>NC_052326.1:23658581-24031081 GCF_016432855.1 Salvelinus namaycush
ATCGATTTGGATAAAAGTGTCCGCAAAATGGCATATACAATTTATTAGGTACACCTGACCCGGTACTAGATGGGTGTACCTAATAAACTGACCAGTGAGTGTATTAGATTATTAACCGTGTGGTATTTTCCACTGTACTTAACTACCATCCTGCTAGAATCCCAGGCCTCCCAGAAAACAGAAAAAAACATTTATGAAACCACAAAAACTATGTGTTTTTTTAACTGGGTTAAAAACTTGATATAACTGAATGCGTGCTGAAGACACCCTACTTGGGAAACATTATAGCATACTCAAATATGCATCAAAAGTTCTCTCAGATTACATAAGGTCAACACACAAAAAACATCCATGTCCATTTAGTGTCCCATCACACTTCTAGCCAGTCTGTGCGAGACAGACAGAGAGCGTGTGAAGCCATGATCGATCCCCTCTGAGTCAAGGCAGCAGCGGGACACTTATAAAAGGACAGAAATGTGCAAGGGAAGTTTTGGAGATCAAAATCTGATAGAGAGCTCATTACCCTGGCCTGCATCCACAGTGTCCGGGGTATTATAACCAGATCAGCCCATAAAACATGATCCCCCTCTGAAACAGCAGGAAGACATACAACCCTGATAGCCCACTACTGGACTGGGCTGAGTACAGTACAAGAAACCAAAGTATTAGGTCACTTTTAGATGCAAAACTTTGATACCTATTTGAAAGTCTTGGGCTGAGTGGAATGCAGACTACAAATATGGCCTCTGAACAACATTGCGAACAGCACAATGTGGTGTCCAGCAAAGATAAAATCAGGCTACTAGCTCGGCCAACAGTGACTGGTAAAGGATGATACAGATGATACAGATTGACATAGAGAAGTATAGGAAAGCAGGCAGTGCCAGGTTCCACAGTAGGCAGAGAGAAAGAGAGCGAGAGAGAGAGAGAGAGATACCTGTAGAACTGCAGCTGTCGTTTAGGGCTCCCATAGCGTGCGCTGAGGTCAGCGGAAGAGAGGAAGAGAGAGTACAGCTTAGATGAACATGTAGCTGAAGGGAGGGGACCGTAAACCACAAGAGAGTAAGGGGAACAACATAGTAAAAGACATGCTGCATGCAAGAACAAAGCCTCATTTCACAGGGAATAGGAAAGCTCAGTGTATCAAGCAACGAACTGGACCCCAAATACCATCACTGACACTCAGACATCTGAGGTACATCTGTGAATCTGTCATGCATGCAAACCACACAGAGACCTCTGAGGAAACCCATAGAGCACAGCTGCCTTGGAAAAATACTATAGAGTGCAGAACGCATATCAGGCAATTTTATATTAAATGAAGGGAAGGGCAAAGATTGAAATAGACGGGGAAAAGAGATTGCAGAGATTTCTGAAGCATCAAAATTCTCTCCTTTGCGATTGGTGTTATAATTAAGCAATAAGGCCTGAGGGGGTGTGGTATATGGCCAACATACCATGGCTAAGAGTTGTTCATAGGAACAATGCAACGCATACACCACATACCCCCAGGTGCATTATTGCTTTTATAAACCGGTTACCAACAAATTAAAACAATGACTGACATATTTTCAAAAACAGTTTTAATTTTGATAAGTAAATTCATACGATTTTATCATTCCACCTGAGGAAATAGTCTGGGGAAAATATGGTTGCTGTGCAATCAAATAATGGTTGCTATGCAGTAGAGCTGGGACGATAAACCTACAATTATGGACACTGACCATACCGATCAATTATCGTATTATGATATTGTTTATTACGATAAGTAATGCATTACTGTCGAGAAGGCAAAACTGTCGAGAAGGCAAAACTGGCGATAAGGCAAAACATACAACTAATCGAACGAAAGACTTCTATAGCAACCAAAATATGAGAAATTATGAATTCGCTTATGAAAATATAAATTAAAATGTTTTATTTATACCGGTAAATGTGTGCTTTCATGCTGTTTTCATTGGCAACAGTAGTGTAAGCGGGATAAACGCTTATACCAACAAAACAATTATAATAATGTTGCACATTGTTAGAAACTTGTCGTTCTATTTATCGTTATCGCATCAATTCAGGCCATTTATTACAATGGATTTTAATGTGCAATCTAATCCAGTGATTGTCATGCATTTTGGGTGGAAATATTTCTTATTGTTGTTATATTTTACAGTTAAAATAGGGCTCCATCATTTTTAGATGTTTTTGTTCAATAGAGATGAATTTGTCTGCATATCTTTGTGCTCTAACATCATAGGCATATTGTTATTTGGGGCTAATTCATCACCTGAGTAAGTGGAAACTCAAAACACATTAGCTAGATCACTAACTTTAGAGATAATACCCACTGCTAGTAGCCATGTATTAATCTAACGTACACACCCCCCCAAAACAACTTCGCAGTTGTAGCCTACCGCCCATTGAGGCCAATGCAACCCAATGGCCAATGTAATTTTGCGCGCTCAGTATCTCAAAGCCATATCAAATACCTAGTTTGTAAAATACACTGCTCAAAAAAATAAAGGGAACACTTAAACAACACAATGTAACTCCAAGTCAATCACACTTCTGTGAAATCAAACTGTCCACTTAGGAAGCAACACTGATTGACAATAAATTTCACATGCTGTTGTGCAAATGGAATAGACAAAAGGTGGAAATTATAGGCAATTAGCAAGACACCCCCAAAAAAGGACTGATTCTGCAGGTGGTGACCACAGACCACTTCTCAGTTCCTATGCTTCCTGGCTGATGTTTTGGTCACTTTTGAATGCTGGCGGTGCTCTCACTCTAGTGGTAGCATGAGACGGAGTCTACAACCCACACAAGTGGCTCAGGTAGTGCAGTTCATCCAGGATGGCACATCAATGCGAGCTGTGGCAAAAAGGTTTGCTGTGTCTGTCAGCGTAGTGTCCAGAGCATGGAGGCGCTACCAGGAGACAGGCCAGTACATCAGGAGACGTGGAGGAGGCCGTAGGAGGGCAACAACCCAGCAGCAGGACCGCTACCTCCGCCTTTGTGCAAGGAGGTGCACTGCCAGCGCCCTGCAAAATGACCTCCAGCAGGCCACAAATGTGCATGTGTCTGCTCAAACGGTCAGAAACAGACTCCATGAGGGTGGTATGAGGGCCCGACGTCCACAGGTGGGGGTTGTGCTTACAGCCCAACACCGTGCAGGACGTTTGGCATTTGCCAGAGAACACCAAGATTGGCAAATTTGCCACTGGCGCCCTGTGCTCTTCACAGATGAAAGCAGGTTCACACTGAGCACATGAACACATGTGACAGACGTGACAGAGTCTGGAGACGCCGTGGAGAACGTTCTGCTGCCTGCAACATCCTCCAGCATGACCGGTTTGGCGATGGGTCAGTCATGGTGTGGGGTGGCATTTCTTTGTGGGACCGCACAGCCCTCCATGTGCTCGCCAGAGGTAGCCTGACTGCCATTAGGTACCAAGATGAGATCCTCAGACCCCTTGTGAGACCATATGCTGACACATGCACATTTGTGGCCTGCTGGAGGTCATTTTGCAGGGCGCTGGCAGTGCACCTCCTTGCACAAAGGCGGAGGTAGCGGTCCTGCTGCTGGGTTGTTGCCCTCCTACGGCCTCCTCCACGTCTCCTGATGTACTGGCCTGTCTCCTGGTAGCGCCTCCATGCTCTGGACACTACGCTGACAGACACAGCAAACCTTTTTGCCACAGCTCGCATTGATGTGCCATCCTGGATGAACTGCACTACCTGAGCCACTTGTGTGGGTTGTAGACTCCGTCTCATGCTACCACTAGAGTGAGAGCACCGCCAGCATTCAAAAGTGACCAAAACATCAGCCAGGAAGCATAGGAACTGAGAAGTGGTCTGTGGTCACCACCTGCAGAATCAGTCCTTTTTTGGGGGTGTCTTGCTAATTGCCTATAATTTCCACCTTTTGTCTATTCCATTTGCACAACAGCATGTGAAATTTATTGTCAATCAGTGTTGCTTCCTAAGTGGACAGTTTGATTTCACAGAAGTGTGATTGACTTGGAGTTACATTGTGTTGTTTAAGTGTTCCCTTTATTTTTTTGAGCAGTGTAGTTGCTATTGATCTCAAAATTGATAGTTGAGAAATAAAAGTATACCTACAGAAAGCTGAGAACATCCTCTCTCCATCTGTGACATCAGGATAACTGTGTTTACCCCGCAATTAGATTTTTTTTATGTTGTACAATCAGAATACTTTTCTTTCGCAGGCCCCAGTGTCACGACTTCCACCGAAGTTGTTCCCTCTCCTTGTTCGGGCGGCGTTCGGCGGTCGACGTCACCGGCTTTCTAGCCGCCACCGATCCATGTTTCATTTTTCCTTTTGTTTTTTCTGTTTACACACCTGGTTCCCATCTCATAATTATGTTCCTTATTTAACCCTCTGGTTTCCCTCTGTTTTGTGCGTGATTGTCTTTTGTGTATTCCAGTGTGTTGTATTTTGAGTCCTGTTTTGTCCTAGTTTGGAACGGGATTTTGTAACGTTTTGGATTGAGTAAATCAGTGATTGTTACTCTTATCTGTGTCCTGCGCCTGACTCCTTCGCTATCTTTTAGATAGACTCTGACACCCAGTGAAACAAGTACATGGGCAGGCAGGCAGGCAGAAATATTCATTACAGGACTCATGAGGATAATGTAATTTACTGTTTGACCAAATCATGGTTTTAGCCTCCCAAAAAAATAGGATGTTTTGCAGCCTCCTAAAAAATAGGACGTTTTGAATGTGAAGCACGCACCTATGTGACCGATACCTTTTATTACTCGCATTCCAAGTCACAGGGTGGCAACATGCAACTAAATGGTCGCAGTCTGGAGCCCTGCCTTGTAGGCTTTTCACTATAGGCAAATTCTCTAACTTTCATTTTACGCCAATGAAAAATAGTCTCCATCTTCGCATTGAACAATAACCTAGGCCAAGGCTCCTCTCTCCCTCTCTATCTACCCTCAACAGCAGGGCAGCCCTGGACAATTTGGCAGGCTACAATTTAATTTAGCGGCTTTTCATTTATTTAATCGGCCAAAAGCCGGCAGTTATTGGCTAACGAAACCCTACGGGATGTATAAAAAGTGAATACCGGCAAGAAAGTGGTAAAAATGTGTAAAATAAACATTGGCAAAAAAAATGTACAGGTAAAATACTGTCAATTATATCTGAAAGTAACACTAAACAAATGGTTCTCTGGTGCCACATGCTAGTGGCATGTGGAACAGCAGGAAAGGGGCTGTGCTTGAACCAATGAGAGAACAGAAACAAGTGTTTCTACTACAAGCTTACTGATGATCTATTTTTTGTATTACAAAGGATTGGGGATGACACGAGTAGGTACATGACTGCTTGTTTTAAAAGTTCTGAATAGAATGGAAGTAGCATGACTCATGAAGTATGGACATTTCATTTTTATCAGGCTGGAGAAATTAACTGCATGCACCATGAGATCCCATACACAGGCCACGTTGAATGTGTGTTTGTGTGTGTGTACTCACTTGTAGATCATGCCCGGCGAGCCAGTCTGTCGGGAGAGGCGGGCAGGTGAGTCTGTGGTAGATTCAGGATACATGGAGACGGGAGGGTGGGGGTATGGCCAGTCTGCCGAGGGGTCTCTCTCTCACCAGGAAAACAGGGGACTGTCTCTCAACAAACTGGGCTTCTGGAGGGGATAGAGAGAGTAAACAGTCTGTACACTGGTATATCTTCTGTGTGGTTATAGTGATAAGGAGAAAGACAACTTTCTTTCTTATCCATTCTGATTTCAGTATTCCTTTTTTTGTGTGTCAAATAGTTCTTTCAAGATGTCACTGCTCTTCACCAGCCACTAGATGGCACCATTCCCTCACTGTGGTCTCACAGGCAGCAGCTTGAATAAATAAGTAAGGTGGTCAGACCAATAAGACTGCCATCTGGGCTCAGTGGGCTGTAACTGGGGATGTTAACTATTGTTTTGTAAACTACAGGGGAATAAATTTGGCCAATCAGAGCCACTTGTCTGATCACATGTTATACACACGTTCACACACTCAGACCCACTGCACACACGTTCACACACGTTCACACACACAGACCCACTGCAAACACGTTCACACACAAAGTTATGGGTGTCCTCACACATCGTCATCCTACCCTTGTCGTATGCGTGTGCTCGGGGCGACTAGTTTCTATTATACTCAACAGTCTTTGCCCAAGAAGGACAGCACTGCTGAAGTAAGGGGCTAAAACAGGAGAAGAGAGCTGGGCAGCTGGGGGCTGAGGGAGGAGTGGAGGATGACTACAGAAGGGCCTGGAGAATAAAACGTCCCATTTGCATTACCTACTGTACTCTATGTACCATTTCCCTCTACATCAGGGGTGTGAAACATATGGCCTGCGGGCCCGATCCAGCCGATTCAGTGCAGCTGATGGGAGGTTTGATTAAAATATTTAAAAATATATTTTTTAAAGGGGGTGGGTATAATTTTTATGCCTATAACCAAATCTAAAACTGTGTAGAAATGATAATCAACCTACATTTAGTCTTTTCACTTTGTCCAGCTTGCTAACAACAGTAAAGGAGCACCAAAAAAAAACGAAAACTAGGCACATTTTGACAGCAAGAAAATATTTTTTAAATTCAGTGCGTCCCTCTGGACCTCGGTGAAGACTGAATGCAGCCTGCGGGGCAAAATGAGTTGGACAGCCCTGCTCTACATTATAGTCTACATAGGACTGCACTGCTACAGTAACCACGTGAGCGAGCCAGCCATGAGCCGTCGCTGGTCTGCTGTAATAGAAACAGATGAGGTAATGCTGAGGACGTGAAGGTGACTTTCTCCTCACATCAATCACAGACACAGAAAATGAGGTGTCCCCTTTTCAAGGACTCATTTAATGCCATCTGGTCACACCACTTCAATCATGCCAGGCAGGGCGGAACAAAAGCCCCTGCCTACCTGACGCTGCCTGTCTAGCTGGTCCCTTCTCCTACAAGGTGATGATGATGATGATGGCGTCATGATGGCCAGATGAAGATGGCTGTGTTGTAGATCTACAGAATCCCCCGGTCAATGTAGGACTCCACCTGCCTGGAAAGTCATGTATCTAAAGTCACCGACTGACTGGTCATTAACGGAGGACACAGGAGCTGTCTTGCTGGATTTGGTGGCCCATCCTGCTTTAGAGGCTGCTGTCTGGGTGTACGGTCTTGTGCTACCAGACCGCAACACACTGTACTGCCGAACGACTGGAGTCAAGGCTAAAGTTTAGCAAATATCATTTAGCCTATACTGAAGTTCAGACATACAGTCTTAGTCAGTGAAATGTTATGCTCTCAGCTCAACCCAAAAAAGTTAGGCTAGGCTGAGTGTTTCTCCTTCGCTTTGACAGTTTATTATTGGTGCATCAAATTCCACGGGGTGCTTGAAGCCCACATTAGATGGCTGTGCTGTGCTGCAGTTGGAGAGAGAGGAAAGAGAGGGAGAGGATGCTTACTGCAGCACTGCGGTATAGACTTGTCCTGGCAGCACAAGTTGGAGAGCTGAGCTCAGATTTACTGCTCTAATGGGCCAAGGTGCACTCTGCAGATTAAAACTGCAGGGAGGCAGACAGAGAGGGAGGGAGGTTCTGGACCCTTATCGGATCAGAACCATCCTCTGGCCCAACACCACCACATGCTGATCCAAAAGCAACAGGACAGCGAGAAGACTAAAGGAAAGGAGTAGTGTGAAGGAGGACAGCCCCATGGACAGGGTGAGGATGGATTTCACTGGAGAGGTTGAAATAAAGACAAACAGAAAGAATGCCTTAGTATTGCCTGTTTAGTGTTTAGCCAGTCTTACATACTGCAACCTACATACTGCTACCTTCATTCCTGTCCAACACAATGCAACATGGAGTCACCAAAGGCAACCGACA
Organism: Salvelinus namaycush; assembly: GCF_016432855.1. Classification (NCBI taxonomy): domain Eukaryota; kingdom Metazoa; phylum Chordata; class Actinopteri; order Salmoniformes; family Salmonidae; genus Salvelinus; species Salvelinus namaycush. The sequence continues at coordinate 23,666,481 of NC_052326.1, forward strand.
CCTACACCCAGCCTGAGAGAGATTCCTCTTGAGACCGGGCTTACGTAAGTAGGCAGTCCTGGCCTGGAAAGTACAGTAGTGTTAGCAGCAGGAAACACACAGATGCCAATAGATGGCACAGGAAGAGAGGAGGAACAGAATGGCAGACGAAGACTGCCAGGGGTGTCCTGATTGGTGACACGGATTGAATAATAATATGGATATAGGCCTAAATAAAGATCTGAGTCATAATCAAAGAGGATCCCTATACGGCTACATTCATGTCATGGTTCTTTAGTCAAAATCATTTGCTAAATTATGTAAAGTTGTCCTTGTCAGACAAACAGACAGGCAGAGACAGAGTAACAGTGACCATGTATAATTGCACACGTTTACTGCAGTATCCCATTATTATTTGGGATTAAAGGATCCTCAAATACTCTGTTTTTGAGTTAACCGTAAACATCCTATCCCATCCTATTTACAGTAACCCGAAAAAGCTTGTGTCTCGGTTATGAGAAACCCGGATAAGATACATGGGATATGATGATCTTAGATGGGATACTGTGGCATGTAAACATCCTATCCCGTTTACTGTTGTTTTACGCGGCATGCACAGATTCAGTTTCACATATCATGGGTGTTGTGTGTAGATGTTTTCATTTGGTAGTCAAACAAATCACTTCATAAAGTAGTCTACCTTCGCAGTTCCATCCACCATGATTCCATAATCATTTATTTTGCTGATACTCTGAACTGTACCATATGGCCTACTGGCTACTTTCACCCCTAATTTAGACCATTTTCTGCTTATAATTTCCAACATTTGTTGGACCATATTATAAATTTCAGATATTTGGTAGGCCATTTGTTTGTCAACAACAGGTGACAGGCCAAAGATGAATTCTCAGTCAACACACCAATCCTCAGCTTTTGGAAATCGATCATGTGTAATGTGTGCTAGGTACAACACACCACACTCAAACCACCACATGCCATTTGTACTATGTGCTAGCTATCTCACACACACACTAGCTTCCACATTCAGAAGCCTGGTGCTTTCCACACAGAGAACAGTCAGTCAGTGTACAGTAGGTTTGCTCAGAGCCATTAGCTGGGAGCTCTTATAGTAATGGGAGGCTAATCTGTCCCTTCGACCTACTGTAACAATTGGACAAACATGGCACTGCTGCTGTTGTGCGCATTAAGGCTGTGATGATACCATCATGTCTCACAGCAGTCAGAGTGGCTACCGGTGGCTGGTGAGAGCTGCTTTGTCCCTTTGTTATGGAGCTGTACTAAATGTATGGATAACCTCAGGCTGTGTTATAAATGAGACCCGGCCGAGCCTGCAGCATCACAGAGAAGACTGCAGCAGAAATGGGAAACCCCTCTTATCTCTATGGGTCCATCCAACCCACCTCTCTCTCATCAAGGGACAAGAGACAAAGGGAGAGGCGTGATATTGTGTCTTGGAGCATAGTGTGTCTTGGAGCATTGTGCAGGGGACAGAGGGGAGTAATGTGGATCCTTACATTTCAAACTGCTTTTGACTTAATTCTAGTATCTCACACACATCTTACAGCACCACTGACTACCACACACTGCAGCAAGGAGAGAGGGCAGAGCAGAGGAGACAGACTGAAGATGTACGATTTATGCATAGGTGCGCAAAAGGCACAGTCAAAGGTGATATACAAATGTATCCTGCACACTTCTACTGTGGACATGGATAAGATCTAAATCAGACCAATAAAACAACAGCGAGAGAGAGAGTAAAATCCCATGTTGTGTGGTGCCAGAGAGGATTGTGGTTTCTGGGCTGTGCGCACACACTCACAGCCTGTGAACACTGCCACGGCCCTCTTATATAATAACCTGAGCACCCTAGGAGAGGCCCCCACTTCTATTTATAATCCTCTGAGCGTCCTCTATGCCAGGGGTCTTCAACCTTTTCTTGCCCAGGGACCCCCGCCCTAAGCCCCAAAAAATGTCACGTCTTATCAGTTGAATGATAATGGCAAGGAGAAGTAATCAATATTTTAAAATGAGTAGATTTGGTATAATTTTTCATTATTTTAAGCTCCCCACATTATATACTGAACAAAAATAGAAATGCAACATGCAACAATTTCAACGATTTTACTGAGTTAAAGTTAATTTAAGAAAATTTAAATAAAAATGAATTCGTCCCAAATCTATGGATTTCACATGACTAGGCAGGGGCGCAGGCACTTGGGAGCCAGGCAACCCACTGGGGAACCAGGCCCAGCCAATCAGAATTAGTTTTTCCCTACAAAAGGGCTTTATTACAGACAGAAATATTGCTCGGTTTATTCAGCTGTCCAGCTGGCGGGTCTCAGACGATCCCGCAGTTGAAGAAGCTGGATGTGGACGTCCTGGGCTGGTTACACATGGTCTGCGGTTATGAGGCCAGTTGGACGCACTGCCAAATTCTCTAAAACAACATTGTAGGTGGCTTCTGGTAGAGAAATTAACATACAATTCTCTGGCAACAGCTCTGGTGGACATTCCTGCAGTCAGCATGCCAATTGCACATTCCCTCAAAACTTGAGACATCTGTGGCATTGTGTTGTGTGACAAAACTGCACATTTTAGAGTGACCTTTTATTGTCCCCACCACAAGGTGCACCTGTGTAATGATCATGCTGTTTAATCAGCTTCTTGATATGCCGCATCTGTCAGGTGGATGGATTATCTTGGCAAAAGGAGAAATGCTTTTTTTTGAGAAATAAGCTTTTTGTGTGTATGGAACATTTCTGGGATATTTTATTTCAGCTCATTAAACATGGGACCAACACTTTACATGTCTTTTTCAGTATAATTAGAAGAGGAAGTGTAAACTCTAACATAGCCTATTAGCTAGAAAGGTAACTCCAAACACATTTTTTCTAAGAGCAGCTGTTTAGCTGGTTAAACAAAGGTTACCCAGCAAACATGACCCCATTGACCCCATGTGAGTATTTGGCTAGCCCACACCAAGTCCACACCAGCCAAACACGGGCTATCACAGCACAGGCTAGCACACAGCAATCCCACATCAGCCCAGCATTGGCTAGCCCAGCATGGGCTTTCCACCACCAAGCCCATACCAAGGCCAGCACAGGCTAGTCTACACCAGTCCAACACAGGCTAGTGGACACCAGCCCACCACAGGTTAGCCCACAACCAGCCCAACATGGGTTAGCCCAGCATGGGCTTTCCACCACCAAGCCCACACCAGCCCAATATGGGCTAGCCTACACCAGTACAACACAGGCTAGTGGACACCAGCCCAACATGGGCCAGCCCACACCAAGCACAATATGGGCCAGCCCACACCAAGCCCAGCGCAGGCTAGCCCACAAAAAGTAAATTTACTTCATCATGTAGAGGCTTGTTAGAATATTTGGGGGCGTGGTTTGCAAATTCCCCAATTCAAGTTGCTAAGTTTAAAAAAAAGAATACAATATAAAAATTGTTGACACCATTCAAACCAATGAGGGTTCGGAACATTAAAGCTAATTATCTCAGAATCTGTTTTCAGATAGAAGTCTTTTTGTGCAACCATTACCTACTGAGAGTGTCACTCCAGTTTAAGTGCTCTGTTGTGTAATGTCAAAAAATCTTGTACACTGCCAATGATGAAGTCTATAAAAATACTTAAAGTGAATGTAACATGAGACTTTACATTTAATAATATATATTATATGGGAATATATATGAGAATGGCGCCGGAGGGGATGGCTGCTGTTTACGGGCTCCTAACCAGTGCTATTTTGTGTGTTTTTGTAAATAATGTTTCTGCTACCATCTCTTAAGACCAAAAAGAGTTTCTGGATATCAAAACAGCGATTACCCACTTCGAACTGAACAAAGAAGGAGTCTGACGCGAAGGATTTACTGCTGCTCCCGGACCAGGCCCAAATCGCCCTGGGTTTTCCATGCATCGGCAAGAGAAAAACAGCTACCTCAGGTAAGACGAGGGGTGGTGGTCTGTGTCTATTTGTCAATAACAGCTGGTGCGCAATCTCTAATATTAAGGAAGACGAACCAAGTCTCAAGATTTTGCTCACCTGAGGTAGAGTACCTCATGATAAGCTGTAGACCACACTATCTACCGAGAATGTTGTTCTATATTTTTCGAAGCTGTCTATTTACCACCACAAACCGATGCTGGCACTAAGACCGCACAAGAAAATGCTCATCCAGAAGCAGCACTCCAAGTGGCCAGGGACTTTATTGCAGGAAAACTTAAATCCGTTTTACCTACAGTGGGGCAAAAAAGTATTTAGTCAGCCACCAATTGTGCAAGTTCTCCCACTTAAAAAGATGAGAGAGGCCTGTAATTTTCATAATAGGTACACTTCAACTATGACAGACAAAATGAGAAAGAAAATCCAGAAAATCACATTGTAGGATTTTTAATGAATTTATTTGCAAATTATGGTGGAAAATAAGTATTTGGTCAATAACAAAAGTTTCTCAATACTTTGTTATATACCCTTTGTTGGCAATGACAGAGGTCAAACGTTTTCTGTAAGTCTTCACAAGGTTTTCACACACTGTTGCTGGTATTTTGGCCCATTCCTCCATGCAGATCTCCTCTAGAGCAGTGATGTTTTGGGGCTGTTGCTGGGCAACACGGACATTCAACTCCCTCCAAAGATTTTCTATGGGGTTGAGATCTGGATCTAAGTCAAGGAAGCTTACTAGCAGCCAGCGGCACTTGACACTGGTAAGTGTCGCTTTTTAAAAAGATATATTTTTGTGGACCCGAGGTTGAATATCCCTGCTCTGTGCTAATCTAACAATAACCATGGAAGGGAGAGGAGTGTGGTTCTGACATAATGGCCAGCATTATTGTTTAACATCTGCTGGTTGTTTTTAGCTTTTGTGAAGTCAGCAAAGGACCCCTGTGAGAGCAGATAGCCTCTGCGGCAGATAGAGAGAGACGGTCGATACAACATCCCTTCTGTTCTACTGCTCTTCTATTTATACAATTACACTGCCTTTTCTTAAAACACAGCCATCTGCTCCTAAATTATTCACACAGCAGCAGTTCTCTACTCCTTGTGCTGTTGTTGTCCTCTATTCTGCATAATCCACAGGAGCTGCCAGCGCGATAAGGGAGGGATAGAATCTTCCTTCAGGTTTCTACTACACTACACTACAACACCACCACTCTGACAAGTGTCGTTGCTAACTGAGGGGGTATAAGCAGAGAGAATGGTCCAGAATTCCTAATGAAATCTGCAGCCAATGCAGCAAGCTGCCAGCTGCCAGGCAGCTTTTTGAGCAGACCGACTCTGAACTTCTCTCCCCCATGAGAAGCAGCCTGCGGCGACTGGCCAACACACACCTAGTGAAGGAACAGTCCAGGGGAAAAAACAGGAGAGAAAGAGAGAATAACAAATGGGAGAGAGAAAAAATTATAAATAATTATAATCATTTTTTTTTTTTTAATCAGGAAAAAATGCAGTAGAGGGGAGATTGTGGGAAAGAGCTGACTGGGTTGCGCTGAGAGCAGTCTGGTCTGGATGGAGGCCCTGTGCTGTTGCAGCCTGGCTTTACAAACACACACAGGCAGGCTAGGGCCATGCATCACTCCCTCCTGGGTGTCTCCTGGGCAGGCCTCATTACTCATCTCTAGGCTTGGGCGATATACCTTTTAATACCGCATACCGGGGTATTTTGAAATACCAACAGTATGATTTTCAAAACCGTTTGCTTATAAATACTGTTTATAACTATAATTTAAGTATAACTATTAAAAATCTAAGATGTGTCTAATGAATTATATCCAGCTCAGGGCTCCAGCTACAGTACCAGTCAAAAGTTGGGACATACCTACTCATTCCAGGGTTTTTCTGTATTTTTACTATTTTCTACATTGTAGATTAATAGTGAAGACATAAAAACAATGAAATAACACGAATCATGTAGTAACCAAAAAAGTGTTGAACAAATCAATGTATTTTAGATTTGAGATTCTTCAAAGTAGCCAACCTTTGCCTTGATGACAACTTTGCACACTCTTGGCATCCTTACATTTTCCCTGACACCCAAAAGTACTTGTTACATTTTGAATGCTTAGCAGGACAGAAAATGGTCAAATTCACGCACTTATTAAGAGGCCATCCCTGGTCATCCCTACTGCCTCTGATCTGGAGGACTCACTAAACACAAATGCTTCATTTGTAAATGATGTCTGAGTGTTGAAATGTGCCATGGCAATGCATTAAAAAAATATATATATATATATGTTAGAGGTCGACCGATTATGATTTTTCAATGCCGATACCGATTATTGGAGGCCCAAAAAAGCCGATACCGATTAATCGGACGATATTTTTTAATTTTTTATTTGTAATAATGACAATTACAACAATACTGAATGAACACTTATTTTAACTTAATATAATATATCAATAAAATCAATTTAGCCTCAAATAAATAATGAAACATGTTCAATTTGGTTTAAATAATGCAAAAACAAAGTGTTGGAGAAGAAAGTAAAAGTGCAATATGTGCCATGTAAGAAAGCTAACGTTTAAGTTCCTTGCTCAGAACATGAGAACATATGAAAGCTGGTGGTTCCTTTTAACATGAGTCTTCAATATTCCCAGGTAAGACGTTTTAGGTTGTAGTTATTATAGGAATTATAGGACTATTTCTCTCTATACCATTTGTATTTCATTATCCTTTGACTATTGGATGTTCTTATGGGCACTTTAGTATTGCCAGTGTAACAGTATAGCTTCCATCCCTCTCCTCGCCCCTACCTGGGCTCGAACCAGGAACACAACGACAGCAGCCACCCTCGAAGCAGCGTTACCCATGCAGAGCAAGGGGAATAACTCCTCCAAGTCTCAGAGCGAGTGACGTTTGAAACGCTATTAGCGCGCACCCCGCTAACTAGCTAGCCATTTCACATCGGTTACACCAGCCTAATCTCGGGAGTTGATAGGCTTGAAGCACAGCGAAGAGCTTCTGGTAAAACGCAGGAAAGTGCTGTTTGAATGAATGCTTACGAGCCTGCTGCTGCCTACCACCGCTCAGTCAGACTGCTCTATCAAATCATAGACTTAGTTATAACATAATAAACACACAGAAATACGAGCCTTAGGTCATTAATATGGTCCAATCCGGAAACTATCATCTCGAAAACAAGACGTTTATTCTTTCAGTGAAATACGGAACCGTTCCGTATATTATCTAACGGGTGGCATCAATAAGTCTAAATATTTGTCACGTTCTGACCATAGTTCTTGTGTGTTGTGCTTGTTTTAGTGTTGGTCAGGACGTGAGCTGGGTGGGCATTCTATGTTGTGTGTCTAGTTTGTCTGTTTCTATGTTTGGCCTAATATGGTTCTCAATCAGAGGCAGATGTTTTGTGTTGTCTCTGATTGGGAATCATATATAGGTGGCTTGTTTTGTGTTGGGATTTTGTGGGTGGTTGTTTCCTGTCTCTGTGTTTTCTCTGCACCAGATAGGGCTGTATCGGTAAGCCACGTTTGTTATTTTGTTATTTTGTAAGTGTTCACAGTTTTGTCTTGTTTATTAAAATCATGTTGAACACGAGCTCCGCTGCGTCTTGGTCCGATCCCTGCTACACCTCCTCTTCAGACGAAGAGGAGGAAGGCTGCCGTTACAATATTCCTGTTACATTGCACAACCTTCAATGTTATGTCATAATTACGTTCTCTTGCGTGCAATGAACGCAAGAGAAGTGACACAATTTCACCTGGTTAATATTGCCTGCTAAACTGGATTTCTTTTAGCTAAATATGCAGGTTTAAAAATATATACTTCTGTGTATTGATTTTAAGAAAGGCATTGATGTTTATGGTTAGGTACACATTGGAGCAACGATACGCACCGCATCGATTATATGCAACGCAGGACACGCTAGATAAACTAGTAATATCATCAACCATGTGTAGTTAACTAGTGATTATGATTGATTGATTGTTTTTTATAAGATAAGTTTAATGCTAGCTAGCAACTTACCTTGGCTTCTACTGCATTCGCGTAACAGGCAGGCTCCTTGTGGAGTGCAATGTAATCAGGTGGTTAGAGCGTTGGACTAGTTAACTGTAAGGTTGCAAGATTGAATCCCCCGAGCTGACAAGGTAAAAATGTGTCGTTCTGCCCCTGAACGAGGCAGTTAACCTACCGTTCCTAGACCGTCATTGAAAATAAGAATGTGTTCTTAACTAACTTGCCTAGTTAAATAAAGGATGAATAAAGGTGTAAAAAAAAACGATTTCCGATTGTTATGAAAACTTGAAATCGGCCCTAATTAATCGGCCATTCCGATTAATCGGTCGACCTCTAATATATATATAAAATCATGTTGTCTGGTTTGCTTAATATAAGGAATTTGAAATGATTTATACTTAAGTATATTTTAGTGTTTACATTTACTTTTGATACTTAAGCATATTTAAAACCAAATACTTTTAGACTTTCACTTTTACTTTCACTTTTACTTGAGTCGTTTTCATTTAAGGTATCTTTACTTTGACTCAAGTATGACAATTGGGTACTGTGGCGGAAGAATCAGAATTAGCTCAGTAACATAGATAATTAAAATGTCTTATCTGCATAATATGCTTATATGATTAAACTGTCTTGTTATTAGAATGTATCCCTTCGGACTCTGGTGTTGGCAGTTGCACTTCCTCCCTCATATGGGCCTCAGTCACCTGGGGCCCAGAGAGGGGAGAAGTCAGGCTTGTCTATCACATGTCCCTGTTGCTATGCAGAATATCAGAAAGAGAATAGGGCAAAGGAGGACAGGAGGGAACATTGTCTTCATATGTGAATACGTGTCTTTACCTATTGCAAACTATGTGAAAGGATGGTGTGATTAATGAGGAACCAATTACTTGTCTCCACAATGTCTGTGCCCAGTCACTCCCTCCTTCGGCCTTGGGGGAGATAAGGTCTGAGACAGGATGTGTGTGGTAGTGTCTGGAACCATTGTATGTCATCTCTGATGTTGCACCTATCCTGGGATAGTGTATGAAGCAGAGGCTCACTCCCCTCAGGAAGCTCTGTAAGAGGAAAATAATGTATTTACCTGGTTTGTTTATGACATGTATTGATCATGAAGTCTAAGATTTGAATGTCTATTTCAGACTAATATCCATAACGGTTGTTTTTCCACTCAAAAGTGATCATGGAAATTAGAATATATTCAAAAGTATAATTTTCAGGGCCTCCCGGGTGGCGCAGTGGTCTAGGGCCGCTAGGCTCTGTCGCAGCCGGCCGCGACCGGGAGGTCCGTGGGGCGACGCACAATTGGCCTAGCGTCGTCCGGGTTAGGGAGGGTTTGGCCGGTAGGGATATCCTTGTCTCATCGCGCTCCAGCGACTCCTGTGGCGGGCCGGGCGCAGTGCGCGCTAACCAAGGTAGCCAGGTGCACGGTGTTTCCTCCGACACATTGGTGCGGCTGGCTTCCGGGTTGGAGGCGCGCTGTGTGGCTTGGTTGGGTTGTGCTTCGGAGGACGCATGGCTTTCGACCTTCGTCTCTCCCGAGCCCGTACGGGAGTTGTAGCGATGAGACAAGATAGTAATTACTAGCGATTGGATACCACGAAAATTGGGGAGAAAAGGGGGTAAAATTTAAATAAAAATAAAAAATAAAAAAAGTATAATTTTTGTGTTCACCAGCTAAGCCCTTCCTTCGAAATGGCTATCCATGTTTTGACCTAAGACTTACAAACTCACAGACTTTAGCTAATATGTTCATTCTCCCCAAAAACCTTGATCATGTAACATCCATAACACTTCTTATTATTCTTTATTTCTCCAACATGCCAATGTTTAGACGTCCTTTTTCTTGGGTATACACTCCCCAAGAGGTACTATAGACACAAACATCAAAAGTTACATTTATATTTTGTTTGTCCATTCTCTCAGGCATTAAAGTTGGGATTTTGCGTGCAAATGTAAAGTCCATAACGCTGTAATCACACAGCAAGTGAATGGGTTCATCGTTGAGCCTCCTTAAACATGTATGAAAAGAGCACACACTACTGGGCTTTACTGTCAAAGGAAGGGCACTTTGATGCACACACACAAAAGTCAATGCTGCCGACTGAAAACCAAGCTGGTACCCCCAGTAGCACAGTCTTTGTGCGTATGCCATGGTCCACGATGAGTGTTGAAGAAACGGAAGGCTTCCTTACGGGTTAACGTCATCATCATTGTGTATATTTGTGGCCGCGTGCCTGAGGCCTGCCTGTAACCTGTGTCAAAGACAATCAATGTGTGTGAGACCAGGCAAATGCTTGTTTACCAGTCTATTTCTGGGCCCTAACATTAGAGCATGACTACTGAGTTAGAGTACATGTCTGTGTGTTTTACAGAGTAAGAGTATGTGCCACTGTTCTGTGACAGTGTGTCAGTAAGTCTATAATGAAACAGTGTAGGGTAGTGCCAGTGTGTCAGTAAGTCTATAATGAAACAGTGTCTCAGTAACTCTATAATGAAACAGTGTAGGGTAGTGTGACAGTGTGTTAGTAAGTCTATAATGAAACAGTGTAGGGTAGTGACAGTGTGTTAGTAAGTCTATAATGAAACAGTGTAGGGTAGTGTGACAGTGTGTTGGTAAGTCTATAATGAAACAGTGTAGGGTAGTGTGACAGTGTGTTAGTAAGTCTATAATGAAACAGTGTAGGGTAGTGTGACAGTGTGTTAATATGTCTACAATGAAACAGTGTAGGGTAGTGTGACAGTGTGTTAGTAAGTCTATAATGAAACAGTGTAGGGTAGTGTGACAGTGTGTTGGTAAGTCTATAATGAAACAGTGTAGGGTAGTGTGACAGTGTGTTAGTAAGTCTATAATGAAACAGTGTAGGGTAGTGTGACAGTGTGTCAGTAAGTCTATAATGAAACAGTGTAGGGTAGTGTGACAGTGTGTTAGTAATAAGTCTATAATGAAACAGTGTAGGGTAGTGACAGTGTGTTAGTAAGTCTATAATTAAACAATGTAGGGTAGTGTGACAGTGTGTTAGTAAGTCTATAATGAAACAGTGTAGGGTAGTGACAGTGTGTTAGTAATAAGTCTACAATGAAACAGTGTAGGGTAGTGTGACAGTGTGTTAGTAAGTCTATAATGAAACAGTGTAGGGTAGTGTGACAGTGTGTTGGTAAGTCTATAATGAAACAGTGTAGGGTAGTGTGACAGTGTGTTAGTAAGTCTATAATGAAACAGTGTAGGGTAGTGTGACAGTGTGTTAGTAAGTCTATAATGAAACAGTGTAGGGTAGTGACAGTGTGTTAGTAAGTCTATAATGAAACAGTGTAAGGTAGTGTGACAGTGTGTTAGTAAGTCTATAATGAAACAGTGTAGGGTAGTGTGACAGTGTGTCAGTAAGTCTATAATGAAACAGTGTAGGGTAGTGTGACAGTGTGTTAGTAATAAGTCTATAATGAAACAGTGTAGGGTAGTGACAGTGTGTTAGTAAGTCTATAATGAAACAGTGTAGGGTAGTGTGACAGTGTGTTAATATGTCTATAATGAAACAGTGTAGGGTAGTGTGACAGTGTGTTAGTAAGTCTATAATGAAACAGTGTAGGGTAGTGTGACAGTGTGTTAGTAATAAGTCTACAATGAAACAGTGTAGGGTAGTGTGACAGTGTGTTAGTAAGTCTATAATGAAACAGTGTAGGGTAGTGTGACAGTGTGTCAGTAAGTCTATAATGAAACAGTGTAGGGTAGTGTGACAGTGTGTTAGTAAGTCTATAATGAAACAGTGTAGGGTAGTGTGACAGTGTGTTAGTAAGTCTATAATGAAACAGTGTAGGGTAGTGTGACAGTGTGTTAGTAAGTCTATAATGAAACAGTGTAGGGTAGTGTGACAGTGTGTTAGTGAGTCTATAATGAAACAGTGTAGGGTAGTGACAGTGTGTCAGTAAGTCTATAATGAAACAGTGTAGGGTAGTGACAGTGTGTTAGTAAGTCTATAATGAAACAGTGTAGGGTAGTGTGACAGTGTGTTAATAAGTCTATAATGAAACAGTGTAGGGTAGTGACAGTGTGTTAGTAAGTCTATAATGAAACAGTGTAGGGTAGTGTGACAGTGTGTTAGTAAGTCTATAATGAAACAGTGTAGGGTAGTGTGACAGTGTGTTAGTAAGTCTATAATGAAACAGTGTAGGGTAGTGTGACAGTGTGTTAGTAATAAGTCTATAATGAAACAGTGTAGGGTAGTGTGACAGTGTGTTAGTAATAAGTCTATAATGAAACAGTGTAGGGTAGTGTGACAGTGTGTTAGTAATAAGTCTATAATGAAACAGTGTAGGGTAGTGTGACAGTGTGTTAGTAATAAGTCTATAATGAAACAGTGTAGGGTACTGTGACAGTGTGTTAGTAATAAGTCTATAATGAAACAGTGTAGGGTAGTGACAGTGTGTTAGTAAGTCTATAATGAAACAGTGTAGGGTAGTGTGACAGTGTGTTAGTAAGTCTATAATGAAACAGTGTAGGGTAGTGTGACAGTGTGTCAGTAATAAGTCTATAATGAAACAGTGTAGGGTAGTGTGACAGTGTGTTAGTAAGTCTATAATGAAACAGTGTAGGGTAGTGACAGTGTGTTAGTAAGTCTATAATGAAACAGTGTAGGGTAGTGACAGTGTGTTAGTAAGTCTATAATGAAACAGTGTAGGGTAGTGTGACAGTGTGTTAGTAAGTCTATAATGAAACAGTGTAGGGTAGTGTGACAGTGTGTTAGTAAGTCTATAATGAAACAGTGTAGGGTAGTGTGACAGTGTGTTAGTAAGTCTATAATGAAACAGTGTAGGGTAGTGACAGTGTGTTAGTAAGTCTATAATGAAACAGTGTAGGGTAGTGACAGTGTGTTAGTAATAAGTCTACAATGAAACAGTGTAGGGTAGTGTGACAGTGTGTTAGTAAGTCTATAATGAAACAGTGTAGGGTAGTGACAGTGTGTTAGTAAGTCTATAATGAAACAGTGTAGGGTAGTGTGACAGTGTGTTAGTAATAAGTCTACAATGAAACAGTGTAGGGTAGTGTGACAGTGTGTTAGTAATAAGTCTACAATGAAACAGTGTAGGGTAGTGTGACAGTGTGTTAGTAAGTCTATAATGAAACAGTGTAGGGTAGTGTGACAGTGTGTTAGTAAGTCTATAATGAAACAGTGTAGGGTAGTGACAGTGTGTTAGTAAGTCTATAATGAAACAGTGTAGGGTAGTGACAGTGTGTTAGTAATAAGTCTACAATGAAACAGTGTAGGGTAGTGTGACAGTGTGTTAGTAATAAGTCTACAATGAAACAGTGTAGGGTAGTGTGACAGTGTGTTAGTAAGTCTATAATGAAACAGTGTAGGGTAGTGTGACAGTGTGTTAGTAAGTCTATAATGAAACAGTGTAGGGTAGTGTGACAGTGTGTCAGTAAGTCTATAATGAAACAGTGTAGGGTAGTGTGACAGTGTGTTAGTAAGTCTATAATGAAACAGTGTAGGGTAGTGTGACAGTGTGTTAGTAAGTCTATAATGAAACAGTGTAGGGTAGTGTGACAGTGTGTCAGTAAGTCTATAATGAAACAGTGTAGGGTAGTGTGACAGTGTGTTAGTAAGTCTATAATGAAACAGTGTAGGGTAGTGTGACAGTGTGTTAGTAATAAGTCTACAATGAAACAGTGTAGGGTAGTGTGACAGTGTGTTAGTAAGTCTATAATGAAACAGTGTAGGGTAGTGTGACAGTGTTTTAGTAAGTCTATAATGAAACAGTGTAGGGTAGTGTGACAGTGTGTTAGTACGTCTATAATGAAACAGTGTAGGGTAGTGTGACAGTGTGTTATTAAGTCTATAATGAAACAGTGTAGAATAGTGTGACAGTGTGTCAGTAAGTCTATAATGAAACAGTGTAGGGTAGTGTGACAGTGTGTTAGTAATAAGTCTATAATGAAACAGTGTAGGGTAGTGACAGTGTGTTAGTAAGTCTATAATGAAACAGTGTAGGGTAGTGTGACAGTGTTAGTAAGTCTATAATGAAACAGTGTAGGGTAGTGACAGTGTGTTAGTAATAAGTCTACAATGAAACAGTGTAGGGTAGTGTGACAGTGTGTTAGTAAGTCTATAATGAAACAGTGTAGGGTAGTGTGACAGTGTGTTAGTAATAAGTCTACAATGAAACAGTGTAGGGTAGTGTGACAGTGTGTTAGTAAGTCTATAATGAAACAGTGTAGGGTAGTGTGACAGTGTGTTAGTAAGTCTATAATGAAACAGTGTAGGGTAGTGTGACAGTGTGTTAGTAAGTCTATAATGAAACAGTGTAGGGTAGTGACAGTGTGTTAGTAAGTCTATAATGAAACAGTGTAGGGTAGTGTGACAGTGTGTCAGTAAGTCTATAATGAAACAGTGTAGGGTAGTGTGACAGTGTGTTAGTAAGTCTATAATGAAACAGTGTAGGGTAGTGTGACAGTGTGTTAGTAATAAGTCTACAATGAAACAGTGTAGGGTAGTGTGACAGTGTGTTAGTAAGTCTATAATGAAACAGTGTAGGGTAGTGTGACAGTGTGTTAGTAAGTCTATAATGAAACAGTGTAGGGTAGTGTGACAGTGTGTTAGAAAGTCTATAATTAAACAGTGTAGGGTAGTGTGACAGTGTGTTGGTAAGTCTATAATGAAACAGTGTAGGGTAGTGTGACAGTGTGTTAGTAAGTCTATAATGAAACAGTGTAGGGTAGTGTGACAGTGTGTTAGTAAGTCTATAATGAAACAGTGTAGGGTAGTGACAGTGTGTCAGTAAGTCTATAATGAAACAGTGTAGGGTAGTGTGACAGTGTGTTAGTAAGTCTATAATGAAACAGTGTAGGGTAGTGACAGTGTGTTAGTAAGTCTATAATGAAACAGTGTAGGGTAGTGACAGTGTGTTAGTAAGTCTATAATGAAACAGTGTAGGGTAGTGTGACAGTGTGTTAGTAAGTCTATAATGAAACAGTGTAGGGTAGTGTGACAGTGTGTTAGTAAGTCTATAATGAAACAGTGTAGGGTAGTGTGACAGTGTGTTAGTAAGTCTATAATGAAACAGTGTAGGGTAGTGACAGTGTGTTAGTAAGTCTATAATGAAACAGTGTAGGGTAGTGACAGTGTGTTAGTAATAAGTCTACAATGAAACAGTGTAGGGTAGTGTGACAGTGTGTTAGTAAGTCTATAATGAAACAGTGTAGGGTAGTGACAGTGTGTTAGTAAGTCTATAATGAAACAGTGTAGGGTAGTGTGACAGTGTGTTAGTAATAAGTCTACAATGAAACAGTGTAGGGTAGTGTGACAGTGTGTTAGTAATAAGTCTACAATGAAACAGTGTAGGGTAGTGTGACAGTGTGTTAGTAAGTCTATAATGAAACAGTGTAGGGTAGTGTGACAGTGTGTTAGTAAGTCTATAATGAAACAGTGTAGGGTAGTGACAGTGTGTTAGTAAGTCTATAATGAAACAGTGTAGGGTAGTGACAGTGTGTTAGTAATAAGTCTATAATGAAACAGTGTAGGGTAGTGTGACAGTGTGTTAGTAAGTCTATAATGAAACAGTGTAGGGTAGTGACAGTGTGTTAGTAAGTCTATAATGAAACAGTGTAGGGTAGTGTGACAGTGTGTTAGTAATAAGTCTACAATGAAACAGTGTAGGGTAGTGTGACAGTGTGTTAGTAATAAGTCTACAATGAAACAGTGTAGGGTAGTGTGACAGTGTGTTAGTAAGTCTATAATGAAACAGTGTAGGGTAGTGTGACAGTGTGTTAGTAAGTCTATAATGAAACAGTGTAGGGTAGTGTGACAGTGTGTCAGTAAGTCTATAATGAAACAGTGTAGGGTAGTGTGACAGTGTGTTAGTAAGTCTATAATGAAACAGTGTAGGGTAGTGTGACAGTGTGTTAGTAAGTCTATAATGAAACAGTGTAGGGTAGTGTGACAGTGTGTCAGTAAGTCTATAATGAAACAGTGTAGGGTAGTGTGACAGTGTGTTAGTAAGTCTATAATGAAACAGTGTAGGGTAGTGTGACAGTGTGTTAGTAATAAGTCTACAATGAAACAGTGTAGGGTAGTGTGACAGTGTGTTAGTAAGTCTATAATGAAACAGTGTAGGGTAGTGTGACAGTGTGTTAGTAAGTCTATAATGAAACAGTGTAGGGTAGTGTGACAGTGTGTTAGTACGTCTATAATGAAACAGTGTAGGGTAGTGTGACAGTGTGTTATTAAGTCTATAATGAAACAGTGTAGAATAGTGTGACAGTGTGTCAGTAAGTCTATAATGAAACAGTGTAGGGTAGTGTGACAGTGTGTTAGTAATAAGTCTATAATGAAACAGTGTAGGGTAGTGACAGTGTGTTAGTAAGTCTATAATGAAACAGTGTAGGGTAGTGTGACAGTGTTAGTAAGTCTATAATGAAACAGTGTAGGGTAGTGACAGTGTGTTAGTAATAAGTCTACAATGAAACAGTGTAGGGTAGTGTGACAGTGTGTTAGTAAGTCTATAATGAAACAGTGTAGGGTAGTGTGACAGTGTGTTAGTAATAAGTCTACAATGAAACAGTGTAGGGTAGTGTGACAGTGTGTTAGTAAGTCTATAATGAAACAGTGTAGGGTAGTGTGACAGTGTGTTAGTAAGTCTATAATGAAACAGTGTAGGGTAGTGTGACAGTGTGTTAGTAAGTCTATAATGAAACAGTGTAGGGTAGTGACAGTGTGTTAGTAAGTCTATAATGAAACAGTGTAAGGTAGTGTGACAGTGTGTTAGTAAGTCTATAATGAAACAGTGTAGGGTAGTGACAGTGTGTTAGTAAGTCTATAATGAAACAGTGTAGGGTAGTGTGACAGTGTGTTAGTAATAAGTCTACAATGAAACAGTGTAGGGTAGTGTGACAGTGTGTTAGTAATAAGTCTACAATGAAACAGTGTAGGGTAGTGTGACAGTGTGTTAGTAAGTCTATAATGAAACAGTGTAGGGTAGTGTGACAGTGTGTTAGTAAGTCTATAATGAAACAGTGTAGGGTAGTGTGACAGTGTGTCAGTAAGTCTATAATGAAACAGTGTAGGGTAGTGTGACAGTGTGTTAGTAAGTCTATAATGAAACAGTGTAGGGTAGTGTGACAGTGTGTTAGTAAGTCTATAATGAAACAGTGTAGGGTAGTGTGACAGTGTGTCAGTAAGTCTATAATGAAACAGTGTAGGGTAGTGTGACAGTGTGTTAGTAAGTCTATAATGAAACAGTGTAGGGTAGTGTGACAGTGTGTTAGTAATAAGTCTACAATGAAACAGTGTAGGGTAGTGTGACAGTGTGTTAGTAAGTCTATAATGAAACAGTGTAGGGTAGTGTGACAGTGTGTTAGTAAGTCTATAATGAAACAGTGTAGGGTAGTGTGACAGTGTGTTAGTACGTCTATAATGAAACAGTGTAGGGTAGTGTGACAGTGTGTTATTAAGTCTATAATGAAACAGTGTAGAATAGTGTGACAGTGTGTTAGTAAGTCTATAATGAAACAGTGTAGGGTAGTGTGACAGTGTGTTAGTAAGTCTATAATGAAACAGTGTAGGGTAGTGTGACAGTGTGTTAGTAAGTCTATAATGAAACAGTGTAGGGTAGTGACAGTGTGTTAGTAATAAGTCTATAATGAAACAGTGTAGGGTAGTGTGACAGTGTGTTAGTAATAAGTCTATAATGAAACAGTGTAGGGTAGTGACAGTGTGTTAGTAAGTCTATAATGAAACAGTGTAGGGTAGTGACAGTGTGTTAGTAAGTCTATAATGAAACAGTGTAGGGTAGTGTGACAGTGTGTTAATAAGTCTATAATGAAACAGTGTAGGGTAGTGTGACAGTGTGTTAGTAAGTCTATAATGAAACAGTGTAGGGTAGTGTGACAGTGTGTTGGTAAGTCTATAATGAAACAGTGTAGGGTAGTGTGACAGTGTGTTAGTAAGTCTATAATGAAACAGTGTAGGGTAGTGTGACAGTGTGTTAATATGTCTATAATGAAACAGTGTAGGGTAGTGTGACAGTGTGTTAGTAAGTCTATAATGAAACAGTGTAGGGTAGTGTGACAGTGTGTTGGTAAGTCTATAATGAAACAGTGTAGGGTAGTGTGACAGTGTGTTAGTAAGTCTATAATGAAACAGTGTAGGGTAGTGTGACAGTGTGTCAGTAAGTCTATAATGAAACAGTGTAGGGTAGTGTGACAGTGTGTTAGTAATAAGTCTATAATGAAACAGTGTAGGGTAGTGACAGTGTGTTAGTAAGTCTATAATGAAACAGTGTAGGGTAGTGTGACAGTGTTAGTAAGTCTATAATGAAACAGTGTAGGGTAGTGACAGTGTGTTAGTAATAAGTCTACAATGAAACAGTGTAGGGTAGTGTGACAGTGTGTTAGTAAGTCTATAATGAAACAGTGTAGGGTAGTGTGACAGTGTGTTGGTAAGTCTATAATGAAACAGTGTAGGGTAGTGTGACAGTGTGTTAGTAAGTCTATAATGAAACAGTGTAGGGTAGTGTGACAGTGTGTTAGTAAGTCTATAATGAAACAGTGTAGGGTAGTGACAGTGTGTTAGTAAGTCTATAATGAAACAGTGTAAGGTAGTGTGACAGTGTGTTAGTAAGTCTATAATGAAACAGTGTAGGGTAGTGTGACAGTGTGTCAGTAAGTCTATAATGAAACAGTGTAGGGTAGTGTAACAGTGTGTTAGTAATAAGTCTATAATGAAACAGTGTAGGGTAGTGACAGTGTGTTAGTAATAAGTCTATAATGAAACAGTGTAGGGTAGTGTGACAGTGTGTTTATATGTCTATAATGAAACAGTGTAGGGTAGTGTGACAGTGTGTTAGTAAGTCTATAATGAAACAGTGTAGGGTAGTGTGACAGTGTGTTAGTAATAAGTCTACAATGAAACAGTGTAGGGTAGTGTGACAGTGTGTTAGTAAGTCTATAATGAAACAGTGTAGGGTAGTGTGACAGTGTGTCAGTAAGTCTATAATGAAACAGTGTAGGGTAGTGTGACAGTGTGTTAATAAGTCTATAATGAAACAGTGTAGGGTAGTGACAGTGTGTCAGTAAGTCTATAATGAAACAGTGTAGGGTAGTGACAGTGTGTTAGTAAGTCTATAATGAAACAGTGTAGGGTAGTGTGACAGTGTGTTAATAAGTCTATAATGAAACAGTGTAGGGTAGTGACAGTGTGTTAGTAAGTCTATAATTAAACAGTGTAGGGTAGTGTGACAGTGTGTTAGTAAGTCTATAATGAAACAGTGTAGGGTAGTGTGACAGTGTGTTAGTAAGTCTATAATGAAACAGTGTAGGGTAGTGTGACAGTGTGTTAGTAATAAGTCTATAATGAAACAGTGTAGGGTAGTGTGACAGTGTGTTAGTAATAAGTCTATAATGAAACAGTGTAGGGTAGTGTGACAGTGTGTTAGTAATAAGTCTATAATGAAACAGTGTAGGGTACTGTGACAGTGTGTTAGTAATAAGTCTATAATGAAACAGTGTAGGGTAGTGACAGTGTGTTAGTAAGTCTATAATGAAACAGTGTAGGGTAGTGTGACAGTGTGTTAGTAAGTCTATAATGAAACAGTGTAGGGTAGTGTGACAGTGTGTCAGTAATAAGTCTATAATGAAACAGTGTAGGGTAGTGTGACAGTGTGTTAGTAAGTCTATAATGAAACAGTGTAGGGTAGTGACAGTGTGTTAGTAAGTCTATAATGAAACAGTGTAGGGTAGTGTGACAGTGTGTTAGTAATAAGTCTACAATGAAACAGTGTAGGGTAGTGTGACAGTGTGTTAGTAATAAGTCTACAATGAAACAGTGTAGGGTAGTGTGACAGTGTGTTAGTAAGTCTATAATGAAACAGTGTAGGGTAGTGTGACAGTGTGTCAGTAAGTCTATAATGAAACAGTGTAGGGTAGTGTGACAGTGTGTTAGTAAGTCTATAATGAAACAGTGTAGGGTAGTGTGACATTGTGTTAGTAATAAGTCTACAATGAAACAGTGTAGGGTAGTGTGACAGTGTGTTAGTAAGTCTATAATGAAACAGTGTAGGGTAGTGTGACAGTGTGTTAGAAAGTCTATAATTAAACAGTGTAGGGTAGTGTGACAGTGTGTTGGTAAGTCTATAATGAAACAGTGTAGGGTAGTGTGACAGTGTGTTAGTAAGTCTATAGTGAAACAGTGTAGGGTAGTGACAGTGTGTTAGTAATAAGTCTACAATGAAACAGTGTAGGGTAGTGTGACAGTGTGTTAGTAAGTCTATAATGAAACAGTGTAGGGTAGTGACAGTGTGTCAGTAAGTCTATAATGAAACAGTGTAGGGTAGTGTGACAGTGTGTTAGTAAGTCTATAATGAAACAGTGTAGGGTAGTGTGACAGTGTGTTAGTAATAAGTCTACAATGAAACAGTGTAGGGTAGTGTGACAGTGTGTTAGTAAGTCTATAATGAAACAGTGTAGGGTAGTGTGACAGTGTGTTAGTAAGTCTATAATGAAACAGTGTTAAGGTAGTGTGACAGTGTGTCAGTAAGTCTATAATGAAACAGTGTAGGGTAGTGTGACAGTGTGTCAGTAATAAGTCTATAATGAAACAGTGTAGGGTAGTGTGACAGTGTGTTAGTAAGTCTATAATGAAACAGTGTAGGGTAGTGACAGTGTGTTAGTAAGTCTATAATGAAACAGTGTAGGGTAGTGTGACAGTGTGTTAGTAATAAGTCTACAATGAAACAGTGTAGGGTAGTGTGACAGTGTGTTAGTAATAAGTCTACAATGAAACAGTGTAGGGTAGTGTGACAGTGTGTTAGTAAGTCTATAATGAAACAGTGTAGGGTAGTGTGACAGTGTGTCAGTAAGTCTATAATGAAACAGTGTAGGGTAGTGTGACAGTGTGTTAGTAAGTCTATAATGAAACAGTGTAGGGTAGTGTGACATTGTGTTAGTAATAAGTCTACAATGAAACAGTGTAGGGTAGTGTGACAGTGTGTTAGTAAGTCTATAATGAAACAGTGTAGGGTAGTGTGACAGTGTGTTAGAAAGTCTATAATTAAACAGTGTAGGGTAGTGTGACAGTGTGTTGGTAAGTCTATAATGAAACAGTGTAGGGTAGTGTGACAGTGTGTTAGTAAGTCTATAATGAAACAGTGTAGGGTAGTGACAGTGTGTTAGTAATAAGTCTACAATGAAACAGTGTAGGGTAGTGTGACAGTGTGTTAGTAAGTCTATAATGAAACAGTGTAGGGTAGTGTGACAGTGTGTTAGTAATAAGTCTACAATGAAACAGTGTAGGGTAGTGTGACAGTGTGTTAGTAAGTCTATAATGAAACAGTGTAGGGTAGTGTGACAGTGTGTTAGTAAGTCTATAATGAAACAGTGTAGGGTAGTGTGACAGTGTGTCAGTAAGTCTATAATGAAACAGTGTAGGGTAGTGACAGTGTGTTAGTAAGTCTATAATGAAACAGTGTAGGGTAGTGTGACAGTGTGTTAGTAAGTCTATAATGAAACAGTGTAGGGTAGTGTGACAGTGTGTTAGTAAGTCTATAATGAAACAGTGTAGGGTAGTGTGACGGTGTGTTAGTAAGTCTATAATGAAACAGTGTAGGGTAGTGACAGTGTGTTAGTAAGTCTATAATGAAACAGTGTAGGGTAGTGACAGTGTGTTAGTAAGTCTATAATGAAACAGTGTAGGGTAGTGTGACAGTGTGTTAGTAAGTCTATAATGAAACAGTGTAGGGTAGTGACAGTGTGTTAGTAAGTCTATAATGAAACAGTGTAGGGTAGTGTGACAGTGTGTTAGTAAGTCTATAATGAAACAGTGTAGGGTAGTGTGACAGTGTGTTAGTAAGTCTATAATTAAACAGTGTAGGGTAGTGACAGTGTGTTAGTAAGTCTATAATGAAACAGTGTAGGGTAGTGACAGTGTGTTAGTAATAAGTCTACAATGAAACAGTGTAGGGTAGTGTGACAGTGTGTTAGTAAGTCTATAATGAAACAGTGTAGGGTAGTGACAGTGTGTTAGTAAGTCTATAATGAAACAGTGTAGGGTAGTGTGACAGTGTGTTAGTAATAAGTCTACAATGAAACAGTGTAGGGTAGTGTGACAGTGTGTTAGTAATAAGTCTACAATGAAACAGTGTAGGGTAGTGTGACAGTGTGTTAGTAAGTCTATAATGAAACAGTGTAGGGTAGTGTGACAGTGTGTCAGTAAGTCTATAATGAAACAGTGTAGGGTAGTGTGACAGTGTGTCAGTAAGTCTATAATGAAACAGTGTAGGGTAGTGTGACAGTGTGTTAGTAAGTCTATAATGAAACAGTGTAGGGTAGTGTGACAGTGTGTTAGTAATAAGTCTACAATGAAACAGTGTAGGGTAGTGTGACAGTGTGTTAGTAAGTCTATAATGAAACAGTGTAGGGTAGTGTGACAGTGTGTTAGTAAGTCTATAATGAAACAGTGTAGGGTAGTGTGACAGTGTGTCAGTAAGTCTATAATGAAACAGTGTAGGGTAGTGACAGTGTGTTAGTAAGTCTATAATGAAACAGTGTAGGGTAGTGTGACAGTGTGTTAGTAAGTCTATAATGAAACAGTGTAGGGTAGTGTGACAGTGTGTTAGTAAGTCTATAATGAAACAGTGTAGGGTAGTGTGACGGTGTGTTAGTAAGTCTATAATGAAACAGTGTAGGGTAGTGACAGTGTGTTAGTAAGTCTATAATGAAACAGTGTAGGGTAGTGACAGTGTGTTAGTAAGTCTATAATGAAACAGTGTAGGGTAGTGTGACAGTGTGTTAGTAAGTCTATAATGAAACAGTGTAGGGTAGTGACAGTGTGTTAGTAAGTCTATAATGAAACAGTGTAGGGTAGTGTGACAGTGTGTTAGTAAGTCTATAATGAAACAGTGTAGGGTAGTGTGACAGTGTGTTAGTAAGTCTATAATTAAACAGTGTAGGGTAGTGACAGTGTGTTAGTAAGTCTATAATGAAACAGTGTAGGGTAGTGACAGTGTGTTAGTAATAAGTCTACAATGAAACAGTGTAGGGTAGTGTGACAGTGTGTTAGTAAGTCTATAATGAAACAGTGTAGGGTAGTGACAGTGTGTTAGTAAGTCTATAATGAAACAGTGTAGGGTAGTGTGACAGTGTGTTAGTAATAAGTCTACAATGAAACAGTGTAGGGTAGTGTGACAGTGTGTTAGTAATAAGTCTACAATGAAACAGTGTAGGGTAGTGTGACAGTGTGTTAGTAAGTCTATAATGAAACAGTGTAGGGTAGTGTGACAGTGTGTCAGTAAGTCTATAATGAAACAGTGTAGGGTAGTGTGACAGTGTGTCAGTAAGTCTATAATGAAACAGTGTAGGGTAGTGTGACAGTGTGTTAGTAAGTCTATAATGAAACAGTGTAGGGTAGTGTGACAGTGTGTTAGTAATAAGTCTACAATGAAACAGTGTAGGGTAGTGTGACAGTGTGTTAGTAAGTCTATAATGAAACAGTGTAGGGTAGTGTGACAGTGTGTTAGTAAGTCTATAATGAAACAGTGTAGGGTAGTGACAGTGTGTTAGTAAGTCTATAATGAAACAGTGTAGGGTAGTGTGACAGTGTGTTAGTAAGTCTATAATGAAACAGTGTAGGGTAGTGTGACAGTGTGTTAGTAAGTCTATAATGAAACAGTGTAGGGTAGTGTGACAGTGTGTTAGTAAGTCTATAATGAAACAGTGTAGGGTAGTGTGACAGTGTGTTAGTAAGTCTATAATGAAACAGTGTAGGGTAGTGACAGTGTGTTAGTAAGTCTATAATGAAACAGTGTAGGGTAGTGTGACAGTGTGTTAGTAATAAGTCTACAATGAAACAGTGTAGGGTAGTGTGACAGTGTGTTAGTAAGTCTATAATGAAACAGTGTAGGGTAGTGTGACAGTGTGTTAGTAAGTCTATAATGAAACAGTGTAGGGTAGTGTGACAGTGTGTTAGTAATAAGTCTATAATGAAACAGTGCAGGGTAGTGTGACAGTGTGTTAGTAATAAGTCTATAATGAAACAGTGTAGGGTATTGACAGTGTGTCAGTAAGTCTATAATGAAACAGTGTAGGCTAGTGTGACAGTGTGTCAGTAAGTCTATAATGAAACAGCGTAGAGTAGTGTGACAGTGTGTTAGTAAGTCTATAATGAAACAGTGTGGGGTAGTGTGACAGTGTGTTAGTAAGTCTATAATGAAACAGTGTAGGGTAGTCTGACAGTGTGTCAGTAAGTCTATAATGAAACAGTGTAGGGTAGTGTGACAGTGTGTTAGTAAGTCTATAATGAAACAGTGTAGGGTAGTGTGACAGTGTGTTAGTAAGTCTATGATGAAACAGTGTAGGGTAGTGTGACAGTGTGTTAGTAAGTCTATAATGAAACAGTGTAGGGTAGTGTGACTGTGTTAGTAAGTCTATAATGAAACAGTGCAGGGTAGTGTGACAGTGTGTTAGTAAGTCTATAATGAAACAGTGCAGGGTAGTGTGACAGTGTGTTAGTAATAAGTCTATAATGAAACAGTGTAGGGTACTGTGACAGTGTGTTAGTAATAAGTCTATAATGAAACAGTGTAGGGTACTGTGACAGTGTGTTAGTAATAAGTCTATAATGAAACAGTGTAGGGCAGTGACAGTGTGTTAGTAAGTCTATAATGAAACAGTGTAGGGTAGTGACAGTGTGTTAGTAAGTCTATAATGAAACAGTGTAGGGTAGTGTGACAGTGTGTTAGTAATAAGTCTACAATGAAACAGTGTAGGGTAGTGACAGTGTGTTAGTAAGTCTATAATGAAACAGTGTAGGGTAGTGTGACAGTGTGTTAGTAAGTCTATAATGAAACAGTGTAGGGTAGTGTGACAGTGTGTTAGTAAGTCTATAATGAAACAGTGTAGGGTAGTGTGACAGTGTGTTAGTAAGTCTATAATGAAACAGTGTAGGGTAGTGTGACAGTGTGTTAGTAAGTCTATAATGAAACAGTGTAGGGTAGTGTGACAGTGTGTTAATAAGTCTATAATGAAACAGTGTAGGGTAGTGTGACAGTGTGTCAGTAAGTCTATAATGAAACAGTGTAGGGTAGTGTGACAGTGTGTTAATAAGTCTATAATGAAACAGTGTAGGGTAGTGTGACAGTGTGTTAGTAAGTCTATAATGAAACAGTGTAGGGTAGTGTGACAGTGTGTTAGTAAGTCTATAATGAAACAGTGTAGGGTAGTGTGACAGTGTGTTAGTAATAAGTCTATAATGAAACAGTGTAGGGTAGTGTGACAGTGTGTCAGTAAGTCTATAATGAAACAGTGTAGGGTAGTGTGACAGTGTGTTAGTAAGTCTATAATGAAACAGTGTAGGGTAGTGTGACAGTGTGTTAGTAAGTCTATAATGAAACAGTGCAGGGTAGTGTGACAGTGTGTTAGTAATAAGTCTATAATGAAACAGTGTAGGGTACTGTGACAGTGTGTTAGTAATAAGTCTATAATGAAACAGTGTAGGGTACTGTGACAGTGTGTTAGTAATAAGTCTATAATGAAACAGTGTAGGGTACTGTGACAGTGTGTTAGTAATAAGTCTATAATGAAACAGTGTAGGGCAGTGACAGTGTGTTAGTAAGTCTATAATGAAACAGTGTAGGGTAGTGACAGTGTGTTAGTAAGTCTATAATGAAACAGTGTAGGGTAGTGTGACAGTGTGTTAGTAATAAGTCTACAATGAAACAGTGTAGGGTAGTGACAGTGTGTTAGTAAGTCTATAATGAAACAGTGTAGGGTAGTGTGACAGTGTGTCAGTAAGTCTATAATGAAACAGCGTAGAGTAGTGTGACAGTGTGTTAGTAAGTCTATAATGAAACAGTGTGGGGTAGTGTGACAGTGTGTTAGTAAGTCTATAATGAAACAGTGTAGGGTAGTCTGACAGTGTGTCAGTAAGTCTATAATGAAACAGTGTAGGGTAGTGTGACAGTGTGTTAGTAAGTCTATAATGAAACAGTGTAGGGTAGTGTGACAGTGTGTTAGTAAGTCTATGATGAAACAGTGTAGGGTAGTGTGACAGTGTGTTAGTAAGTCTATAATGAAACAGTGTAGGGTAGTGTGACTGTGTTAGTAAGTCTATAATGAAACAGTGCAGGGTAGTGTGACAGTGTGTTAGTAAGTCTATAATGAAACAGTGCAGGGTAGTGTGACAGTGTGTTAGTAATAAGTCTATAATGAAACAGTGTAGGGTACTGTGACAGTGTGTTAGTAATAAGTCTATAATGAAACAGTGTAGGGTACTGTGACAGTGTGTTAGTAATAAGTCTATAATGAAACAGTGTAGGGTACTGTGACAGTGTGTTAGTAATAAGTCTATAATGAAACAGTGTAGGGCAGTGACAGTGTGTTAGTAAGTCTATAATGAAACAGTGTAGGGTAGTGACAGTGTGTTAGTAAGTCTATAATGAAACAGTGTAGGGTAGTGTGACAGTGTGTTAGTAATAAGTCTACAATGAAACAGTGTAGGGTAGTGACAGTGTGTTAGTAAGTCTATAATGAAACAGTGTAGGGTAGTGTGACAGTGTGTTAGTAAGTCTATAATGAAACAGTGTAGGGTAGTGTGACAGTGTGTTAGTAAGTCTATAATGAAACAGTGTAGGGTAGTGTGACAGTGTGTTAGTAAGTCTATAATGAAACAGTGTAGGGTAGTGTGACAGTGTGTTAGTAAGTCTATAATGAAACAGTGTAGGGTAGTGTGACAGTGTGTTAATAAGTCTATAATGAAACAGTGTAGGGTAGTGTGACAGTGTGTCAGTAAGTCTATAATGAAACAGTGTAGGGTAGTGTGACAGTGTGTTAATAAGTCTATAATGAAACAGTGTAGGGTAGTGTGACAGTGTGTTAGTAAGTCTATAATGAAACAGTGTAGGGTAGTGTGACAGTGTGTTAGTAAGTCTATAATGAAACAGTGTAGGGTAGTGTGACAGTGTGTTAGTAATAAGTCTATAATGAAACAGTGTAGGGTAGTGTGACAGTGTGTCAGTAAGTCTATAATGAAACAGTGTAGGGTAGTGTGACAGTGTGTTAGTAAGTCTATAATGAAACAGTGTAGGGTAGTGTGACAGTGTGTTAGTAAGTCTATAATGAAACAGTGCAGGGTAGTGTGACAGTGTGTTAGTAATAAGTCTATAATGAAACAGTGTAGGGTACTGTGACAGTGTGTTAGTAATAAGTCTATAATGAAACAGTGTAGGGTACTGTGACAGTGTGTTAGTAATAAGTCTATAATGAAACAGTGTAGGGTACTGTGACAATGTGTTAGTAATAAGTCTATAATGAAACAGTGTAGGGCAGTGACAGTGTGTTAGTAAGTCTATAATGAAACAGTGTAGGGTAGTGACAGTGTGTTAGTAAGTCTATAATGAAACAGTGTAGGGTAGTGTGACAGTGTGTTAGTAATAAGTCTACTATGAAACAGTGTAGGGTAGTGACAGTGTGTTAGTAAGTCTATAATGAAACAGTGTAGGGTAGTGTGACAGTGTGTCAGTAAGTCTATAATGAAACAGCGTAGAGTAGTGTGACAGTGTGTTAGTAAGTCTATAATGAAACAGCGTGGGGTAGTGTGACAGTGTGTTAGTAAGTCTATAATGAAACAGTGTAGGGTAGTCTGACAGTGTGTCAGTAAGTCTATAATGAAACAGTGTAGGGTAGTGTGACAGTGTGTTAGTAAGTCTATAATGAAACAGTGTAGGGTAGTGTGACAGTGTGTTAGTAAGTCTATGATGAAACAGTGTAGGGTAGTGTGACAGTGTGTTAGTAAGTCTATAATGAAACAGTGTAGGGTAGTGTGACTGTGTTAGTAAGTCTATAATGAAACAGTGCAGGGTAGTGTGACAGTGTGTTAGTAAGTCTATAATGAAACAGTGCAGGGTAGTGTGACAGTGTGTTAGTAATAAGTCTATAATGAAACAGTGTAGGGTACTGTGACAGTGTGTTAAAAATAAGTCTATAATGAAACAGTGTAGGGTACTGTGACAGTGTGTTAGTAATAAGTCTATAATGAAACAGTGTAGGGCAGTGACAGTGTGTTAGTAAGTCTATAATGAAACAGTGTAGGGTAGTGACAGTGTGTTAGTAAGTCTATAATGAAACAGTGTAGGGTAGTGTGACAGTGTGTTAGTAATAAGTCTACAATGAAACAGTGTAGGGTAGTGACAGTGTGTTAGTAAGTCTATAATGAAACAGTGTAGGGTAGTGTGACAGTGTGTTAGTAAGTCTATAATGAAACAGTGTAGGGTAGTGTGACAGTGTGTTAGTAAGTCTATAATGAAACAGTGTAGGGTAGTGTGACAGTGTGTTAGTAAGTCTATAATGAAACAGTGTAGGGTAGTGTGACAGTGTGTTAGTAAGTCTATAATGAAACAGTGTAGGGTAGTGTGACAGTGTGTCAATAAGTCTATAATGAAACAGTGTAGGGTAGTGTGACAGTGTGTTAGTAAGTCTATAATGAAACAGTGTAGGGTAGTGTGACAGTGTGTTAGTAAGTCTATAATGAAACAGTGTAGGGTAGTGTGACAGTGTGTTAATAAGTCTATAATGAAACAGTGTAGGGTAGTGTGACAGTGTGTCAGTAAGTCTATAATGAAACAGTGTAGGGTAGTGTGACAGTGTGTTAATAAGTCTATAATGAAACAGTGTAGGGTAGTGTGACAGTGTGTTAGTAAGTCTATAATGAAACAGTGTAGGGTAGTGTGACAGTGTGTTAGTAAGTCTATAATGAAACAGTGTAGGGTAGTGTGACAGTGTGTTAGTAATAAGTCTATAATGAAACAGTGTAGGGTAGTGTGACAGTGTGTCAGTAAGTCTATAATGAAACAGTGTAGGGTAGTGTGACAGTGTGTTAGTAAGTCTATAATGAAACAGTGTAGGGTAGTGTGACAGTGTGTTAGTAAGTCTATAATGAAACAGTGCAGGGTAGTGTGACAGTGTGTTAGTAATAAGTCTATAATGAAACAGTGTAGGGTACTGTGACAGTGTGTTAGTAATAAGTCTATAATGAAACAGTGTAGGGTACTGTGACAGTGTGTTAGTAATAAGTCTATAATGAAACAGTGTAGGGCAGTGACAGTGTGTTAGTAAGTCTATAATGAAACAGTGTAGGGTAGTGACAGTGTGTTAGTAAGTCTATAATGAAACAGTGTAGGGTAGTGTGACAGTGTGTTAGTAATAAGTCTACAATGAAACAGTGTAGGGTAGTGACAGTGTGTTAGTAAGTCTATAATGAAACAGTGTAGGGTAGTGTGACAGTGTGTTAGTAAGTCTATAATGAAACAGTGTAGGGTAGTGTGACAGTGTGTTAGTAAGTCTATAATGAAACAGTGTAGGGTAGTGTGACAGTGTGTTAGTAAGTCTATAATGAAACAGTGTAGGGTAGTGTGACAGTGTGTTAGTAAGTCTATAATGAAACAGTGTAGGGTAGTGTGACAGTGTGTTAGTAAGTCTATAATGAAACAGTGTAGGGTAGTGTGACAGTGTGTCAGTAAGTCTATAATGAAACAGTGTAGGGTAGTGTGACAGTGTGTTAGTAAGTCTATAATGAAACAGTGTAGGGTAGTGTGACAGTGTGTTAGTAAGTCTATAATGAAACAGTGTAGGGTAGTGTGACAGTGTGTTAATAAGTCTATAATGAAACAGTGTAGGGTAGTGTGACAGTGTGTCAGTAAGTCTATAATGAAACAGTGTAGGGTAGTGTGACAGTGTGTTAATAAGTCTATAATGAAACAGTGTAGGGTAGTGTGACAGTGTGTTAGTAAGTCTATAATGAAACAGTGTAGGGTAGTGTGACAGTGTGTTAGTAAGTCTATAATGAAACAGTGCAGGGTAGTGTGACAGTGTGTTAGTAATAAGTCTATAATGAAACAGTGTAGGGTAGTGTGACAGTGTGTTAGTAATAAGTCTATAATGAAACAGTGTAGGGTACTGTGACAGTGTGTTAGTAATAAGTCTATAATGAAACAGTGTAGGGTACTGTGACAGTGTGTTAGTAATAAGTCTATAATGAAACAGTGTAGGGCAGTGACAGTGTGTTAGTAAGTCTATAATGAAACAGTGTAGGGTAGTGACAGTGTGTTAGTAAGTCTATAATGAAACAGTGTAGGGTAGTGTGACAGTGTGTTAGTAATAAGTCTACAATGAAACAGTGTAGGGTAGTGACAGTGTGTTAGTAAGTCTATAATGAAACAGTGTAGGGTAGTGTGACAG
Organism: Salvelinus namaycush; assembly: GCF_016432855.1. Taxonomy (NCBI): domain Eukaryota; kingdom Metazoa; phylum Chordata; class Actinopteri; order Salmoniformes; family Salmonidae; genus Salvelinus; species Salvelinus namaycush. The sequence continues at coordinate 23,696,683 of NC_052326.1, forward strand.
TGTGTTAGTAATAAGTCTATAATGAAACAGTGTAGGGTAGTGACAGTGTGATAGTAAGTCTATAATGAAACAGTGTAGGCTAGTGTGACAGTGTGTCAGTAAGTCTATAATGAAACAGCGTAGAGTAGTGTGACAGTGTGTTAGTAAGTCTATAATGAAACAGTGTGGGGTAGTGTGACAGTGTGTTAGTAAGTCTATAATGAAACAGTGTAGGGTAGTCTGACAGTGTGTCAGTAAGTCTATAATGAAACAGTGTAGGGTAGTGTGACAGTGTGTTAGTAAGTCTATAATGAAACAGTGTAGGGTAGTGTGACAGTGTGTTAGTAAGTCTATGATGAAACAGTGTAGGGTAGTGTGACAGTGTGTTAGTAAGTCTATAATGAAACAGTGTAGGGTAGTGTGACAGTGTGTTAATAAGTCTATAATGAAACAGTGTAGGGTAGTGTGACAGTGTGTTAGTAAGTCTATAATGAAACAGTGTAGGGTAGTGTGACTGTGTTAGTAAGTCTATAATGAAACAGTGCAGGGTAGTGTGACAGTGTGTTAGTAAGTCTATAATGAAACAGTGCAGGGTAGTGTGACAGTGTGTTAGTAATAAGTCTATAATGAAACAGTGTAGGGTACTGTGACAGTGTGTTAGTAATAAGTCTATAATGAAACAGTGTAGGGTACTGTGACAGTGTGTTAGTAATAAGTCTACAATGAAACAGTGTAGGGTAGTGTGACAGTGTGTTAGTAAGTCTATAATGAAACAGTGTAGGGTAGTGTGACAGTGTCTCAGTAAGTCTATAATGAAACAGTGTAGGGTAGTGTGACAGTGTGTTAGTAAGTCTATAATGAAACAGTGTAGGGTAGTGTGACAGTGTGTTAGTAATAAGTCTACAATGAAACAGTGTAGGGTAGTGTGACAGTGTGTCAGTAAGTCTATAATGAAACAGTGTAGGGTAGTGACAGTGTGTTAGTAAGTCTATAATGAAACAGTGTAGGGTAGTGACAGTGTGTCAGTAAGTCTATAATGAAACAGTGTAGGGTAGTGTGACAGTGTGTTAGTAAGTCTATAATGAAACAGTGTAGGGTAGTGTGACAGTGTGTTAGTAAGTCTATAATGAAACAGTGTAGGGTAGTGTGACAGTGTGTTAGTAAGTCTATAATGAAACAGTGTAGGGTAGTGTGACAGTGCTGTAATATGAGCAGACCTCACACATTTACAATAGAAAATGTCACTTTATTTCAATGTACTATGTCAGAATTTCCCCCAACGCTGGACAAAGAGAGTTGAGGTGCATCAGTGTCAATGTAACAGCTGTACTGTATACAGGAAATATGTGTATCCATCAGTGTGTATGACTATGATTGTGAGCATCAGTTAACCATCCTCTGTGCTGTCAGGCTGCGTTTCACATGTCTCAGAGTCAGCAGCCTGAGTCTTCCAGCCAGTGCTATGGGGCTGCACTTTCAATGTCTCCTCTATCCCTCTCCCAGGCCCTCCCTCTCCTCCCCGGACCTGGCTGGCAGTCCAACACCATGAGACAGCACAGAGCCGAGGTGGGTCACAAATCACACACACACACACTGCAACAGAACACATATGTAGCAGGCCCAGCCAATTGGTGAGTTCTGTCACACAGCTTTGTCTTGATTGGTCAGAGACCAGCTGCAGAGCAGTAAGCTACAGCTTTACTCAGCAAGAAAGTCATGCAATGAAAAGCCTGAGTAAACTGACATTTACTCCTTGATGACAGCTTTGCACACTCTTGGCATGCACTCAACCAGCTTCATAAGGAATGATTTTCCAACAGTCTTGAAGGAGTTCCCACATATGCTGAGCACTTGTTAGCTGCTTTTCCCACACTGCGGTCCAACTCATCCCAAACCATCTCAATTGGGTTGAGGTCGGGTGATTTTGGAGGCCAGGTCATCTGATGCAGCACTCCATCACTCTCCTTCTTGGTCAAATAGCCCTTACACAGCCTGAAGGTGTGTTTTGGGTCATTGTCTTGTTGAAAAACAAATGAGTCACACTAAGCGCAAAACAGATGGGATGGCGTATCGCTGCAGAATGCTGTGGTAGCCATGCTGGTTAAGTGTGCCTTGAATTCAAAATAAATCCCCGACAGTGTCACCAGCAAAGCACCCCCACATCATCCCACCTCCTCCTCCTCCATGCTTCATGGTGGGAACTACACAAGCAGAGATCATTCTTTCACCTACTCTGCATCTCACGAAGACACGGCGGTTGAAACCAAAAATCTCAAATTTGGACTCATCAGACCAATGAACAGATTTCCACCAGTCTAATGTCCATTGCTTATGTTTCTTGGCCCAAACATTTATCTTCTTATTGGTGTCCTTTAGTAGTGGTTTCTTTGCAGAAATTTGACCATGAAGGCTTGATTCACGCAGTCTCCTCTTAACAGTTGATGTTGGGATGTGTCTGTTACTTCAACTCTGTGAAGCATTTACTTGGGCTACAATCTAAGGTGCAGTTAACTCTAATTAACTTATCCACTGCAGCAGAGGTAACTCTGTCTTCCTTTCCTGTGGCGGTTCTCATGAAACTTTAAAAGTTCTCGTGGCTTATTTGAGCTGTTCTTGACATAATATGGACTTTGGTATTTTACCAAATAAGGCTATCTTCTGTATATCACCCCTACCTTGTCACAACACAACTGTTTGGCTCAAACGCAATAAGAAGGAAAGAAATTACACAAATTAACAAGGCACACCTGTTAATTGAAATGCATTCCAGGTGACTACCTCATGAAGCTGGTTGAGAGAATGACAAGAGTGTGCAAAGCTATCATCAAGGCAAAGGGTGGCTACTTGATTTTGAGATGTGAAGATGTTATTATCAATGAAATGCAACTGTTCCACGAAAATGCATTTGAAAACCATAACTGGCATGCAGATCGGTAGAAATGGTAAGATAAATTGGCATTCCACATGAGAAAGGTTGCCGACTCCTCATGTAGCCCACTACCGGCAACTTCAGGAGAGTAACGGCAGGCAGAATCTGCGAAAGCCAGTAGAAGCGGGAGGAGAATAGTTGGGTCAGGTTAAGGTTTTTTCTTCTGGTTATCGTGATCTATGGCTCCCTCTTGAGTCATTTGTGTCTTACTTCAACAAACAGTGTGCTTATTAAAGTATCAGACAAGTTCAATGCATATATAGGGTGTGTCTATTATTGGAAAATACACATTTTAAAATGTAGACCAATCGATTGGTCGAAAGAACAGACGACTTTCGGTCAACCAAGATTTGTTTTAGTCGGGGACAGCCTTAGTCTCTGATCTGTACTACACAGAAATGCATAGGCATTAATTATGGATATGAATGTCATTCTCCAGTATAGAAATGCATAGGCCTAATTATGGATATGAATGTCATTCTCCAGTATAGAAATGCATAGGCCTAATTATGGATATGAATGTCATTCTCCAGTATAGAAATGCATAGGCCTAATTATGGATATGAATGTCATTCTCCAGTATAGAAATGCATAGGCCTAATTATGGATATGAATGTCATTCTCCAGTATAGAAATGCATAGGCCTAATTATGGATATGAATGTCATTCTCCAGTATAGAAATGCATAGGCCTAATTATGGATATGAATGTCATTCTCCAGTATAGAAATGCATAGGCCTAATTATGGATATGAATGTCATTCTCCAGTATAGAAATGCATAGTGTCACGACTCCTACCGAAGGTGGCTCCCCTTCCTGTTCGGGTGGTGCTCGGCGGTCGTCGTCACCGGCCTACTAGCTGCCACTGATTTTTTCCTCTCCCTCCTTGTCTGTTTATTAGTTACACCTGTTTGTAATTAGGTTTGTTAGTTGGGCTTTATTACCCAGCCGGCCCGCCTGCTGGGTGTGCGGGATTGTTTGATGTGTACTGGTGTACACGCTGTAAGTCATGGTTGATCGTGTATGTTGGTTATTTTCGGGAACATTTTAGTTCCCCTGTGTTTTGGGGCATTTGTTTAAGTGGCGTCGTTTTTCACCTATGTGGCCACCTATGTGGCACTGTGTCACACCTCACAGCACTAGATCAGCACTATTCAGTGTCAAACATAAAATATTGCCTAGCATTGTAAATCACCAGGTAGTACCACGACGTACAATCAGAATTCACATGGCTTTGATACGTCAGTAATCTAATTCACAAATCACTGTGTAGATGTATTCAAATATTAGCTCTATACTGTTCCATCACTTTGTGCATTGGAACAGACAAGTTAGTCATCATATGTGTAGAAGCTGGGTGAGAAATTCTGACAATGACCATGTTATTTCTGTGACTTGTGAAAGTATAAGTGGAAGCGGAGAGATGATAACTGCTGTGTGCAGGGCCTGTTCTGCTGCAGTGCGATACAGCTAGGCCTCCTGGGAGGTGTGAACTCTTCGGTTTCTGGTGAGCTCTGTATGTTTCTGAATGGTAGGGGATGGAACAGCCATGTACAAAGAGTAACATCCTGGTCAGTTTGTCTTCTCCTTCAGTAACTCATCTGAACTGAGGGGGGAAATATTTGACATTGCTCTTGGTTAATTTGGCCTTACTGTGAATGACTTGTTTCAGTCAGGACCCAGTCCAGTCAGTACAAGGTGCCAAAAACATTGAGCGTAGCTGAGCCCATCCAGCAGCTACGTCTACACTAAGCACTTTATCACAGAAAATCAATAACGTTTTTTTTATTAGCCACCACATCCTCCTGCATCCACCGCCACTGTATGGACACATTTCTGAGCCTGGGACACTGCCACAAGGGTGCTTCTGTAGTCTATGAAGACATAGAGTCCACGGGCACAGCAGTATGATGACAAACTGCAAGAAGGGCACTCTAGGCCGCTGACAGGGACCAAACCCTACAGCGAATCCAGCACGACTAGAAGGAACATTCTGGAGAAACGTTGAGGCAACGGAATCAATAGGGCTAGTATCATGGCACTTTTCAGTCAGTACAATTCATAGCAAGCATAACAATATCTTTATCAACCCAAACTAAGCCTGGCTATATCATATCCATAGTTAGAAGAAAACACAGATCCAGCCTGGGACACAAAAACAGTATCATCGTCATCATCACAGACTGAGACAAACCAGTGTGATGCGGTCTGTCACCATCTGGAAGAACACCGTGCTCAAATCACGCTGATCCAACAGAGCTGGAACCAAGCTGGGGCCATCTGAGGCTAGCTAGGGGATTCCTCAGTGAGGACGGAGAAAGGTCAAGTGCAGGTCATGGTGAGAAAAAGACAACTCGCCAAACCATCTATAATTTGGGTGACCAATATGAGGTAAGGCAGAGCTGTCTTGTAGGCAGCAAGCACTGACAGAGCAAGGAGGTCATTTAGTTGCATTGAGTATGCTGTGTAACAGTAACCAGGTTTACAGCTCTGCTGAATACTGGGACTCACTTTAGGTGCATGTTACACCTAACAGGAACATAAAACACTCACACAGTGGGTTGCCTTTCTGACTACTGTGCATCAGGTCACACTGCTGCAGAGGAAGGGACGTGTGATAAATACACAGGTTCTCAGACTGTGTGTGTGTGTGTGTGGTGTTTTCACACATTTTACTATACTTGTAAGTACCAGAAGTCCTCACAAGAATAGTAAACCACCTAAAATGTTGAGAAGTGAAAACATTTGCCTGTCCTCACTTGTAAAAAGGCGAGATTAGGCTTAGGGGTTAGGGTAAATAGGTATCAATTGTTGGTTGCCTAAAAGTCCTCACAACCAGTGTGTGTGTGTGTGTGTGCTGTGGTGTAAACTACTTAAGTAAAAATACTTTGGGGTAATTGTACTTGACTATTTATATATATTTTTTTTTTTACCCCTTTTTCTCCACAATTTCGTGGTACCCAATTGGTAGTTACAGTCTTGTCCCATCGCTGCAACTCCCTTACGGACTCGGGAGAGGTGAAGGTCGAGAGCCGTGTGTCCTCCGAAACACAACCCAACCAGGCCACACTGCTTCTTGACACAATGCCCGCTTAACCCGGAACCCTGGGCCAATTGTGCGCCACCCCATTGGTCTCCCGGGCGCGGCCGGCTGTGACAGAGCTTGGACTCGAACCCAGAATCTCTAGTGACACAGCTAGCACTGCGATGCAGTGTCTTAGACCACTGCACCACCTTGTACTCCATACATTTTCCCTGACTCCCAAAAGTACTTGTTACATTTTGAATGCTTAGCAAGACAGGAAAATGGTCCAATTCACGGACTTAACAAGAGAACACGTTGTCATCCCTTCTGCCTCTGACCCGGCAGACTCACTAAACACAAATGCATCTTTAGTAAATGATGTCTGAGTGTTGGACTGTGCCACTGGATATCCGTACATTTAAAAAAACAAGAAAATGGTACCGTCTGCTTTGCTTAATATAAGTACTATTGATACTTAAGTATATTTACAACCAAATAGTAGTATTTTATTGGGTGACTTCCACTTGAGCTATTAAGGTATCTATACTTTTACTCAAGTATGACAATTGTGTGTGTGTGTGTGTGTGTGTGTGTGTCTCTAACAGCTCTTATGAAGCTAGACTGGCCACTACATCTTGACTTGAGGATGATTAAAGAGCTCTGTTTAGGGAAGACTCCCTCAGAAGAATCCAAGAAGCTCTCCTTTGTATGACTACTGTATTGTGTATCAGTCTGGTCATTCCCCTGTCGTCTGATGCTGCGCTACAGTTACATCAGTCTCTGAAACTGTGTGCTTGTAACTAGAGATTAGACATTAGGCCTTAAACATTTACTTGTAATTACACCCAGTGGTCCTTACCAAAGCCCTATAGTAGGCCCTTTCGAGGTGGGCAGAACATAACGTTTATGAAGGACATTGGGCACAGAAACATCTTTACAGATGTGTTAATGTAGGATAAATGCTTCGCATAGTCTATTGTCATCCCAACAGGCACACAAAGCATTCACGACTTTGTCATAAAACAATTTTGGTGTCATTTAGCAGAACCTCTTATCCAGAGTGACTAGACTAACAGTATAACTGTTTTGACATCTTGTCATATAGGTCTTGGCTAGAGTAAAACTCACCTAAGGATATTCAGTATCAACACAGATCTGCCTTGCTCTCCTTTCTCTGCTGCTGCTAGCTACATGAAACAACTTACTGCACCAAACCCCTGCAACCTGCCTCTCCTCACCTCCCCCTAGTGCTGCTCGCCTCCGCCTTGGACCAGAGCCCAGAGCTCAAAAGCAGCCTCAGCATCCTTGTCCACTGCTACAACCTCAGCATGAGTACACACACACACACACGCACACACTTTCATAGAATAAACACACAGCCAGCCTGCCACAGCCAACTGTCGTAACCTTTGGGCCACAAACACTTCAACATTATAAAAACAGTTTCTTTACATGTCTAGCTGAGTGTGTTGCATAAAGACGACATTGTCTGCAACAGATGGGCACTACAGCATTGACAGGAGCAGGTAAGGGTTCCAGCTCAAAACTCACCACAGACTGTGTGTGTGTGTGTGTACCCTCACTGCAAAGCTATTTTAAGGTGGTTCTCTATAAATCTGACACCATGGCCAGTCCCTGGGATTAATTTAAGAGAACAGGACATGCATAAAACATGACAGACGCAGACAGAGAGACGGGGGAGACAGAGCAGAAATACACCCAGTGTAATATGGTATGCACAGACACCTCTCAGTGCAGCAAGAGCAACAAACCAGCGGATGGACAGATATAGAAGGAAGCAGAGACCGTGAGAGAGGTATAAACAAAGACAGAATATTGCAGCATTGTATGCTATCTGCTCTGTGCTACAAGCACACACATCTACACAGTCGTTCAGAGGAGAGGGAGAAGAGATAGAGGGAGAGATGGTGGAGAGTGGAGCCTCAGCCATGATGGTCTAGTCTAGTCTAACACCCACCTCTGCTCAGTGCGCTGGCTGCTGCCGATTCCTGACGCAGCAATCTGAGCCTCCTGAAACAGGGCTGGGATGGAGGTAGAGCAGAGTAGGGATGGTACAGCCAGCTTCCAAGAAGAAAAACACAGCGAGACGAGAGGAGTGAAGAGTGAGGAAGAATGAGAGGACTGGTGGATGCCTTCCCCTCTAGTATGTGTTTCTGTGTCAGTGGCTGTGTGTCTGAGCGACTGAAAGAATGGACATGTCTGTCTGAGCATGAGACAGAAAGACAAGAGACAAGGAGAGGGAGGGATAGAGAGAAAGACAGAGAGAGAGACAGAATGAATGTGTGTGTGTGATGAGTGAACCTAGAGAGTCAGTGTGAGTCAATGAGAACAGATGCATTAAAGGCACTCCCTCCCTCCCACACACACACCTCCCTTTGCACTGTCAGCGCTAGAGTAAGCATGCGGAGGAACAGAGGGAGAGCGCAAGAGACAGACAGAAGGTGAGGAGAAGAGATGGAAGTGGGAAACAGCTTCCTCCAATATTAATTAAATGATGATTGGAGAGGATGGAGACAATAGCAGCGTGTGCCTTTTCAGCCTTCTGATGGCAGGGAACCATTTTCTCAGACAGAAGGGCAAGGCTGTGTAGCTTATCACTGAAACACAAACAAAAGCCATGGATTGGGTTCAAAGACTGGCAAATCTGATCAAGCGTATGTGTGCTTGGGAAATGTAGTTGTTTACAAACAATATCTGGACCATAGGAAAGCATTGGCCAATGAAGCTCAATAGCAGTCCAAGTTCCAATTCTAGCGAAACAAGCCATTCAAAATGAATAAGAGCAGGTCAGTAAGCCTACATTTGGAACTTGGCAAAATATCTAATTCATTGCTTTACTCTTCCACTTTTTGTTTATTTTCTCTGCGTATGTTTGTGGGGCTGTGGTTTTCAGCTCAGTTTCCCTGATTGTGTTAGTGTGCCTCAGTGTGTGTGTAGCCTAGAACCCCGGGGGACTAATGTGGCTCTACTGTTGCGCACTACTGTCCTTGGCCTCTCTCTCCGAGCTAAAGCCCGGTCACGACATCGCCAGCTTCTGTTCCAGCAGCTCCACCTCGACTCCACCCTTTTCACATGTCCCAGCAGTGAAGGGTGTCACTCAGACAGCTATGCATCCAGAGGAACTGTGCCATGTTGAATTAGAACAGATCCATGCATTTTCATTGGGTAGTTCGAGGAACCCTAGATAGGTCAAGGAGAACGCAACTTGGGCTTCTTCTACAATCCCTTTTCCTTCATATCTGCCAAGTTGCATATTACACATTGATAAACGTGTAATAGATCTAGCTTGATTCAGTGTCATGATTCAGAAATGGTCTAAACTGACCTATATTCCTGCTACTCCACTGCAGCTCCCTCCATTCCTGCTGCTCTTACATAACCCCCATCTCCACCTCCATTGCTCCCAGGTGCTGGTGTTCTATATGCTGCTCTGTATCCAGAGTGAGTATCTGAAGTGTATTAGGATGCTCCGCTCTGAATCGGAGCCAGACAGCGCCATGAGAGCGGGCTGGGTGCGGCTCCTGTTCCTGCCAGGTGCTTAAGTGTTTGCCCTCCTCACTAGCAGCTGGGTACTTCAGAACAGCCCAACCAATTACACTAACCCCTCACTCACTACCCAGGGACAGCACAGAAATGCAAGGCGCATAACTGAGACTTGGATTTATTACCTGGAACCAGACCAAAATGCTCTCGTATTAGTTTATCTGGATTCACATATAGCCCTAGGGCCTAATGATGGTCTGTATAATAATAGCCTATACATCAGTATAATGGGATTCATCTCAGCATGGCCTACTCAGTAGAAATAGGTTCATTAGTATGGCCTGATGTGTTCAATTATATTAGAACAGATTGGCTGATTAGAATGGTCAGATTCATTTACATTAGGCTACCATTGAACAGCTAGATTAATTTACTCATTATTACATGGTAATGCCACAGGAAACCAAAAACAAAAGGAACGGTCAAACTCTAGCTATGTACAGTAGATGAGGACATTTAGATTGCATCTTTGCAAATCAATGAAAAAACAGGTTGAGTTGTTCATCAGTGCCTCTGACTGATGCATCATGGCGAGTGAGTGAGCCTGCTGTCCTAAAAGGATTGCTCCTGAGTTGGCTTGGGCGGTATCCAGATTGTTTTACCTCCATACCAACCTTGTGCCATACTGGGATATTCGGTAATACCGGCACTGAACACAAGGGGTGCTATTTTCAAACCCCACTGAGCCTCTGTAATCTGAAGGTTAGCAATGCTAACAAGTAAATGCAAAACCCCATAGAGAATGCTAACTAAATGCTAACAAGCGCATTGCGAACATTTTATAGTCTCTGACCTAAACTATATGAGGACAGAGATCCCAGCTCATAAAGTTATACAAGTAAATCCAAAATGCTACTCACAGTTTTCTCCACGTACAAAACAAATAGACAGCATGGCTCTTGATCAGGAGGGGATTCTCTGCTGTTATCATACGTAGCTTGATTTTTTTTACAAGAAGCTAACCATTTTGCTATATAGGTAACTAGCTACTAAATTAGCAAACCAAATGCACAACTTTAGAGGATTTAGCTAATTTTAGACAGTTTAGACAGATAAGTTATCTAGCTGGCAAACACTTAGTTGTGAATTCCATACTGTAACTAGATTGCCTGGCGCGTGCTGCACAAAAGTTTGTGACTCACAAAGCTTCAGTCTCTTGTCATTGTGTGCTTGTAACCAAACACCACAAATCGGGACTACAGGTAAGCTTCATAATGAAAAATTATGTGACAGGTGAAATGAAAAACGCAATCTTCTTTATATCCAAATGTATTGCACATGTTGACTGCAGATATTTACTTAAACCTCTCTGGGATAGGTGGGATATTAGCGTCCCACCTGGCCAAAATCCAGTGAAAATGCAGAGCGCCAAATTCAAATAAATTACTATAAAAATGTAACTTTCATGAAATCACACATGCAATACACCAAATTAAAGCTACACTTGTGAATCCAGCCAACATGTCAGATTTCAAAAAGACTTACCGGCGAAAGCAAACGATGCTATTATCTGAGGATAGCACCCCTGTAACGGTTTTCTTCGGTGGTAGAAGGAGAGGACCAAAGCGCAGCGTGGTAAGTGTCCATAATAATAGAATACGTTAAACAAACAAACAAAATAACGATAAACAAGAATAACACGAAACGAAACAGTTCTGTCTGGTGCAGACACACAAAGACTGAAAATAACCACCCACAAAACCCAACACAAAACAGGCTACCTAAATATGGTTCCCAATCAGAGACAATGACTAACACCTGCCTCTGATTGAGAACCATATCAGGCCAAACACAGAAATAGAAAAACATAGAAACACAAACATAGACTGCCCACCCCAACTCACGCCCTGACCATACTAAATAAAGACAAAAACAAAGGAAATAAAGGTCAGAACGTGACAACCCCAGCAAACAAACACAGACAATCATATTTCAACCCTACAGGCGCGACACAAAACGCAGAAATAAAGATATAATTCATGCCTTACCTTTGACGAGCTTCTTCTGTTGGCACTCCAATATGTCCCATAAACATCACAAATGGTCCTTTTGTTCGATTAATTCCGTCGATATATATCCAAAATGTCAATTTATTTGGCGCGTTTGATCCAGAAAAACACCGGTTCCAACTCGCGCAACATGACTACAAAATATCTCATAAGTTACCTGTAAGCTTTGTCCAAACATTTCAAACTACTTTCCTAATACAACTTTAGGTATTTTTTTACGTAAATAATCGATGAAATTTAAGACGGGATATACTGTGTTCAATACCGGAGGAAAACAAAGTGTAGCGAGCTTTCAGGTCATGCGCCTCTAACAAAGATTCCACTTCCCTCTACCCTCGTTCTGAACAGTGCTACTTCTTCATTTCTCAAAGGAAAAACCTCAACCAATTTCTAAAGACTGTTGACATCCAGTGGAAGCGATAGGAACAGCAAGAAAGTCGCGTAGAAACCTGGATTCCTAATGAAAACCTATTGAAAAGAGTGACCTCAAAAAAAAGAAAATCTGAATGGTTTGTCCTCGGGGCTTCGCCTGTCAAATAAGGTCTGTTATACTCACAGACATGATTCAAACAGTTTTAGAAACTTCAGAGTGCTTTCTATCCAAATCTACTAATAATATGCATATCTTAGCTTCTGGACCTGAGTAGCAGGGAGTTTACTTTGGACACGCTTTTCATCCGTACGTCAAAATACCGCCCCCTATCCCAAAGAAGTTTTAAAAAGTAGATAGAATTTTTAAATAAATTAGAATATTTGTAAGAAATAAGTTTAAATCAGTATTGAAAGACCATCCCGTGGCTATTTCCAAATAGCCTGGTGTATGGTATATACAGTGCCTTCAGAAAGTATTTATGCTCCTTGAAGTTTAAAAAAAAAATGGCGTTACAGCCTGAATTCAAAATTGAATTAATCTACACACAATACCTCATAATGACAAAGTGTAAACATGTTTTGACATTTTTTCAAATTTATTGAAAATGAAATACAGAAATGTAATTTACATAAGTACTCTCAGCCCTGAGCCAATACACGACTCACCTTTGGCAGCGATTACAGCTGTGAGTCTTACTGGGTAAGTCTCTAAGAGCTTTACACACCTGGATTGTACAAGCTCTCAAGTTGGTTGTTGATCATTGCTAGACTGCCTTTTTCAAGTCTAGCTATAGATGTTGAAGCCAATTTAAGTCAAATCTGTAACTAGGCCACTCAGAAATATTCAATGTCATCTTGGTAAGCAACTCCAGTGTATTAGGTGTGTTTTAGGTTATTGTCCTGTTGAAAGGTGAATTTGTCTCCTAGTATCTGTTGGAAAGCAGACAACCAGGTTTTCCTCTAGGATTGTGCCTGTGCTTAGCTCTATTCCATTTATTTGTATCATAAAAAACTCCATAGTCCTTACCGATGACAGGCATACATACACATAACCAATGTTCCCACTAATTTTTTGGGGCACTGAGGTAATTTCAGGTCTGCTGAGCACAAACTTGAAAGTTGTGAAAATTCTGTGCAACTTCCAGAGAGCGTTTACTGTGAACACGGAGGCTGTACCCACTTTAAGCTACAGTTTTAACAGTGGCCAAGTAGGCTACTGTGGCTATTTGATCAAAATGTAGGCCTACCAGAGTGACCTACCATTAAAAACAATGGAGAAAATGCATCCCATAACATTTTACCAGAGAAGTAGCTGTTTTATCATTCAGCCTACAGTAGCAGCCAATGTGTGGTGTTCAATGTAGGCCTGCCTACATTTCATGAGACTTTTGAAAAAAACATGCACGTTGACATTAACCCTTTTACCCACTTGTCCTTCAAACAAGGAGGTGACTGAAAATGTTGTTGTGCTGTTTGATGCAAGAAACTACTTTAGAAAATAAAATAAATTATTATTCCAGAGAATCAGACAAATTATGCTACCGTCTGCCTATGGCTACTTAGCTTATTCAATCCTGTCTCAAAATACAACACTGCCCTTTAAGAAGAAAATAAACTCGCATTCGAGAGATGCTTTTGTGCTCTTGTAGGAAGCAATCACTCCCCCCTATTGCTGACTACAAATGATCTATAACTGGGCGAATAACTCACTAACTAGCAAAGGATATTAGAGCATTGGGCCAGTAACCGAAAGGTTTCTGGATCGAATCCCCGAGCTGACAAGGTAAAAATATGTCATTCTGCCCCTGAGCAAGGCATTTAACACACTGTTCCCGGGCGCCGAAGACGTGGATATCGATTAAGGCAGCCCCTCGCACCTCTCTGATTCAGAGGGGTTGGGTTAAATGCAGGAAGACACATTTCAGTTGAAGGCATTCAGTTGGTCAACTGACTAGGTATCCCCATTTCCCTTTTTATTAACAAAATGTGCACACGTAGCTACATGCAGCTCTCGCTTTGATCTCCAAACAAGCGCATCTACTCACGACCACTCATGCTGTAAACAGTCCAGTTGAAAGTAAACGCACAGATCAACGGCAATGGTATATTTGCATATAGGCCCACTGCCCTTCTTTGTGAGGCATTGGAAAATCTCCCTGGTCTTTCTGGTTGAATCTGTTTTTGAACTTCACTGCTCGACTGAGGGTCCTTATAGATAAAAGTTATTCAAATATCACGTTAAACACTATTATGAGTCCATGCAACTTATGTGACTTGTTAATCAAATTTTTACTCCTGAACTTACTAGGCTTGCCATAACAAAGGGGTTCAATACTTATTGACTCAAGACATTACAGTTTTTCACTTATAATTCATTTGTAAAAAAAAATCTAAAAACATAATTCCACTTTAACATTATGGTGTATTGTGTGTAGGCCAGTGACGCAAAATCTCAATTTAATACATTTTAAATTCAGGCTGTAACAAAAAAACGTGGAAAAAGTCAAGGAGTGTAGATACTTTCTGAAGACATTGTACGATATACGGCCCAAGCCTACTCGTGAGACCGCCACAGAAGCCAGTAAGTCTTCGCCAACTCTCATTGGGGATTACTACACACTGTACAAGCAACAGGTCTTACGCAAACAAATAACAGGCTGAGGCATTAGTCTATAACTTCTTGAAATACACAGAGCCTTTCATGCCACACTAAGCCCATAACATAGTATGGAATGCAATGATTCAGTCCTCACTGGACTGAAGTGACCAGTCTCTCCTGACATACATAAGAAAGAGGTGACTATGCAACTAGCTAGGCCTACAACTCCAATACTTTGTTGGTGTAGAGGGGTAGCGTGAAGAGAACATTTTGAATGCTGGGAAATACTGTTTGGGGAGGACACATTTTAGTGCTGAGCGATTAGTGCTTTATGAGGTTGGGCAGTTTGATTATTAAAAAATAATTCACAGTTTTCGATTACAATGATTTTAAAGCGTTTTAATGGATATTCCAAAGCCAAAAATATTGAAAATGTAATTGCCAAAAAATTGAAAATATTCCATTGTCTCCGCCAGGTTCATATTGGGTAGACATCAATAGTAAAATAGGAAATTACTATGAAATAATACAATATTTAAATTGTGTATATTACTTTGTTTTTATTTGATTACATTATTAGTTTTCATTCCTTAAAGTAATCACCTCATTTCTGCTCAGGCAGTAGCAGTCAGCAAGCCGCTGCAAGATTGAATCCCCGAGCTGACAAGGTAAAAATATGTTGTTCTGCCCCTGAACAAGACAGTTAACCCACTGTTCCTAGGCTGTCATTGAAAATAAGAATTTGTTCTTAACTGACTTGCCTAGTCAAATGAAGGTTAAATAAAAAAAAATATGCTGCAGAGCTGTCTGATGAAATCATTTAACTAGTTCTTCAAAGAAGATAAGGCATACTTTCACAAGCTGTCTCTGGCCCCCTCTTTGTTGTGTACATTCCTTTCTCGTGCGGTTTATGCGGTCTGTATGTATCTAACATGATCTGTATATAACGACGAGATGTTCATGTCTATGCTCTAACAATGGGAGTCGTTGTCCCAAATGCTGGAAGGCAAGCGACAAGCTTAGGTCCAAAATAAGCCCATTATGCTTATCTGGGACAGATTTTGGCGAGAGTGAAACCTCTCACATCGCCTCTTCCTCTTTGATCAGTCTATTGAGACTGCAAAAACTGGGGCAATGGCTTATGGTCATTGCAGTTAATTACCACGTTCCTGCACCAAACTACGTTGAATATTTTCTTAATGCAAACAACAACTCCCTTCAGCCTAGCGTCCCACATAGTTCTAGACTTGATTTCTCAGATTTCTCTTGTGAATGATTTGATTTCACTCTTGAGAAAACACGCATTGGGCACACAAAAAAACGTAATAAAATGGAATTCAAGTAATTGAAACCGATGTCATTCCATTAGTTGTTTAATAACCCCCCCAAAAAATGGTGGTTAATCGCTCAGCACTAACACATTTATAGCCTCATACATATTAGCATGCTACAGTGGGCTGCCCTTGAGTATTTGAGCTGTAACGGCAAACATGGCAGCCATTTTACAATTCATTATGATAGAATTCCAGCTATAAATGTCTGGCTTGGTATATTTTGCTTATGCAAATCCTAATTACATTATCACAGGCGCACAGCAGACAGCCTAATAATTGATATAGTGATGAGTGCCATACCCACTGATAGAGTTCAGCCATTCTCATTAACCCCTGCAATTGGAAGTGTTCTAGATCGAAATCTAATGAATCGCTTCAATTACTTTGTCATAACATCTCCAGAAATAAGTACATGATCATCCTGCTCTGGAGACGCAACAACTCAAAGAGCTCTCCAAACAATGTTCCCAACAATGTTCCTTCCCAATCAAGGGCTTCAGTCTATGCTAATTAGCCTATCGGGGATAACTTTGTGTCAAATATTGTACACAACCAAAAACAAAGCCTGAGTGTCATACTGTGCAGTCGTGAAGTGGTGGGCCAATGTCAACTCAACTGGTGCTCTGCTTTCTTCAATAACCCCATTTTCAATGGTATGCCAGGCAGTGAACTCTGATGTGCACCACAGTCAAAACTGTGTCATTTTGTTTACTGATGTTTAGTGCCTACATGGAAGGTAAACAACATCTCAACGCTTCATGTCGCATTGAGATGTTGATCCTCTGCATGTGACCATCTCTTGTGTAGCGTATCTGATGCAAATGGTTTGCCAATTGAGTTCACTAGGCCTACCTGAAAAAACAAGAATAACCTCTTCATTTCTCTATAGGGGGGTCTAATCAGGTGATTCACTGATTTCTATAATTGCATCATTTAACCAATGAGTCAATGTCACTTCACCCTGGCCCTCCCCCACCCAGTCCAGAAATAGGAAGGCATACAGGCCTCCAGCTCTCTACTGTACAGCTGCTCAAGCAGAATAATACATGCTACCATGCATGTCCAACAGCAAAAACATGTAACATGTCATAAATAAGCTGTCCAACTGGAAGATGACAACATAGTGACATGAATAAGACTGTGCCAGAGGGTACCCTCTGATGATGTTTGAAGACTTATCCTGGCATCAATTCAGATGTTAATGACGCTTGAGTTTCGCTGCTTTTTGAATTTTAGCATAAGCTTGAATAACATATCATATACATTTATGTACAGTGCATTCGGAAAGCATTCAGACCCCTTGACTTTTCCCACATTTTGTTACGTTACAGCCTTATTCTAAAATTAATTAAATGGTTTATTTTCCTCATCAATCTACACACAATACCCCATAATGACAAAGCAAAAACATGTTTTTAGAAATATCACATTTACATAAGTATTCAGCCCTTTGCTATGAGACTTGAAATTGAGCTCAGGTGCATCCTGTTTCCATTGATCATCCTTGAGATGTTTCTACAACTGTCCACCTGTGGTAAAATCAATTGATTGTGCATGATTTGGAAAGGGACACATGTAACCTTTATTTAACTAGGCAAGTCAGTTAAAAACAAATTCTTATTTACAATGACGGCCTACCCCGGACGACACTGGGTCAATTGTGCGCAGCCCTATGGTACTCCCAATCATGGCCGGATGTGATGCAGCCTGGATTCGAGCCAGGGACTGCAGTGACGCCTCTTGCACTGAGATGCAGTGCCTTAAACCGCTGCGCCACCCGGGACACACCTGTCTATATAAGGTCCCACAGTTGACAGTGAATGTCAGAGGTCGAAGGAGTTGACCATAGAGCTCCGAGACAGGATTGTGTACCAAAGAATGTGTGCAGCATTGAAGGTCCCTAAGAACACAATGGCCTCCATCATTCTTAAATGGAATAAGTTTGTAACCACCAAGACTCTTCCTAGAGCTGGCTGCCCAGCCAAACTGAGCATTTGGGGGGAGAAGGGCCTTGATCAGGGAAGTGACCAAGAACCCATTGGTCACTCTGACAGAGCTCCAGCGTTCCTCTGTGGAGGTGGGAGAACCTTGTGGAAGGACAACCGTCTTTGCAGTACTCCTCCAATCAGGCCTTTATGGTAGAGTGGCCACATGGAAGCCTCCTCAGTAAAAGGCACATGACAGCCCGCTTGGAGTTTGCCAAAAGGCATCTAAAGGACTCTCAGACCATGAGAAACAAGATTCTCTGGTGTGATGAAACAAAGATTGAACTCTTTGGCCTGAATGCCAAGCGTCACATCTGGAGGAAACCTGGCACCATCCCTACGGGGAAGCATGGTGGTGGAAGCATCATGCTGTGGGGATGTTTTCAGCGGCAGGGACTGGGAGACTAGTCAGGATTGAGGGAAAGACAGCAAAGTACAGGGAGATCCTTGATGAAAACTTGCGAAGGCGAAGGGTCACCTTCCAACACGACAACGACTTTCTTTAGGCCGATGTTATGTATTGTATGAGGAAAATGCTTAAGCTCCCTTTTCATTTGGATGACTCCTGACTGCTCTGCTTATACTGTAGATGCTTATCTGACACTGGAATCTATAGTGGTTTCCCATTGAATCAGTCTGTTGCAGAGGCTACCACAAAAGAGTGTAGATGCAAGTCAGCCAAAAATGATTTGCTGTTTGAGAACAATTAACACTTATTTTCACTGTTTTCCTTTCAACTCTCAAAACAGGAACAAACATAACAAAGCATACTGTATCAAAGTTAACTTGAGTTAAACATAGGAGTTTTATAATCATCACACATCTCCTATGAGTGTTAAAAGAACACAAAAGCAGAAGTGTAAAAAGTATTAAGGATCAACTTAATAGTAAGCAAATGGTGTGAATACAGAAGTTCAAAAGGGTCACCTATTACTATTATCTAGGTACAGTACAGCAATGCTCTGTCTCACATGACAACTTTGATATTCCATACATTTTCCTTCAACCCTCCATCATAAAATGTTCATGATATTGAGGGTCGGTTAGTACTGTTATTGACTGCTTATGACAACTGACATTACACTGTTATGACACAATCATGTATCAGCTATTATGTGTGAAGGTAGCAAACTGGCTTGGGTAAAACATAATGGTAAAGCCGGTTGCCATAAGGTGGCATTGAAATTGGTTTGTGTGTCTACAATGAAGTTGAGATTCCACTTGTTAGGATGCACAGCTGCAGTCCATGAAGATAAGGCGTCTGATCAACCAGGTCTACACAAGAAATTGCATTTCTATGCATGGTAAATCCAATATAGTCTTCTCTGACTGAATGTTGTTTTCAAAAAATAATGTTAGTAGCAACTGCTAGGACACTCCTTTCCCCAAGATGGGTGTTAATTAATAGCTAAATATACAAATTACCTCAATTTAGGTTAAACCAACATAAGGCACCCTTTCCTTGGGCTACAGTTATTCTGGTGGCAGTCATATTGAATGACCTTATCCTCTGGGCACAAATAGAATGCGCTAGTTTAATCACACGAAATAAATATCTGCACTTAGGTTCAGATTTAAGACAGAGCCAATAATGGCATACAAGGCTCTGGTTCATGAGCTGTCAAGAAGTTTACATTTGCTTTGAATAATCAATCACGAGTTTCCTACGATTACCGTATGCACACAAAAACGTAGAAAGGCAGCGATGATGAACAGCATTTTTGTCAATGATGATGTATAGCAGTCTCTCCTTCACTGGTATTTTACTGTCGTGGTCTGGCGCATATTGTACTAGCTATGCCCACTCAGTCAAATCACAAGTAATGAGCAATGAATGCAATTTTACATATCGGTTAGGTAACTAATAATTGTAGGCTACTCGCAAGCTAGTTTATTAAGCACCATACACTGTGTAATAGCAAGCAAGCGCGCTAAACTGGCCGGCTAGCTAACCCACTTATTTGCTTGATATAACTTGAGGCTGTGTGTGAGTGAACAATAACTTGGAAGTACCAGACTACATTGCCACGCCATTCGCATTCACAGAGACATGATTTGGTAACGTGTACAGTAGCTAGCTAGCACCTACCTGTTTCTTGTCAAGTCAACAATCCTGTTCTGGTTCTGAAACAACAGCCCCTTGTTTTTACCGCTTTGACATCTCCAACACACGCTGCTTCAGATCCAAGCCCGTTTATTTGACGTTTTCACTGGCTATTTACGTGAAGACACACCCATGCAAAGATTTACATTGGCCATACTCTATGTCAATCAACTGAACAGCTAGGTTTCCCGCGCCCACCAGTGATTTCGCAATCCCTTTTACCAATCCTTAAAATCATATTTATTTGAAGATCTCAAATCTGCTGTTTAGCCTACCTACATACTGCTGTAGACTACGACTCGTAGACTTCAAACATCGTGACTACCAGTAGCACCACTGTAACGTTACCAATTCAATTTTATATTTGTCGATTCAGTAAGATTATTAATCCATAACCTTTGTATTGTTTTTCTCTGTGGGATGATGAAACACAAATGTAATTTTTATTTCATCCTGTGGCTACATTTTAAACTACTAGTCTTCACTGGGCAACATACCCCAGTGAAGCAAAGAGAAGGAGACAATAATAAAATCCATGTTATTACTATCATACATTATCCTGTCAACCATTATTCTTTGTTCACAATGATTGGCCTGTGTATCATAATGAACAGTGCTGAGTAGGTGGGGTGAAGTTGATCATGCTGCTTGCAGTGCTTCAGCTTGCGACACTCAACACCACTCAGTCTTTCAGAACCAGGGGTGCTTTGACAGTAGCAGCAACCTCAGGCCCCATGAGCTCCTCTACAATGGCCAGGGCAAACTCAAAGCTGGTTCCTGGCCCACGGCTGGTGATCAGATGGCCATCCTTCTGGACCCGAGCCTCCGAATACGTGTAGTGGCCTAGGGAGTGGAGAGGAACAGTGGTGAGTACAGAGAGAGACACTATCGTTATGCATAACTGTCTGCAAATGCAGATCATTTAGTACTGCTTCAAATCAGATGACTCATTTTTGTTTTAATCTTTTCAAAAATTCCTTCCCCCACCTTAACTTGCGTTTGTGCAGTATATATTTTTAAAAGTATTTCTGTTACTGTGTTCACTGTTTGAGTCGGGTCAAATCGCTTTCCACAATTTCCAACGCTCCTTAGCCTAGGGCAGGGATCAACTAGATTCAGCCGCGGGCCGATATTTTCTTGAGCGGATGGTCAGGGGGCTGGAACATAATTACAAGCAATTTGTAGACTGCAAATTGACCGCAAGAAGCCCAAACAGATATAATATTTAACTAAACATAATAATTTCAAACCTGGCTTACATTTGTATACAATCACATATCTATTATGCGTGGGAATACTTTGGAACAGATTTCCAAAATGTAAAATTACTTGAAGCTGATTTGCTGGTGTTTTTAGTCTTTTATGTCTAACCATTTTATTTGGGGGGCCAAATATAATCACCCATGGGCTGCCAGTTGAGGAACCCTGGCCTAGGATCTGGTTTACGAGACTGCATAAAGACCTTGTATTAATGATTACCATAAAGTATGGAAATCATTTATAGCACCCTCTGCTGGACACAAAAGACCACATGCTTATGTCATTGTTCAGTAGTACCGATAATATGGATGTGCTCATTCTACTGCAAGAATAAGCTGCATTTCCTGTCACACTGAGCCTGCCGAGTTATCATACAGATATATTTCCTACCTGTGGATGTATTTGGTGCGTAACAACCAGCTAACAAACAACAAAACCACAGTGGCTGTGTTAGCCTGTGACCAAGCTATGTACAGTAGTAGAGATTCATCAGCCTGAACCTTAGCCCTGTGGTAGCCAGGCTGTTTTACTTTACCTCCAGTCATCATCTTGTCCTTCGCACCAGGGTGGGTGGTGACCGTGCTGCCGTAGGCAATACCATGTGCCAGCAGCGCCGTGGGACCTGAGGTGAGTAGGGGACAGGAGAGTTAGACCAACACTGTTCTTTCTCTCTGTAGTCAAAATGTTGAAAACCGACATGGCGTCTCTGGACATTGAACAACAAAGGTCTCAAATTATTTATTCACAAAAACCCAGAGAAGTCTATCTATACATCTTAATTTCACATGCAGATTGACACAACTTTTTGTTTTCCTTTGAGGTGACATCACCACTAAAAGCCAGACTCATTAGTAGAACCATAAACTCGGATCTAAAACTAACCACATATGGTTTCAATCGACCACTGCATGCCATATTTAGAGGAAGGAAAAACCAGAGTAAAAAAATAATGGACTTTATGTGTGCTGCATTAGCATCGGCAACATCCTAGCACTGCAGTGAGCTCATCCTCAGACTGTTAATAAATAGAAAGGGAAAACTGGGAAAACTACCATCTCCAAAGACAGGCCAGGGCTGAGAAAGAGGGAGGTAGTGCACGCCTCTCTCTGATAATAACAATAACGCATAAATGGATGGTCTTGAACAAACCAGTGATATGTTTCAGAAGGGAGTATGAAATGGGAGACAGGAGGGGCTATGGCATTTATACACCTGCTATATATAGAGGAATTGAGTCAAGCACTTTTCACACCTCTGTTCACATTAGAAATAGAAAGCATTATTTTCACATTAGCAGAGCACAATGTGACACTGCTGCTGATTCTCTGTTTGGCAGGTTCAGTATATATTCCTGTGGGGACATCAGCCGTTTTCTAGGACGCCCTTCACTCCACTTTGCCAAATGGGTCCCATGTCCTCATTCACAACGTCCTTCCAGTGCCCTTCATCAGCACAGGCGGGCAGACGGGTAGAAAGTCTCAGGGGTAGAGGGCTTTGTCAATGGCAATTATATGTGGATGTTAACCTAAGCTTCAATGGTCAATGTGTGTAAAAGTATAATACAATAGTCTATCATAGAAAAATCTTATTCTGTATTGGTTTCCTGCTCAGTAATAATGGAAAGGCAAGGCAATGTGACAGCCCCAAGTCCCAATCTACATTCACTGGTTGACAGAAATTGCTGGTTGCCGATTTAACTCAAGATTATGATCTAAGCAATCTTGTCCCAGCAGACATCATTGACACAGATGCATTCTGGAGTGTGTTAGCTGCAATGTACTAGAGATGGATGTGTGTGTTCTCACAGAAGGAACAGTACCTGCACAGACAGCAGCAATCAGCCCTTTCCTGCCCTCCTGGTCCTTCAACACCTCTTTCACAGCAGGGGACTACAAGAGGAACAACATGGGGCCACATACAGAGAGATGAGGCACTCTACTTTATCATGTAGAATGTGTGTTATAACACTGCAGTAAATGCTCCTCTGCTAGATGGAATAAGAATTCCCATGAAATGGCAGTGGACATTATAAAAAATGTCATAGATGAGTCTTTGTTTTCAGCATGACAAAAAAAACAGAATTGAAATTAATTGTGGGACAATGCCACAGAACTTGTAGTTATAAGGGCTAAAACCATAATAAAATGTGGATTAGTATCATGGTGTCATACTGCATAAATGTATATTTGCTTGTTTTTAATAAACAATAATCTTCATAAGATCATAAAAAGTCAATTATATTTTAAATGAAGGAAAATTATGGGACTTTTATAGTTTTCTATCGTAAATTGTCCCCCAAGACAACTAAAACAATTCAAGGGACAAATGTTACAGTATGCACCTGCAATGTTATATTGGCAATGCCAGGGACACACAGGAGAGATGAATCAGCGGCTAAATGTTCTGGCAATGAATGCTTAACATTAAGTGCATTCCTACCTCTGACAGGTTCTGGGCACCGAGAGCCCCCCCTGGTAGAAGAACCACATCATACGGACCCTGCAACCCAAAACATCAAAAGATACAAGGTCAAAGATAACAAATTCTTATTACCAATTTAAGATGCATCAATCTTGAACATTAATTAATGAAGAATGTTTTAAAGTGCATTATAAACTCTATGAAGTCAGAGAACAGCCTGCTCTGTGGCCTAATGTGATTGAAGGGTATGGAGGCAGGAGGGCAGAGAGGGCTCTGACCTGCTTGCGGGCATCCTCCAGGCTGGAATCAGGAACAAGGTAGATGTCTCTGCTGCACTGCACAGGGTCTTTGCCTGTCAACCCTGCCAACGTCACAGCAATCTGCAGGATGTGGACACAAAAAAAAGCACAACTACTTCAATAGACTGTCATTAGTCATTGCCTCTTAAATTAATCATAAAATCCCACTACTCAAATATGAGTATGGGACTTTTAATTAGAAAAATATAATCTGCTTCCTATTCTGCACTAGTCACCTTTGACATTTGCAGTGGCCTTATACTCACATGTGTTGAATATGCCAACACACTAGCTAACAGCATGACAACGCATTAGCTAATTTATTAACCATAGATAAGGATTGCATACTGCAGAGTTGTTAATCAGGTCTGTAAATAGGCTAGATTATAATAGCTAGCTAGTCCGACAATTATATCAACATCAAGCTAGCTAACCAGCTACCTAAGTTACCTAGCTAGCTATGGCAAGACATAGATCTGCATGCATGTGTCAAACTAGCTTGGGCTGCAGCTTGACTGTGGCTAGTTAGATAAATAAAATAGCCGCTAGAATACTAACTACCTGTAATGTGCAGCTTTTAGCTAGCTAGCTAAATGGAGCCAGCTAGCCAATACTCTATTGAGATCAGTGTATGTTGCACCACCTAGCTAGCTAATCTAACATCCAATTTAGCTCGATACATGTACAAACCCCAGCTCTACGCATGACGTCCACAGGTATAACAGTTTCCATCTCCTCTGCACCTTTAGAGAGGATTACTAATGCCTTTTTGCCTGCCATTATTGAGCGAGTGGGTGAGTGAGTGTCACAACAAGACAGAAAATATCTGTCAGAGGACTTTTATTTTGTCAGGGAGCAGAGCTCTCTGCAGGAACACACATGGCTACACTACAGCTACGGGATAGTTGAAAGGACAAACACAACGCGTGCATGGTTGAACTTATCAAAGAATTTCACAGAAGTAATTTGATCAAATCAAACACACTATTGCATATATTCGATGATTCATTTTCATCTAAATATATGCAACATCATTGACTTTTAAACGCAACATAGTGAGTGTCACAAGACTGGTAGGTTCAATTACATCCACCAGGGGGAGGCATTGACCCATACATTGTCAATAAAGCTATTGTAAATAGAGGTGTTTATAAAATAAGCCTTAACTTTTGAGCCTTTGTTTGCCTAACAGATGTAAAAAATAATAATAGTAATCTTACAAGTGCGATTGAGGTTTATATTATTCAATACATTATTCAAAACTTTAATGTTTATTATACAGTAATGAGGCGGCAGGTAGCCTAGTGGTTAGCCGCTGGGCCAGTGACCGAAAGGTTGCTAGATCGAATCTCCGAGCTGACAAGGTAAAAATCTGTCCTTCTGCCGCTGAACGAGGCCCCCTTTTTTTGAAATTTTCGCCTAAATGACAT
Source organism: Salvelinus namaycush (assembly GCF_016432855.1). Lineage (NCBI taxonomy): Eukaryota > Metazoa > Chordata > Actinopteri > Salmoniformes > Salmonidae > Salvelinus > Salvelinus namaycush. The sequence goes on from NC_052326.1 coordinate 23,721,993, forward strand.
ACCCACATTTAACTGCCTGTAGCTCAGGCCCTGAAGCAAGGATATGCATATTCTTGGTACCATTTGAAAGGAAACAATTTGAAGTTTGTATAAATGTGAATTGAATGTAGGAGAATATAACAGAATAGATCTGGTCGAAGAAAATACAAAAGAAAGAAACAACCGTTTTTTTTCTACCACCATCTTTGAAATGCAGCAGAAAGGTCCCTGTTCCAGCCATCACCCCGGTTGTCCACAAGATGGCAGTAGTGTATGTGCAAAGTTTCAGACGGATAACTTGAAGTATGAGCGAGCTACATGACATTTAGTGTGAAGTCACCCAGGTACATTTGGGCAAATCGTGAAGCAGACATTTGCATTCATATTACATTTTTCTGCAAGAATATCGTCAAATCTGTATACTACTGTATACTGTAGACTTTGATTTAGATTTTCCAGTAGCCATTCCAGTAGTCAGATTTTCCAGTAGCCATATTATAAGTTAAACATTTGCAAAACAACCAGTTTTCATATCTTCATAACTCTGAATATTCTTATAATTTTTGTCCAAAATGAAAAGGCATGTTGTTGTACAAGGTTAGTAGCTACATTTTACGACATATACATGGTTTCCGGATACTCCCGTAAAGCCCAGCTCATTGGCTATCTAGCTAGCTTTGTTTGACCCTGATTGGTGCTCTTGCTGCTGGTGATTCTCCGATCCACCTCTACGCAGACAACACCATTCTGTATACTTCTGGCCCTTTGGACACTGTGTTAACTAACCTCCAGACAAGCTTCAATGCCATACAACTCTCCTTCCGTGGCCTCCAACTGCTCTTAAATGCAAGTAAAACTAAATGCATGCTCTTCAACTGCCCGCACCTGCCCGCCCGTCCAGCATCACTACTCTGGATGATTCTGACTTAGAATATGTGGACAATTACAAATAGGTAGCTGTCTGGTTAGACTGTAAACTCTCCTTCCAGACTCACATTAAGCATCTCCAAAGTTAAATCTAGAATCGGCTTCCTATTTTGCAACAAAGCATCCTTCACTGATACTGCCAAACATACCCTCGTAAAACTGACTATCCTACTGATCCTTGACTTTGGCGATGTCATTTACAAAATAGCCTCCAACACTCTACTCAGCAAATTGGATGCAGTCTATCACAGTGCCATCCGTTTTGTCACCAAAGCCCCATATACTACCCACCACTGCGACCTATATGCTCTCGTTGGCTGCCCTCGCTTCATATTCGTCGTCAAACCTACTGGCTCTAGGTCATCTATAAGTCTTGCTAGGTAAAGCCCCGCCTTATCTCAGCTCACTGGTCACCATAGTAGCACGCGCTCCAGCAGGTATATTTCACTCGTCACCCCCAAAGCCTATTCCTCCTTTGGCCGCCTTTCCTTCCAGTTCTCTGCTGCCAATGACTGGAACGAATTTCAAAAATCACTGAAGCTGGAGACTCATATCTCCCTCACTAACTTTAAGCATCAGCTGTCAGAGCAGCTCACTGTACATAGCCCATCTGTAAATAGCCCATCCAACTACATCCCCACATTGTTTTTTTTTCTTTTCTCCTTTGCACCCCAGTATCTCTACTTGCACATACATCTTCTGCACATCTATCACTCCAGTGTTTAATTGCTAAATCGTTATTACTTCGCCACTGCGGCCTATTTATTTCCTTACCTCCCTAATCTTACCTCATTTGCACACACTGTATATAGACTTTTTTCTATTGTGTTATTGACTCTATGTTTGTTTATTCCATGTGTAACTCTGTGTTGTTGTTTGTGTCGCACTGCTTTGCTTTATCTTGGCCAAGTCGCAGTTGTAAATGAGAATTTGTTCTCAACTGGCCTACCTGGTTAAAAAAATATATATATATATTTTTTAAATGGACAAAGTTAGAGTCGTTCAAGTGATGGCCGCCCGCGTCATTGGCGTGCCATGAAGGCGTCGCTCTCTGACCAAATATGGTGTCCTATAGGATATACTACACCCTAATGATATAGTGAAGTCTGGTTACGTTCTAGGATCTAGGATCTCTGATTTCAGAATGTAAGTACACATTTCACCTTCAGAGGTGAATTTATAAATCCTATCGCGGTGAAAAAAGTGTTTTGATGTTAGGAGCTCTCCTCAAACAATAGCATGGCATTTTTTCGCAGTACTAGCTACTGTAAATTGGACAGTGCAGTTTTATTAACAAGAATTTAAGCTTTCAGCCGATATAAGACACTTATATGTACCGACATTTGTTGTTTCTCTAAAATCTGCGATGGTGACATAATGCGCTGCATGATTTACATCTGTCCCCTAGACGGGACGCCGATCCCTAAGAAGTTTTTAACCCACTGTTCCTAGGCCATCATTGTAAACAATAATTTGTTCTTAACTGACTTGCCTAGTTAAACGAAGGTTCAATTTCTTTTAAATTAAAAGATCTGAAAGAAAACTAGTAAAAAAAAATAACAATTCCCTGATGTTTCTGAAATGAGGGGTCAATAAGGTCATAAAGTTCTTCAAGCTCTGTCTGAGAACTTCTGCATTCTCCAGCAGAAGAAGACATCTCTTAAGGCACCCCTGGGAATTATATTTCAGTGTAAGTCCCAGACTTAATGTCTCGGGCATTAGTGTGCAGGCACCCTTCCCAGTTTAATCTGCCACTGTGCATTCTGCTGCAGAGATTCACTTTCATATTTGTGTGAGGAACAAGAGCCCAGTGAAACAGCAGATTAGACAAAGCTTTGGGGGTGTTGGCGGCAGCTTGTTTGTTGCGTGCCTGTGAGCCAATCCAAAAGGCAGTGGTGATTACCTACATATGCAGCTGGGATCAAGTTAGCCAGACCCACAGTGGAATACAAGCTAATTTGCCTAAAACATTGATTTATTTATCCATTTACTTATTTATTTACAGAAAGAGCTCATAGTATGTTAAAGATCACACTAAGGGCATGCCTGTTAGAGTGATTTGCAAACCAGGTAACCTGGTAAGAATGTCAAATCAAATCAAATGTTATTTGTCACATGCGCCGAATTAAATGCTTACTTACAATCCCTTAACCAACAATTCAGTTTTAAGAAAATACAAAAAAAAAGTAAGAGATAAGAATAACAAATAATTAAAGAGCAGCAGTAAATAACAATAGAGGGGCTAGGGGGGTAGAAGCCTCTTGGACCTAGACTTGGCACTCTGGTACCGCTTGCCATGTGGTAGCAGAGACAGCAGTCTATGACTAGGGTAGCTGGAGTCTTTGACAAATTTTAGGGCCTTCCTCTGACACCGCCTGGCATAGAGGTCCTGGATGGCAGGAAGCTTGGCCCCGGTGATGTATTGGGCCGTACGCATTACTCTCTGTAGTGCCTTGCAGTTGGAGGCCGAGCAGTTGCCATACCAAGCAGAGATGCAACCCGTCAGGATGCTCTCGATGGTGCAGCTGTAAAACCTTTTGAGGATCTGTGGACCCATGCCATATCTTTTCAGTCTCCTGAGGGGGAATAGGTTTTGTTGTGCCCTCTTCATGACTGTCTTGGTGTGCTTGGTCCATGATAGTTTGTTGGTGATGTGGACGCCAAGGAACTTGAAGCTCTCAACCTGCTCCACTACAGCCCCGTCGATGAGAATGGGGGCGTGCTCGGTCCTCTTATTCCTGTAGTCCACAATCATCTCCTTTGTCTTGATCACTTTGAGGGAAAGGTTGTTGTCCTTGTACAGCACGGTCAGGTCTCTGACGTCCTCCCTATAGGCTGTCTCATCATTGTCGGTGATCAGGCCTACCACTGTTGTGTCATCAGCAAACTTAATGATGGTGTTGGAGTCGTGCCTGGCCGTGCAGTCATGAGTGAATAGGGAGTACAGGAGGGGACTGAGCACCCCTGAGGTGCCCCCGTTTTGAGGATCAGCATGGCGGATGTGTTGTTACCTACCCTTACCACATGGGAGCTGCCCGTCAGGAAGTCCAGGATCCACTTGCAGAGGAAGGTGTTTAGTCCCAGGGTCCTTAGCTTAGTGATGAAATATGTGGGCACTATGGTGCTGAACGCAGAGCTGTAGTCAATGAATAGCATTCTCACATAGGTGTTCCTTTTGTCCAGGTATGAAAGGGCAGTGTGGAGTGCAATAGAGATTGCATCATCTGTGGATCTGTTGGTGTGGTATGCAAATTGGAGTGGGTCTAGGGTTTCTGGGATAATTGTGTTGATGTGAGCCATGACCAGCCTTTCAAAGCATTTCATGGCTACAGACGTGAGTGCTACGGGTCGGTAGTCATTTAGGCAGGTTACCCTAGTGTTCTTGGGCACAGGGACTATGGTGGTATTACAGATTCAGACAGGGAGAGGTTGAAAATGTCAGTGAAGACACTTGCCAGTTGGTCAGCGCATGCTCGGAGTACACGTCCTTGAAATCCGTCTGGCCTTGTGAATGTTGACCTGTTTAAAGGTCTTACTCCCATCGGCTGCGGAGAGCGTGATCACACAGTCGTCCGGAACAGCTGTGGATTAGTATCACAAATGTGGATTAGTATCAGAAACACTGACAATGCAAATTCAGTCTCTGAACCATCTGTGCAAAGCCACAACAACTGAAATATTTTCAGGTTTTACAACTTTCTTATAGAAAGACTTTTTTGTTTATTAGAGTTTTTTTTACCAAGTATAATTGTGCTAAGCAGGAGTCCTTCAAATACTGCTTTCATTTTCTTAAACAATTCATAACATTTAAACAAACAAAAAGGGAAATGTGAAAATAATTTGTACTGTAAGATCGTGTGAACAAGTGTTTCTAGTTAGCGGTCTGTGTACTTCAAGAGAGTCAGGATCAGGAATGCTCTGATGATATACCATCATTTCAAATGGGAGCACAAATGGCCACTGACACTTGGCCACAGAAACCCAACATTATGTTCCTCCAACAAAGAGCTTAGGGATACTACTTTAAACCAGATTGAACGCCTCAAATCTGATAAGAAACAAATACTAACAAAGGATATGAACAAGTGGCAGGCCTTTTCATCCTCGGTTGGCAGAACTACTAAACATTTTCTTCTTAGATTTCTCTCTCTCTCTCTCTCTGGTATGTGTTCTGCTCATTGGGCCACAGATGAGATCTTCTTGTTGATGTCTGTGAGAGGAGCAGGAGCCTGAGTGTTGATCAGTGAACTCTAGCTTATTATTCCCCAGCGAGTTCTGCCTCCTGCATGCCAGGCCATGCCAGGCCTTCCCTTTGCTCTGCTTTATCTGGCCCACCACAGAGGTCTACTCACAAACCTGATGGGTTTCTGGATCCCAACCACTGGGATTCTACACTGCAGAATCATTTTCAGAATAAAGGGAATCCACAGACAGAAATGAGGGAATTCCACAAATTACTGTTTGTCAAAAAGTAATCCTGTTACCATTGCTCTGAATACGAAACGGTGTAAATTTTACTATGAGAATATACTATTATATACAAGTTCCCTGCTCGGTTCAGATATACAGCAGCAAACCCTGCTTCAGATTCCCAGGAAAGAGGTGCCACTACTCAAAATGTTCACAGTCAAATTGGTTCTGTGGGGAGAGATTAAAACATTTGAGAAGATTTTTGAAAACACATTGAATTGCTACATTTCAGTCATAGTGTGGTGGTGTGATTCAGATCATACATAAACAACTCTATGGTAAGTTCTCTTGGTTGAGTTTTTCCTCCCATTCAGTAAGAGACAGTTCTGAAGGGCTTGTAGCACTACTGTTGAAGATGGGATGAATATTTAGGGACATTTTATCTGCCCATCTGTGCCCAGGCTTTTTCTTGTGGCTGTTTCACGCATTGTGAGCAACGAGAGCAGGTGATGAGTGACAAGCATATAATCTTAATATCATCTCAACAATATTACCTTATGCTGCCAAGTGTGTGGATGAATCTGAGGATCAATGTGACTGTGAGGGAACGTTGAACGCCTAGGTTAGCAGATGGCCATTCAACAGACACAAGATGGCGCCAGCTCAGTATCTTCAACTTTCGACAAGCAACCTCGATTTCAGGGAACTTGGATTTCAAAACTTCGATATTGGCAGTGTTATTGTGTGCAGTTCAATAGATACTATTAAAGAAAACTCCTTTCCAGAACAAAAGGTCACTTATTCCCTTTGTCTAATATACATTATAAACAACATATTAGTTATCATCAAGTCAAACAGGGAGAAGTTGAAATGAATAGAATTTTATCACTCACATAAACAATTATTTTCCAGGCTTTTATGTTCTGAAAGATATTCATTTAAATCCAGTTGGGAATATGTTGTTTACAATCAAGAGACAATATTGTAAATTGAGTCAGCAGCTCATGAATGTGCTGTTTTGATTAGAGAGTACATGTAACAACTCAAACACACAATTGCCCTAGAGCCATTTCTGGATGCAATAATCTCCCTGCCCTCAGACTCGTTTGAGGGGGGTTCAAGTGACACGCTGCCTATCTCACCACCACCCTCCCTCTCTCTCACTCTTTCTATCCTCTTTTCTGTAGTATATCTTTCTGTGAGTCTCTCTCTCTGCCTCTATTAGATCCCAAAATGCCATGCAGTATGGCCTATCTTCAAACACTAATGCTGATGACTGGTCCCTGCAGCAGTACCCCCCCACCCCCAGCCTGCTCTTCCAAAGAGAGGGTAATAAAGACACAGGCAGGATTAGTGTTGCGTGCTTAACGAAGTGGTGCCAGAGAGAGAGGCCATGCCCACAGGCCCCTCCCCAACCCTGCTCTTCTCTGCTGGGGTCTCCCCAGCCTGTGCTTTTCTCAGGTCCGCTCTCTCTCCTCTCTCACGGGGTACTCTGTGGCTCGCTGATAGACTCTGAGTGGGTGCATTCATAATATTGGCATTAGAGAGGCAGAGTGACTGTAGTCTTAAGTGATTTAAGTACTGTGAGTATCTACCCTTAACCAAGGAAATGTATGAGAAGACAATTTAATTCTCTATTCGCTAGATTGTCCAGGGTTTCTGACAACATTCTTCCTGTGCAGTGAGAAAGCATGTTTAATTAACATGCGGTTTTGTTTTGTATTAGACTTTACAAGTACATAACTGTTGCTGTTAACCTGGGGACTGGGTTTGATGGAGGTCACATGCGTATCATTTTGAAATCACTGTGGACTTAAACAAATGGAAAACCATATCATTCTACATGTCTGCAAAACAGTGGGACTGGTATCTTGTAAATGTTGTCACAAAGATAAGTGTTCCATGTAAGATTCATTTAGTTATACACAAGTTAAAGGTTCAGGCCTATGAAGAGGAGAGAGCCAGGGTTGGTGAAGAGCCGTGTACGGTACAGGACAGGTGAAGAGGAGAGAGCCAGGGTTGATGAAGAGCCGTGTATGGTACAGGACAGGTGAAGAGGAGAGAGCCAGGGTTGATGAAGAGCCGTGTATGGTACAGGACAGGTGAAGAGGAGAGAGCCAGGGTTGATGTAGAGCCGTGTACGGTACAGGACAGGTGAAGAGGAGAGAGCCAGGGTTGATGTAGAGCAGTGTATGGTACAGGACAGGTGAAGAGGAGAGAGCCAGGGTTGGTGAAGAGCCGTGTACGGTACAGGACAGGTGAAGAGGAGAGAGCCAGGGTTGATGTAGAGCAGTGTATGGTACAGGACAGGTGAAGAGGAGAGAGCCAGGGTTGATGAAGAGCCGTGTACGGTACAGGACAGGTGAAGAGGAGAGAGCCAGGGTTGATGTAGAGCCGTGTACGGTACAGGACAGGTGAAGAGGAGAGAACCAGGGTTGATGTAGAGCAGTGTATGGTACAGGACACTTGTCGGTGAAGAGGAGAGAGCCAGGGTTGATGTAGAGCCGTGTACGGTACAGGACAGGTGAACCATGCAGCTGCTGCTACCATGTTACTGCCGCAAAACACAGTGTGACAGATTAGGGCATGGCTCTCACACCCAGCGGCTCACTTTTCACACGGTAGCTGTCTCAGGCCACGTTACGCACATCTCTTAGTTGGCTCATGTTGTGGTTTGTGTAATGTACTATAGACCCCCAGTTTATGCACTACACACATATGGTGACTATCAATGCTCTCCTTCCTTCTGCTCCACTACAAACCCCCAATATTATGGTCTTTCCCCGCCTGTCTGTTTCAGGTCCTTTCCCCTCCTCAACCTGTTTGCTTTTTACCTCAGTCATGCTAGTGAGGATTCACACACCATTAAGGCCCAGTGTGTGTGGAGGAAAGGTCAAATTCTGTTTATACATGTTCATTTACATTTGATTGTATGACAAAGCGTATGCTATTAAATGTTGATTGCAGTCTATTTGAGAGGCAGGGAAACAGACCTCAATTCACTTCCTCTGCTTTTTTCCTATCCACAGTGGAGCATATAGCATAGATGGACTGTATAAAAATGTAGATCCCAGTAAAGTGTGATATACACTGCTCAAAAAAATAAAGGGAACACTTAAACAACACAATGTAACTCCAAGTCAATCACACTTCTGTGAAATCAAACTGTCCACTTAGGAAGCAACACTGATTGACAATAAATTTCACATGCTGTTGTGCAAATGGAATAGACAAAAGGTAGAAATTATAGGCAATTAGCAAGACACCCCCAATAAAGGAGTGGTTCTGCAGGTGGTGACCACAGACCACTTCTCAGTTCCTATGCTTCCTGGCTGATGTTTTGGTCACTTTTGAATGCTGGCGGTGCTTTCACTCTAGTGGTAGCATGAGACGGAGTCTACAACCCACACAAGTGGCTCAGGTAGTGCAGCTCATCCAGGATGGCACATCAATGCGAGCTGTGGCAAGAAGGTTTGCTGTGTCTGTCAGCGTAGTGTCCAGAGCATGGAGGCGCTACCAGGAGACAGGCCAATACATCAGGAGACGTGGAGGAGGCCGTAGGAGGGCAACAACCCAGCAGCAGGACCGCTACCTCCGCCTTTGTGCAAGGAGGAGCACTGCCAGAGCCCTGCAAAATGACCTCCAGCAGGCCACAAATGTGCATGTGTCTGCTCAAACGGTCAGAAACAGACTCCATGAGGGTGGTATGAGGGCCCGACGTCCACAGGTGGGGGTTGTGCTTACAGCCCAACACCGTGCAGGACGTTTGGCATTTGCCAGAGAACACCAAGATTGGCAAATTCGCCACTGGCGCCCTGTGCTCTTCACAGATGAAAACAGGTTCACACTGAGCACATGAGCACATGTGACAGACGTGACAGAGTCTGGATACGCCGTGGAGAACGTTCTGCTGCCTGCAACATCCTCCAGCATGACCGGTTTGGTGGTGGGTCAGTCATGGTGTGGGGTGGCATTTCTTTGGGGGGCCGCACAGCCCTCCATGTGCTCGCCAGAGGTAGCCTGACTGCCATTAGGTACCGAGATGAGATCCTCAGACCCCTTGTGAGACCATATGCTGACACATGCACATTTGTGGCCTGCTGGAGGTCATTTTGCAGGGCTCTGGCAGTGCTCCTCCTTGCACAAAGGCGGAGGTAGCGGTCCTGCTGCTGGGTTGTTGCCCTCCTACGGCCTCCTCCACATCTCCTGATGTACTGGCCTGTCTCCTGGTAGCTCCTCCATGCTCTGGACACTACGCTGACAGACACAGCAAACCTTCTTGCCACAGCTCGCATTGATGTGCCATCCTGGATGAGCTGCACTACCTGAGCCACTTGTGTGGGTTGTAGACTCCGTCTCATGCTACCACTAGAGTGAAAGCACCGCCAGCATTCAAAAGTGACCAAAACATCAGCCAGGAAGCATAGGAACTGAGAAGTGGTCTGTGGTCACCACCTGCAGAACCACTCCTTTATTGGGGGTGTCTTGCTAATTGCCTATAATTTCCACCTTTTGTCTATTCCATTTGCACAACAGCATGTGAAATTTATTGTCAATCAGTGTTGCTTCCTAAGTGGACAGTTTGATTTCACAGAAGTGTGATTGACTTGGAGTTACATTGTGTTGTTTAAGTGTTCCCTTTATTTTTTTGAGCAGTGTATATTACCTCACTGAGTAGCATGTCTGTATGTAAGCTGGTTCTACAAATAATATAGCTGGGTCAGGTACCCCAGCTATTATTGATAGGGGCTGAAGTTTTTTACTTTCTTTGGAAATGGTTGAGCTCACCCAGCGTTTCAGGGGCTTTATGCAAGTGAAGAGGCATGCAGGTTTATTCTATTTTTACCAGTATAAGCCTTAAAGATTAACATAGTTTACCTGTCCCTGCCATGCTTTTGGTATTCTATCCACTAACTCCAGCTCAAATTAACTGGATTCCTCGCACTTAATCCCATACTTTTTTATAGTAAATGTGACTTCAATTTCTAAAACATTTTCGCTCAACAACTTTTCAAAACTAGCATGAAAATATTTTCCTGAAATTAATGCTGTTTTTATTATTGTTGGAATGGACACTTTCAGCTTGGAATGTAATTTTTCCAGGCATTTGGATATAAACTACCTATGGACAGATACAGTGGTATCTCAATTACGTCTGTTTTTTCTTACTATTCCCATACTTTTGATTTCCACTTAAAAGAGAAAGGTGATATATTCCTATGATTGGAAATGTTCAATGCTTCTTCTCGAAATGGGTGCGCTGTCCTGTGCAGATAAGGCCATGTGAGATGTGCCTGTCTGAAATGAAACCCTGACAAACAGAAGAGTGCTGTCTTCCCAGACACAGTGGGAGAGGACGAGGCTGGGATGGAAGCCTTTGAGAGCAGTGCCTTTAATATCTGCAACGCTGTAACATCAGTATGGTGACATTTCGGAAGCACCATCGAGATCCAACAGGAGCCATGCTGCTCCCACAATCAATTATCCAGGCATAATATTCCGCTAGTGTGTGGACATGAATCAGTCCAGGACAAGGCCTCTCCTCCTCCTTGATTCACAAGAAAAAAGCTGGGGCCTTTCATTCAACCCCTAAGAAAGGAGGAAAACGCTTGGTTTACTGATAAGATAGAGTAGAGAAAAACTTGCAAATAGACCTAAATCATTATTTAGAGACGGTCAATTTTTCAGACGGTCAAAAGTGATTTACTCCATCAATGGTGAAATCTGATGGACAGAGAACAATGACTCCAGGAAGATGTCCTTCACATGGCTCAATAAAGCATTTCCTGATAAAAGTGATAACTACACAGATAAGAAAACCACAACATGTATTCTAATTGATCAATCAAAGGTCAACTGGCTCTTTTGAGTTTGCCAGCTCTGCCATTTCACTTTTCAGGTCAAAATGTAGAGTACTGCTTCGGTGTCTTCCATGCATAACTATACAATGATTTGTCTTAAAACTGTTTCTGTAGGTGTACAGTGTAGGAGTGTGAGTGTTACTTTTATGGTAACAGTAGGCCTATATTGATGTTTAAGTAATGAGCTGTGTTACTGTGTGTGCCAGGTTTAGCTGTGTGGTGTACATTGTCTTGAGTGATTAGCCATAGTACGCGTTGTAAAGTACTGCGAGGACTCAGACTCCACAGCCAGCCAGCCGGCCCTGCTGTGCTTGACAAACAGAACCATTCCACTCCACCACTCCACTTCATTTCCATCTGTATGCTATCACTGGGCTGTCAGCGGCCGGATTGGCCTGTACAGTAGTTTGCAGGATGAAAGGAGGGAGATCCTGTTGAATGAATAATCTTGCCAGTTTACAGAAGAGAGTGGCTGTCGACTTGACAGACTGTGGGTTGGTTGCACACAGATTTGGGATTCATGGGCAATCCCATAGTCCCTTTAAGTCTGGACGTGTGAATGTGAAATCAATGGTACATCCATACAACAGTTTGTTTGCTTGGCTCTGAGACGCTTTGAGATTAAAATAAAAGTCATGGATCTTCACCTTAAGGCTTGAGGACATGGAGAAGAGAACCTCAACAAAGTGTTTAAGCATAGAATACTCTGTTCTCTCCTACAATATTTAGAATTTTCTTGAATTATTCAAGCCTGTCTGTATTTCACAAAACAATTTTTTTTTAAATAGTATAGTTGGCATAAAAGTATACATGTAAACAGGATCTCAGACACTACTACAATGTACGCTAAGACTTACCTTACCTCCACCTTTCCGTATCATATATTTTAGTGAGAAGACATCCCAGGGAGAGGACATTCAACATCCTAAAGTGGAAAAACGTAATTAACCCTTAATTTAACCTGTGTGTGTGTGTGTGTGTGTGTGTGTGTGTGTGTGTGTGTGTGTGTGTGTGTGTGTGTGTGTGTGTGTGTGTGTGTGTGTGTGTGTGCGTGCGTGCGTGCGTGCGTGCGTGCGTGCGTGCGTGCGTGCGTGCGTGCGTGCGTGCGTGCGTGCGTGCGTGCGTGCGTGTGTGTGTGTGTGTGTGTGTCAATGTGTGTACAGTGCAGCCATCTGGTTTGGCTGAGGCTCCCCATATTATGCTGCTGTTTACTTCATATACAAAGAAGGTCTGCTGTCTGTAGTGCTCCCTGGTCCCTGGTTAAAGTACTTTACTATGAAGATAACCCAAAGTGGCAGCAGCAGTAGCAACAGTAGCAGCAGCAGCAGCAGCAGCAGCAGCAGCAGCAGCAGCAGTAGCAGTAGCAGTAGCAGTAGTAGTAGCAGCTGTAGCAGTAGCAACAGCAGCAGTTGTAGCAGTAGTAGAAGTAGCAGCAGCAGCAGCAGCAGCAGCAGTAGCAGTAGTAGAGGTAGCAGCAGCAGCAGCAGTAGCAGCAGTAGCAGCAGCAGCAGCAGCAGTAGCAGTAGCAACAGCAGTAGCAGCAGTAGCAGCAGCAGCAGCAGCAGTAGCAGTAGCAGCAGCAGTAGCAACAGCAGTAGCAGCAGCAGCAGTAGCAGTAGCAAAAGCAGTAGCAGCAGCAGTAGTAGCAGTAGCAGTAGCAGCAGCAGTAGCAGTAGCAACAGCAGTAGCAGCAGCAGCAGTAGCAGTAGCAAAAGCAGTAGCAGCAGCAGCAGCAGTGGTAGCAGTAGCAGTAGCAGCAGCAGCAGCAGTAGAAGTAGCAGCAGTAGTAGTAGAAGTAGTAGTAGCAGCAGCATTAGCAGCAGTATCAGTAGCAGCAGTAGTAGTAGTAGCAGTAGCAGCAGCAGTAGCAGCAGTAGCAGTAGCAGCAGTAGTAGTAGTAGTAGTAGCAGTAGCAGCAGCAGTAGCAGTAGCAGTAGTAGTAGCAGCAGTAGCAGCAGTAGCAGTAGCAACAGCAGTAGCAGCAGAAGTAGCAGTAGCAGCAGCAGCAGCAGCAGCAGTAGTAGCAGTAGCAGCAGTAGCAGTAGCGGTAGCAACAGCAGTAGCAGCAGTAGCAGTAGCAAAAGCAGTAGCAGCAGTAGCAGCAGCAGCAGCAGCAGTAGCAGCAGCAGCAGTAGTAGCAGTAGCAGCAGCAGTAGCAGTAGCAACAGCAGCAGTAGCCGCAGTAGCAGCAGTAGTAGTAGAAGCAGTAGCAGCAGTAGTAGTAGTAGCAGTAGCAGCAGTAGTAGTAGTAGCAGTAGCAGCAGTAGTAGTAGTAGCAGTAGCAGCAGCAGTAGCAGTAGCAAAAGCAGTAGCAGCAGCAGCAGTAGCAGCAGTAGTAGTAGTAGCAGTAGCAGCAGCAGCAGCAGTAGCAGCAGTAGCAGTAGCAGCAGTAGTAGTAGTAGCAGTTGCAGCATCAGCAGTAGCAGTAGCAGCAGTAGTAGTAGTAGTAGTAGCAGCAGCAGCAGCAGCAGTAGCAGTAGCAGCAGTAGTAGTAGTAGTAGCAGTAGTAGCAGCAGCAGCAGTAGCAACAGTAGCAGCAGTAGTAGTAGTAGTAGCAGCAGCAGCAGCAGTAGCAGTAGCAGCAGTAGTAGTAGTAGTAGCAGTAGCAGCAGCAGCAGCAGCAGTAGCAGCAGCAGCAGCAGTTGCAGTAGCAGCAGTAGTAGTAGTAGTAGTAGCAGCAGCAGCAGCAGCAGCAGCAGCAGTTGCAGTAGCAGCAGTAGTAGTAGTAGTAGTAGTAGTAGCAGTAGCAGCAGCAGCAGCAGCAGCAGTAGTACCAGTGGCAGCAGTAGCAGTAGCAGCAGTTGCAGTAGCAACAGCAGCAGCAGTAGCAGTAGCAACCGCAGTAGCAGCAGCAGTAGCAGCAGTAGCAACAGCAGTAGCAGCAGTAGCAGCATCAGCAACAGTAGGAGCAGCAGCAGTAGTAGCAGCAGTAGCAGTAGCAACAGCAGCAGCAGCAGTAGCAATAGCAGTAGCAGCAGTAGCAGTAGTAGTAGCAGTAGCAGCAGTAGCAACAACAGCAGCAGCAGTAGTAGTAGCAGTAGCAGTATTAACAGCAGCAGCAGCAGCAGTAGCAGTAGTAGTATTAGTAGTAGCAGCAGCAGTAGCAGCAGCAGTATTAGTAGTAGTAGCAGCAGCAGCAGCAGTAGCAGCAGTAGTAGCAGTAGCAATATTAACAGCAGCAGCAGCAGTAGCAGTAGTAGTATTAGTAGTAGCAGCAGTATTAGTAGTAGTAGTAGTAGCAGCAGTAGCAGTAGAAGCAGCAGTAGTGTAACAGTATAGCTTCCGTCCCTCTCCTCGCCCCTACCTGGGCTCGAACCAGGAACCCTCTGCACACATTGACAAAAGCCACCCTCGAAGCATCGTTACCCATCGCTCCACAAAAGCCACAGCTCTTGCAGAGCAAGGGGAACAACTACTTCAAGGTCTCAGAGCGAGTGACGTCACCGATTGAAACACTATTAGAGCGCACCACCGCTAACTAGCTAGCCATTTCACATTCGTTACAGTAGCAGCAGTAGCAGCAGCAGTAGTAGTAGTAGTAGCAGTAGCAGCAGCAGCAGCAGCAGTAGCAGCAGTAGTAGTAGCAGCAGCAGCAGTAGCAGTAGCAGTAGCAGCAGCAGCAGCAGCAGTAGTAGCAGCAGCAGCAGCAGCAGCAGCAGTAGCAGTAGCAGCAGCAGCAGCAGCAGCAGTAGCAGCAGTAGTAGTAGTAGCAGTAGCAGCAGCAGTAGTAGCAGTAGCAGTAGCAGCAGTAGCAGCAGCAGCAGCAGCAGCAGCAGCAGCAGTAGCAGCAGTAGCAGCAGCAGCAGTAGCAGTAGCAGCAGTAGCAGCAGCAGCAGCAGTAGCAGCAGTAGCAGCAGCAGCAGCAGCAGTAGCAGCAGCAGCAGCAGCAGCAGCAGCAGCAGTAGCAGCAGTAGCAGCAGGATCAGGGCTAGGAGCGAGGTGGGTCTCCGTAATGTATAATACTCTTAACTCCTCTTGCTGTTGATTGTCTGCATTATCCACAGTCAAACATCAGGCAAATCAAAGAAGGAATGCTATTTTTCATTCCTGTTAAACAGCGACAACCTCACAAGTCTTTCATTAATGTGTAAGTGGCGTTCCCATTCATATCAAGGTGTAAGCGGAAAATAATTAAGGACTACTTACAGTAGTTACATTATTTCTTGAATAGTATTTTGTTGTATTGCATTTGTACAGCACTTAAAAATCTATAGAGGTGAGGGGATCGATATACTGTATCGAACATGAAATCTGACTCATGAATAAACACGGTGACAGTTAAGACGGATACATTTAGCTTTCCTCTACACAACAACACTGCCTTAAGCCCAGTACGGTCCTCCTTCTTCCCAGAGTGCACCAGTGCAACCCCAGGCCCTCTCTCCAGCCAGCAATCCATGTGACGGCACAGTGCTGGCAGGAGAGTGTTATTAAATAGGCTTTGTGGAGGGCCTCCAGGTAGCTCCCAGGACCAGACAGAGATAGCGTGAGGGGGGCTGTTTGGCTTAAGTGTTTTTTATTAGAATGGATGGAGACTTAAGCCCCATAACGAAGCATCAGCTATTTATCCCAGACAGGGGCCCTCTTTACAGCTCTCGCTTTCTCTCTCTCTTTCTCCACCTAGCCCATAGTGGGCTCATTTTAAAACACTGGCCCCTCGGTCATTGCAAAGGCCTGCATACTCTCTCTTTCACTTGACTCAGCTTTTGCCCTCTCAAAATACTGAGGCAGCATGCTGGTATTCTGCAGTTCCTTTATCATCTGCATCAACCTATTTCTAGTTGGCTGAACCAATAATCATTACCCCTGAAAACAAACTGTCCGCACAAAGAGGAGTGGCAGTGGGACCAATTCCTTGAAAAAACTGTGTGCATGCGTGCTTTTGAGGCGTGCCTTCATGGCATGCATGCATGTGCATATGTACGTCCATGTGTGAATGTGTGTGTGTGTTCAAGTGTGTGTGTGTCCCAAGATATAGGATAATAGGGACAATGTGCAACAACAAAACAGGACTAATGGTTACACCCCAGGCAGCTCACACACTTTCTCACAGTGGTATATATTGGATCCAGCTGTCCGTTGATGACATAACTTCTTTCTCCAGCTGTAATGGTATGTTGACAGTAACATGTGTAGGCTTGCTTTTACACTGCCCACAACTGACACTGGAAACCTCACAACATCTGCTCTCAACAAAGGAAATGAAATGAGGAAGAAAGACCCACAACCCCCAAATGGGTCAAATAACCTTGGCTACCAATTATAACCTCACACCTTTCTGAACCTCTCCAGTCTACACCACCTCAACACCAGAACTTCACAGATGGGACCATTATGAAATGATAAACTTATCAGGTACTGATCTCAGCACCCAGAACCAAATCTTACGTGCGCACTGGTCAGCTATTCGGCTTCTCTGTCATGAGGCTACATTTAGACTGACAGTACTGTACCTGTAAAGTGTGTAGACACCTTAGAGAAAGGGCTGTATGTAGACACCTCAGAGAAAGGGCTGTATGTAGACACCTCAGAGAAAGGGCTGTATGTAGACACCTCAGAGAAAGGGCTGTATGTAGACACCTCAGAGAAAGGGCTGTATGTAGACACCTCAGAGAAAGGGCTGTATGTAGACACCTCAGAGAAAGGACTGTATGTAGACACCTCAGAGAAAGGGCTGAATGTAGACACCTCAGAGAAAGGGCTGTATGTAGACACCTCAGAGAAAGGGCTGTATGTAGACACCTCAGAGAAAGGTCTGTATGTAGACACCTCAGAGAAAGGGCTGTATGTAGACACCTCAGAGAAAGAGCTGTATGTAGACACCTCAGAGAAAGGGCTGTATGTAGACACCTCAGAGAAAGGGCTGTATGTAGACACCTCAGAGAAAGGGCTGTATGTAGACACCTCAGAGAAAGGGCTGTATGTAGACACCTCAGAGAAAGGTCTGTATGTAGACACCTCAGAGAAAGGGCTGTATGTAGACACCTCAGAGAAAGGGCTGTATGTAGACACCTCAGAGAAAGGTCTGTATGTAGACACCTCAGAGAAAGGTCTGTATGTAGACACCTCAGAGAAAGGGCTGTATGTAGACACCTCAGAGAAAGGGCTGTATGTAGACACCTCAGAGAAAGGTCTGTATGTAGACACCTCAGAGAAAGGGCTGTATGTAGACACCTCAGAGAAAGGGCTGTATGTAGACACCTCAGAGAAAGGGCTGTATGTAGACGCCTCAGAGAAAGGGCTGTATGTAGACACCTCAGAGAAAAGGCTGTATGTAGACACCTCAGAGAAAGAGCTGTATGTAGACACCTTAGAGAAAGGGCTGTATGTAGACACCTCAGAGAAAGGGCTGTATGTAGACACCTCAGTGCTGTCTAGAAGAATGCCTGTTAAGTTTATTGTTTCATAATGTCCCCAATGTCTGTAGGGGCATGTGCTGTGGTAAAACCCCTGTTGTCCCGACTGCAAAGCTATACCCACCTGGCATGGCATCACTCCCACTTCTGTCTCACGCATGTGGGAAATACAAAGAGCTGGCACAAAAACAGAGAGACAGAGAGAGAGAGAGGGGATGGAGGGAGTGGAGTGGAGAGGCCCAGCTGTTGTGCTGTCAGAACCCTGGGAAAGTCTTCTCTCTCTCTCTCTCTCTCTCTCTCTCTCTCTCTCTCTCTCTCTCTCTCTCTCTCTCTCTCTCTCTCTCTCTCTCTCTCTCTCTCTCTCTCTCTCTCTTTCTCTCTCTCTCTCTCTCATCTTGCCATGCAGGCCCTGATACTGTAGTATTTCATGTATAGTGAACAGTAGCACCTCCGCCTGAATACTTCCTAACAACCTAGTTAACAGGTGGAGGACAAGGGAGAGGAGGGACATGGTAGTTCTCTCTTCGTTGCCAAAATGGCTATCTCAAATCATTGGCAAGGGTTACATGTGAAGTACTGTAATACCACAGATAGACTTTATATACAAAAGTATGTGGACACCTCTTCAAATCAGCGGATTTGGCTATTACAGCCACACCCGTTGCTGCCAGGTGTATAAAATTGAGTGCACAGCCATGCAATTATAGCTCCCGAGTGGCGCAGTGGTCTAAGGTACTGCATCTCAGTGCAAGAGGCATCACTACAGTCCCTGGTTCAGTTCCAGGCTGTGTCACATACAGATGTGATTGGGAGTCCCATAGGGTGGTGCACAATTGGCCCAGCATTGTTTGGGTTTTGCCAGGGTAGGCTGTCATTGTAAATAAGATTTTGTTCTTAAAACTTGTTAGGGAAAGGGTCTGAATTTCTGCCTGACTGATGTGCCCAAAGTAAACTGCCTGTTACTCAGGACCAGAAGCCAGGATATGCGTAGCATTGGATAGAAAACATTTTGAGGTTTCTAAAACTGTTAAAATAATGTCTGAGACTATAACATAATTGATATGGCAGGCGAAAAAAACAACCTTTTTTTTTTTTTGAGGTCCCAGGCGCTTATTTTTTTTTTAAAACAAGCAAGAATTTTGAGTTTTGGTTAGGAGACCACCTTAACAATAGCAGTCTTTGGGCGCGCGAGGGAGAGGGCGCGCACTTACTACTTTTCCTTTCCCATTGAACATACTACTTTCCGTATGAAATATTATAGTTTATTTACATTTTAGAGTACCTGAGGATTAAATAGAAATGTTATTTGACTTGTTTGGACGAAGTTTAGCGGTAGCTTTTTGGACTCCTTTGTCTGCACGTTGAACGAGTGGATTACTGAAATCGATGGCGCCAACTAAACTGACTTTTTGGGATATAAAAGAAGGATTCTATCTAACAAAACGACCATTCATGTTGTTGCTGGGACCCTTGGGATAGCAAACAGAGGAAGATCTTCAAAAGTAAGTGATTTATTTAATCGCTATTTGTGATTTTATGAAGCCTGTTGAAGTCTGTTGAAAAATATGTTGATGTGGGGCGCCGTCCTCAGACAATCGCATGGTATGCTTTCGCCGTAAAGCCTATTGGAAATCGGACAACGCAGTTAGATTAACAAGAATTTAAGCTTTTAAATGACATAAAATACTTGTATGTTCATGAATGTTTAATATTACGATTATTTATTTGAATTGCGTGCCCTCCAATTTCACCGGATGTTGTAGGCTGGTGTCCCGCTAGCGGTACGCCTATCCCATTAACTGACTTGACTAGTTTAGAAATATATATATAATAATAATAATAATCTCCATAGACAAACATTGGCAGTAGAATGGCTTACTGAAGAGCTCAGTGACTTTCAATGTGGCACCTTCATAGGATGCCACCTTTCCAACAAGTTAGTTTGTATATATAGGAGCAGCAATGGCTCAGCCACGAAGTGGTAAGCCACACAAGCTCACAGAACGGGACTACTGAAGCGCACAGTGCAGAAAATAGTCTGTCCTTGGTTGCAGCACTCACTACCGAGTTCCAAACTGCCTCTGGAAGCAACATCAGCACAATAACTCTTCGTCAGGAGCTTCATGTAATGGGTTTCCATGGCCGAGCAGCCGCACACAAGCCTAAGATCACCATGCGCAATGCCAAGCGTCGGCTAGAGTGGTGTAAAGCTTGCTACCATTGGACTCTGGAGCAGTGGAAACGTGTTCTCTGGAGTGATGAATCACACTTCACCATCTGGCAGTCGGCAGACAAATCTGGGTTTGGCTGATGCCAGGAGAACACTACCTGCCCGAATGCATAGTGCCAACTATAAAGTTGGATGGAGGAGGAATAATGGTCTGGGGCTGTTTTTCATGGTTCGGGCCAGGCCCCTTAGTTCCAGTGAAGGGAAATATTAATGCTACAGTATACAATGACATTATAGACAATTCTGTGCTTCCAACTTTGTGGAAACAGTTTGGGGAAGGTCCTTTCCTGTTACAGCATGACAAAGCATGGTCTATACAGAAATGGTTTGTCTAGATGTGTGGAAGAACTTAACTGGCCTGCACAGAGCCCTGACCTCAACCCCATTGAACACCTTTGGGATGAATTGAAACGCCGACTGCGAGCCAGGCCTAATTGCCCAACATCAGTGCCCGACCTCAATATTGCTCTTGTGACTGAATGGAAGCAAGTCCCCGCAGCAATGTTCCAACATCTAGTGGAAAGCCTTCGCAGAAGAGTGGAGGTTGTTATAGCAGCAAGGGGGGATCAATGCCATATTAATGCCCATGATTTTGGAATGAGATGTTTCGACAAGCCGGTGTCCACATACTTTTGGTCATGTGGTGTAACCTTTAATGGCCAAGGTAAAAAATTATGAAATTAACAACAACACAAAAATATTTACCCATGATTCAATCCAAATGTGTGACATAAGCTTTTAGTTAAGTGACAATGATGGTTTATTCCAATATATAGATAAAATTATGCTAAATGTAGAAGCATTAAAAAGGGGCACATACAACAGAATATTCTATACAGGCTTCTCAATTTCATTAACGTTTCATTGAATAAAACAAACACTCCAGACCTCTCCATCTACCTCTGAAATTAGACTTTATGTTTCATACAAACAGCATCTCAGTTCCACCAATAATCCTGCAAATTAAATCGATTTTCCCTCTCGCTCTTCCAATTCTGATCACAGCTGGGTTTCCCATATGTGGTATTATTGGGGCACCCAGCTCCTGATCTAAAGCCGAGGTATTCTGGGCACATCACAACATCAAATCCCACTGTAATTGCCTTCATGCAAACACAGGTCCCTCTCTAACACAATATGGGTTTGAATAAATTGAATTTGTGTCCATTGTCTTGATGGTAAAATAGATCTTTACAATTGTTTGATGTAATTTCTTACATGCCTAAACAAAAGCACAGGGCACTGTGTACCATCCCCATTCCAATCCTCTCTGTCTGTCCAGCAGGTGGGGGTGGTCATACACTATGCAACAGGACCTTTGTGGCTAATCTGCATCCTGAAATGACTTCCTCTGTCTGTCACACTAACTTACTGGAAGAGAGATGAGTTGGTTCATTTTGGGCAATGTAATTTAAACAAACTGAATAGGCCAAATATTTAAGTCAGAATTATTCAAAAGTCTGAATTATTCAAAAGAATCCTGACCTGTTTTTCATCACTTCCATGGCCTGCGTGGAATTAACATATTTTTACTGCATGTGAGGGTAGAGTGTGTGTGTGTGTGTGTGTGTGTGTGTGTGTGTGTGTGTGTGTGTGTGTGTGTGTGTGTGTGTGTGTGTGTGTGTGTGTGTGTGTGTGTGTGCACCATCTGCAGCCTTGTCCGTAGTGGAGTGTTTGGCCTGGTCGTCTGCTCCAGGGTCTCAGGTGTGTGTTATCTCTGTCTGAGCCCTTTGGAACAATCCTCAGATTTGCCTGCCAGTCAGCCCAGCCAGGTTTAAACTGCTCTTCTAAATGACACAGCCCTACCCTGGATTCTGCATTCGGAGGAAAATCTATTATTTGACCCCCCTTACATTTCACAGTCCATTTGGAACATGCGGGGCCCAATTACACCCTAGCAGAAAGACCAGTCTTTATACCATTCCCACGATGACCACCATCTAGCAGCGTCATACAGAGCACTGCTGCTATTGCTCACGTTAGTAGCACTTGTGCCAATGAGGAGCGTGCTAATGCCCTGGTTACCCACTCTTTAGCCACACCAAGGACACAGACACATCAGTGGAGAGCAGTGGACAGCACTTCCTCATGCAGCCCGCCTGTTGTAGTGTCTCGGGGCTGGGAGGTGATTGCCCCGTGTCCAGTGGCGGTGAGCGAATGGCGTTTGGCGCTTTGACAGGCCTAGTGAAAGCTGATTACCAGGAGACATCTATTAATTTGTCCCTAATCACGACAAAGAGAGTAGCTGGCTAACAGCTGTGAAATGGCAGCCGCTGTGAGGAAATGAGGCTGGGGGAAAGGCCGGGAACGAGGGGTTAGGACCTGCACCGTCATTACCGCCTGCCATTGTGTGTGCTCGCTCAGAGCTTAGCTACAGGTAACTCAATAAGCGAACACGGAGGGGACTTTATATCAGACCTTTGTGAAGGACTATACAGGAGGATCCTAGATGGCTGGGGAGAGAAAGAGAGGGGATTGGTTTGCATGGCCTGAGTGGAAGCTCTTATGATCCAGGTGAGAAGCTGACTGTAACAAGTGTATGCCGTCCTCCTTTATCTGCTGAGAGTAAGGGATTTGTCATGGGCTCCTTTCTCAACTAAATGTCCGGAGGAAGCCAGTCAGTGTGAGGTATAAGGCTGATCATTGGAGAAAAGGGTAGGGGGCTACTGATACACAACCACATGCTGAGCCAAAGCTTCTTATGCACAATTAATTTATCTCAGAAGAAAATAGTTTTTTAAAACCTTTACGGGATCGGTGACCCCCCCCATGGGACGGTTGAGCTAACATGTGCTAATGTGATTAGCATGAGGTTGTTGTAGTATCTGGGATCTACATCTGTTTATATTAGTTACTATGCTGTTACTAAGCGGTGATGTATTACGACAGTGTTACGTTACTACACCTAATAGGAAATGCACATGCGCACTAGTGTGCCGGGAACCGTAGAGCACGAGAGGTTTGGACTAAACGAAAACTAACTGTACTCCCGTCTCCTGCCTGGTCATTTCTCCACAACACAAATATTACAGTTGTAAGTAAGAAGAACATTTCCCATGACATAGACATATCTAACATGGGCAGAAAGCTTAAATTCTTGTTAATCTAACTGAACTGTTCAATTTAGAGTAGCTATGACAGTGAAAGAAAACAATGATATTGTTTGAGGACAGTGCACAATTGTGTCCTTGAAAATGTATCAATAAACCAATTAGGCACATTTGGGCAGACTTGATACAACATTTTGAAAACTAATGTAATGGTTCATTGGATCCGTCTAAAACTTTGCACATACATTGCTGTCTTCTAGTGTTTACATTGTTTAAATTGCGCCTAAACTGGAATAATACATTGTGGCCTTTCTCTTGCATTTCAAAGATGATGGAGAAAACAAACGCATGTATTTTGCTTTGTATTTTCTTTTACCAGATCTAATGTGTTACAGTTGAAGTCGGAAGCTTACATACACTTAGGTTGGAGTCATTAAATCTCGTTTTTCAACCACTCCACAAATTTCTTGTTAACAAACTATAGTTTTGGCAAGTCGGTTAGGACATCTACTTTGTGTATGACACAAGTAATTTTTCCAACAATTGTTTACAGACAGATTATTTCACTTATAATTCATTGTATCACAATTCCAGTTGGTCAGAAGTTGACATACACTAAGTTGACTGTGCCTTTAAACAGCTTGGAAAATTCCAGAAAATGATGTCATGGCTTTAGAAGCTTCTGATAGGCTAATTGACATCATTTGAGTCAACTGGAGGTGTACCTCTGGATGTATTTCAAGGCCTACCTTCAAACTCAGTGCCTCTTTGCTTGACATCATGGGAAAATCAAAAGAAATCAGCCAAGATCTCAGAAAAAAACAGTAGACCTCCTCAAGTCTGGTTCATCCTTAGGAGCAATTTCCAAACGCCTGAAGGTACCACGTTCATCTGTACAAACAATAGTACGCAAGACGCATTCTGTCTCCTAGAGATGCACGTACTTTGGTGCGAAAAGTGCAAATCAATCCCAGAACAACAGCAAAGGACCTTGTGAAGATGCTGGAGGAAACATGTACAAAGTATCTATATCCACAGTACAACGAGTCCTATATCGACATAACCTGAAAGGCTGCTCCAAAACCGCCATAAAAATGCCAGACTACAGTTTGCAACTGCACATGGGGACAAAGATCATACTTTTTGGAGAAATGTCCTCTGGTCTGATGAAACAAAAATAGAACTGTTTATCCATAATGACCATCGTTATGTTTGGAGGAAAAAGGGGGAGGCTTGCAAGCCGAAGAACACCATCCCAACTGTGAAGCACGGGGGTGGCAGCATCATGTTGTGGGGTTGTTTTGCTGCAGGAGGGACTGGTGCACTTCACAAAATAGATAGCATCATGAGGTAGGAAAATTACATCTCAAGACATCAGCCAGGAAGGTAAAGCTTGGTTGCAAATGGGTCTTCCAAATGGACAATGACCCCAAGCATACTTCCAAAGTTGTGGCAAAATGGCTTAAGGACAACAAAGTCAAGGTATTGGAGTGGCCATCACAAAGCCCGGACCTGAATCCTATAGACAATTTGTGGGCAGAACTGAAAAAGCGTGTGCAAGCGAGGAGGCCTACAAATCTGATTCAGTTACACCAGCTCTGTCAGGAGGAATGGGCCAAAATTCACCCAACTTATTGTGGGAAGCTTGTGGAAGGCTACCCGAAACATTTGACCCAAGTTAAACAATTTAAAGGCAATGCTACCAAATACTAATTGAATGTATGTAAACTTCTGACCCACTAGGAACTTAATGAAATAAATAAATGCTGAAATAAATCATTCTCTCTACTATTATTCTGACATTTCACATTCTTAAAATAAAGTGGTGATCCTAACTGACCCAAGACAGGGAATTTTTACTTGGATTAAATGTCAGGAATTGTGAAAAACTGAGTTTAAATGCATTTGGCTAAGGTGTATGTAAACTTCCGACTTCAACTATATATTCTCCTACATTCATTTCACATTTTCACAAACAAATGGTATCAAGAATATGCATATCCTTGCTTCAGGTCCTGAGTTACAGGCAGATAGATTTGGGTATGTCATTTTAGGCAAAAATTGAAAAAAAATGTCTGATCCTTAAGAGGTTTTAAGGAGCCTCTTTATATACAGAATTGAATAATGATGTGCAATAGTAACATGTTCAAGAGTGTGTTTAATCTAAGTCTCCCTGTCTATACTCCTCTCTCGTAGCAACCAGACCACTCATACAGAATATTTTGTCATCCCTCATTCACAGAAGGTGGAGCACAATGTCGTCCGGGTTAGGGTTTGACCGAGGTTGGCCATCATTTTAAATAAGAATTTGTTCTTAACTGAGTTTCCTAGTTAAATAAAGGTTAAATAAATAAAACAAATTAAACAGATGGACAGCAGTGTGTTCCAGGCATATCGCTGACGAGTAACTTCGAAATTGGATGTCTATCCGTGTCCTGAGGACGTCGGGAAATGCCTTCAAAACCGGCAACTATGGGCAACAGGGAGCACTATTACCATAAAGTAGGCTTTGGTTTTGCTAGGGCCTTGTGGACACGGGTGGCGGATGGGCGTTATCCCATGACACTGGGCGTAATCACGTGATGGGCGTTATCCTATGACACTGGAACTAATCCCATGATGCTAGAACAGAAGGTTGCATGTTCCATCCCAGTGGTGGACACAGATCAATCATTTACATTTTTTAAGCCTATCCCAAACCTTAACACTTAACATACACTACTGTTCAAAAGTTTGGGGTCACTTAGAAATGTCCTTGTTTTTGAAAGAAAATTAAATAAATGGTCCATTAAAACAACATCAAATTGATCAGAAATACAGTGTAGACATTGTTAATGTTGTAAATGACTATTGTAGCTGGAAACAGCTGATTTGTTATGGAATATCTACATATGCGTGCAGAGGGCCGTTATCAGCAACCATCACTCCTGTGTTCCAATGGCACGTTGTGTTAGCTAATCCAAGTTTATCATTTTAAAAGTCTAATTGATCATGAGAAAACCCTTTTGCAATTACATTAGCACAGCTGAAAACTGTTCTGATTAAAGAAGCAATACAACTGGTCTTATTTAGACTAGTTGAGTATCTGGAGCATCCTGTCTTGGAGCTCTACGGACAATTCCTTTGGCCTCATGGCTTGGTTTTTGCTCTGACATGCACTGTCAACTGTGGGTGTTACGGATACAAGTATTCTGTGTGTATCCTGTGTGTATTTCTTTTCTCTCCTTCTCCCCTACTCACAGGTGACAATCATCATTCCCCAATCAGTCATCAATCAGTCGCTAATCAGAAGACACCTGCTCCTTTTCTCCTACCCAATCACATTCCCTTTCCCTTGGTTTAAAAACCCTGTCAGTTGTGTTCTCTGGAGCTCGATCTCTTTGTGTGGCCATCTCTCTGTAAATGCCATATGTTTGTAGATCTCTTGTGTGGTTTAGCATCTACATGTCACTTTGTCCCCACCTGTGAGTATTGTGTTTGTTATGGTGTTTGAGTGTTTGTTTGATAGTGGGAAAAGGGGGTAACCACACAGTTCGCCCATGGGTATACACTACCTGTAGGTAAACTTTGTTAAATATACTAGTTAGAACTGGGTGGACCACCCACTGTATTTTTGGATGTGTTTTTGGATGCTTATTGTTTCTTTCCTTGGGTCCAGCTCAGCCCCTTTTCCTGCCCCCCTTTACCGTGTGTTTAGAAATAAACCCTGTGTGTTTGACGGTAACTTAGGTGTCTGTGGTTATTTCGTTCTCACCGTTACTTTGTCACTGTTACATTTTGCATGAGTTGTTATGGGTCTTGTTACCATCCCCCCTAGACTGTCGGGCCAAAGGGATTCGTAACAGTGGGACATTATATAGACAGCCTTTCCAAATCATGTTGACTTACACATTAGCCAGTCCTGTCGTGATCACCGGGTTGATACAGGCGAGCACATCAGCGGTGGAGCAGTGTATAGTTAGCAAACCAGTTGGTTGTTTTGTCTTGTTTCTAACAGAATAATTCATATGGAAATGGACCCAAGCTGCTTACTATAGCTAGCTAACTGTCAAGTTTATCTGTCAGGCTAGCTAGAAATGTTTTGTGACTGTAAATGTGTGCTGCACTCGTGAAACGTCAAGCTGTCACTTTCACTACCTAATGTTGGCTATACAGACAAGCAGCTAACTAGCCACAAAATAGAGATATTTGTTTGTATAGCCAGCTAACAAGTTGTTTTTACCGGTGCTATTCATTTGGAAACTGTCCCAGCTTCATAACTTATTAGCTAACAGTATCTAACGCTGTAGTTGTCTGTCAGGCAAGAAAACGAGAGTTGAGTGGAGGTGGCAACATTGTGCTTTTCTCGCGACGCTGTCACTTGATCGTCTCCCTTCCCCCTACAAAGACAACCAGCTAAGTCATCTGACCATGGGTCTTGAAGTGTGTCTCCCTAAGTCCAAAATCAACTCTTTTGTTTTGATGATATTGAGGGAGAGGATATTTTTCTGACACCGCTACACCAGGGCCCTCATCTCCTCCCTGTAGGCTGTCTCGTCGTTGTTAGTAATCAGGCCTACCGCTTTGTGTCGTCTGCAAACCTGATGATTGAGTTGGAGACGTTCGTGGCCACGCAGTCATGTGTGAACAAGGAGTAAAGGAGGGGGCTGAGCATGCACCCTTGTGGGGCTCTTGTGTTGAGGATCAGCGTAGTGGAGGTGTAGTTGCCTACCTTCAATACCTGGGGGTGGCCGTCAGGAAGTCCAGAATCCAAGTTGCACAAAGCGGGGTTCAGATCCAGGGCCCCGAGCTTAATGATGAGCTTGGAGGATACTATGGTGTTGAAAGCTTGGCTGTAGTTTATGAACAGCATTATTACATAGGTACAGTGCACTCTGAAAGTATTCAGACCCCTTGACTTTTTCCACATTTTGCTACATTACAGCCTTGTTTCTTTTTCTCATCAATCTACACACAATACCCCATAACCTTTTACTCAGTACTTTGTTGAAGCACCTTTTGCAGCGATTACAGCCTTGAGTCTTCTTGGGTATGACACTACAAGCTTGGCACACCTGTATTTGGGGGGTTTCTCCTAGTCTTCTCTGCAGATCCTCTAAAGCTCTGTCAGATTGGATGGGGAGTGTCACTGCACAACTATTTTCAGGTCTCTCCAGAGATGTTTGGTCGGATTCAAGTCCGGGCTCTGGCTGGGCCACTCAAGGACATTCAGAGACTCGAAGCCACTCCTGCATTGTTTTATCAGTGTTCTTAGGGTTGTTGTCCTGTTGGAAGGACAACAAGTGCCCCAGTCTGAGGTCCTGAGCACTCTGGAGCAGGTTTTCATCAAGGATCTCTGTACTTTGCGCTATCTTTCCCTCGATCCTGACTAGTCTCCCAGTCCCTGCCGCCGAAAAACCTCCCCACAGCATGATGCTGCCACCACCATGCTACACCGTAGGGATGGTGCCAGGTCTCCTCCAGATGTGATGCTTCACATTCAGGCCAAAGAGTTCAATCTTGGTCTGTGTCCTTTAGATGACTTTTGGCAAACTCCCAGCGGGCTGTCATGTGCCTTTTACAGAGGAGTGGCTTCCGTCTGGCCACTCTACCATAGAGGACTGATTGGTGGAGTGCTGCAGAGATGGTTGTCCTTCTGGAAGGTTCTCCTATCTCCACAGAGGAACTCTAGAGCTCTGTCAGTGACCATCGGGTTCTTGGTCCCCTCCCTGACCAAGGACCTTCTCCCCAATTGCTCCGTTTAGCAAAGGGTCTGAATACTTATGTAAATAAGGTACTTCTGAAACCTGTTTTTGCTTTGTCATTATGGGGTGTGTGTAGATTGATGAGCATTTAAAAAAATGTAATCCATTTTAGAATAAGACTGTAAAAAGTCAAGGGGTCTGAATTCTTTCCGAATGCACAGTAGTCCTCTTGTCCAGATGGGATAGGGCAGTAGGCAGTGTGCAGTGCAATGGCGATTGCGTCATCTATGGATTTATTGGGATGGTATGCAAATTGCAGTGGGTCTTGGGTGTCAGGTAAGGTGGAGGTGATATGATAACTACTGAAGCCTCAAATCACTTCATGATGACAAGTGAGTGCTATGGGGTGATTACCATTTGTGACCGATGCCTTGATCCGGTCTTATCTAGCAAAATTTGAAATTGCGTTTTTTTACATTGGATAAAAGTAGAGACTCAGAGCTATAATATGGTATATCATACACTGCAATTGACGAACAATGGGAAAGTAATTCTGCTTTGAAAGTTGATAAACTTGTAACCCTACTTTTGAGAAAATGGCCCTTGAATGTTTTGGTACACCATTCAAGATTGTTCACACCCTCTTAAGCCAGCCCCACCCATCTCTTTAAGGATTCACATGTGAGGTCGTGCTAAACAGTGAGTAGTGTAGTAGACATTAAGACTAATTGTGGTAAAAGTAGTAGCCTACAATTAAGTAGAAAATATTTGATCAATATTAGATTACGCTTAGCCAGACACACTTGTCTAATGGATAATTTGAAAGCCACATCTTGCTAAGTGGATGGGTCTCTACAGAAGGTGTAAACAGTACAGCCAAATGGTTACTTGCATAGTAGCAATATCAGAAATAGATAGTGTCAATATAAATAAAATACAGTATGTCAATGTAAAGAAAAAAAGAACAGGTGTCAATGTCAGTAGAGAAAGAACAATAAAATACACAGTATGTACAAGAACAATATCAGTGATATTGGTGATAGATGAGGTAGTTATATGCATACATTCAGGGGTAAAGTGGCTGAGGAGCAGGATAGTTTTTTTTTTTATAGTAGCAGCAACGTATGGTGTGTGTTAGGAGAGAGTCATGTGAATAGAGGCATTGCAGATAGTGCTGATGACTGGACACTCGCCCCCAGTGATGAACTGGTCTGTCCGAACCACGCATGAACAATTGAATCTATATTTTCGGAGAGCCTGTTTCTGTCCTGCCCTTGACTTTGGTGCAGGACATGTGATGTTCATAGCCTCTTCGTCGCGAGGAGTTAAATGGTAGATGGGACCTGGCTGCGTAGGTTCAGAAGGATAGTGCACCTGCATTTGAATGAATTGTCCCACCCCTGTCAGTCTGTCTTTGAAAGGTGAAGGCATTTGACTGCTTCCCATATATACAGTACCAGTCAAAAGTTTGGACACAGCTAATCATTCAAGGGTTTTTCTTTATTTGTACTATTTTCTACGTTGTAGAATAATAGTGAAGACATCAAAACTATGGAATCATGTAGTAACCAAAAAAGTGTTAAACAAATAAAAATGTATTTAATATTTGAGATTCTTCAAAGTAG
Organism: Salvelinus namaycush; assembly: GCF_016432855.1. Classification (NCBI taxonomy): domain Eukaryota; kingdom Metazoa; phylum Chordata; class Actinopteri; order Salmoniformes; family Salmonidae; genus Salvelinus; species Salvelinus namaycush. The sequence continues at coordinate 23,752,115 of NC_052326.1, forward strand.
CTACCCTTTGCCTTGACAGCTTTGCACACGCTTGGCATTCTCTCAACCAGCTTCATGAGGTAGTCACCTGGAATGCATTTCAATTAACATGTGTTCCTTGTTAAAAGTTAATTTGTGGAATTTCTTTCCTTAATGCGTTTGAGCCAATCAGTTGTGTTGTGACAAGGTAAGGGTAGTATACAGAAGACAACCCTATTTTGTGAAAGACCAAGTCCATACTATGGCAAGAACAGCTCAAATAAGCAAAGAGAAACGATAGTCCATTATTACTTTAAGACATGGTCAGTCAATGCGGAAAAGAACTGAAAGTTTCTTCAAGTGCAGTCGCAAAAACATCAAGCGCTGTGATGAACCTGTCTCTCATGAGGATCGCCACAGGAAAGGAAGACCCTCTGCTGCAGAGGATAAGTTCATTAGAGTTCCCAGCCTCAGAATTTGCAGCCCAAATAAATGCTTCATGAGTTCAAGTAACAGACACAACTCAACATCAACTGTTCAGAGGAGACTGTGTGAATCAGGCCTTCATGGTCGAATTGCTGCAAAGAAACCACTACTATAGGACACCAATAGTAAGACGAGACTTGCTTGGGCCAAGAAACATGAGCAATGGACATTAGACCGGTGGAAATATGGCCTTTGGTCTGACCAAGAAGGAGATTGTATTGCTGCGTCAGATGACTTGGCCTCTACAATCACCCGACCTCAAGCCAATTGAGATGGTTTGGGATGAGTTGGACCACAAAGTGAAGGAAAAGCAGCCAACAAGTGCTCAGCATATGTGGGAACTCCTTCAAGGCTGTTGGAAAAGCATTCCATGTGAAGCTGGCTGAGAGAATGTCAAATGTGTGCAAAGCTGTCATCAAGGCAAATGGTGACTACTTTGAAGAATCTCAAATATAAAATATATTTTGATTTGTTAAACTTTTTTTGGGTTACTTTTTTGTGTTATTTCATAGTTTTGACGTCTTCCCTATTATTCTATAATGTAGAAAATAGTCAAAATAAAGGAAAACCCTTGAATGAGTAGGTGTGTCCATTCTTTTGACTGGTACTATACTTTCAGAATATTGTCCTCTGGTCACATTTTGGATAATTGTTAAAATATTCTAAAGTATAATATATTATACTTGGTTCATTTTGAGTGAGTAATTTAGTCAATTTTAATAATATTTAAATATTATGTTTTTGTTGTTGTGAGTGTTTTTACACAATGGAAGAAAATAATTGTGTTATTCCTATTGAAATGACTGTAGTATAATATTAAGGAAGCGGATGTGCTCTTTAAAACTAAGTTAACTTAACTCTTTGTTCTTTGTTTTGAGCTGTGTCTGTTTGAAATGTGTGAGAATTTGATTAATCTTAAAAATTCTCAGTAATCTACAGCAGCATTCTAGAGTTATATTGAAGTCTAAAGGGTTAACCATTTAGAATGAGTGTCTAAATGTAATGTTTTAACCCTATCCAAAACTTTTACCTTTAATCTTCTAAATTTCATGTTTGGAGCAACTTCAAATGTGGACTTTTGGAGAAATGGAACGATACTGAACAGGCTGTCTACCGGCTGTCTACATCTCTCCACAAGCCAACACCACTTTGACACTCAAACTGTATGGGGCCATAAACAAACTTGAAACCACACACCCAGAGGTGACTTCCTGCTTACGAGTTCAATACGTGCTCCTATGAAACAGACGCGTGGCTACAAGACTGTTTTGATAGTACACCCCGGGATATGTTCCGGGATTCCTCCGATAGCATTGAGGATTTTACCACATCAGTCATGGGCTTCATCAATAAGTGCATAGACGACATAGTCACCACAGTGACAAACATATCCAAAACAAAAACCATGGATTACAGGCAATATCCTTAGTGCAGGGCTAAAGGCTAGAGCTACCGCTTAGAAAGAATGGGACATGGATGCATACAAGAAAGCCTGCTACGACCTCTGACAAGACATCAAACATGAGAAAAACCAATATAGGAGGAAGGTGGAATCCTATTACACAGGTTCCGATGCTCGTCGGATATGGGAAGCCTTGCTGGCAATATCAGATTACAAAGGGAAACGCCAGCCATGAGATGCCCAGTGACGCAGAACTCCCAAATGAGCTAAATGCCTTTTATGGTTGCTTCGAGGAAAGCAACACAGAGTCCAGCATGAAAGCCCCTGTTGTTCCGGATGATTGTGTGATCTCTCTCTCTCCATGTAAAACTTAAACAGGTTAAGACCAGCTGGCAAGTGTCTTCAATTACATTTTCAGTCTTCCTTGTCCCAGTCAGTAATCCCAACATATTTCAAGCTGTCCACCATTGTCCCTGTTCCCAATAACTCCAAGGTAACCTGCCTAAATGACTATCACGCTGTTGCACTCACATCTGTAATTATGAAGTGCTTTGAAAGGCTGATCATGACACATCAACAGACACCCTGGTGACACTCCAATAGATCCACAGATGATGCAATCTCAATTGCATTTCACACTGCCCTCTCCCACCTGGACGAGAGGGGGAATTACTATGTGAGAATGCTGTTCATAGAATACAGCTCAGTGTTCAACACCATAGACCCCTCCAAACTGATCGCCAAGCTCGGGACCCTGGGACTGAACACTTCCCTCTGCAACTGGATCCTGGACTTCCTGATGGGCTGGCCCCATGCGATGAGGGTAGGCAACAACACCTCTGCCATGCTGACCCTCAACATGGGGGGGGGGGCCCTCAAAGGCGCGTGCTTAGACCCCTCCTGTACTCCCTGTTCACCCATGACTGCGTGGCCACACATGACTCCAATACCATCAACAAGTTTGCTGATGACACAAAGGTGGTAGGCCTGATCACAGATGGAAATGAGACAGCCTACAGGGAGGAGGTCAGAGTTGGCAGTCTGGTGCCAGGACAACAACCTCTCCATCAATGTCAGTAAGACCAAGGAGCTGATCGTGGAATACAGGAGAAAAAGGGGAAAGCACACCCCCGTCCATATCGATGGGGCAGTAGTGGAGTGGGTCGAGAGCTTGAAGTCCCTTGGCATCCACATCACTAAGACTTAACATGGTCCACACAAACCCACACAGTCATGAAGAGAGCACGACAGCACCTCTTCCCCTTCAGGAGGCTGAAAAAATTTGGCAAGGGCCTTGGCTCCTCAAAAGGTTCTACATCTGCACCATCGAGAGCATCTTGACTGGCTGTCTCACCGCTTGGTATGGCAAATGCACCTCCCTCGACCGCAAAGTACTACAGAGAGTAGTGTGGACAGCACAGTATATCACTGGGGCCGAGTTCCCTGCCATCCATGACCTCTATATCCGGTGGTGTCAGAGGATGCCCGAAAAATTACCAAAAACTTCAGCCACCCAAGCCGTAGACTGTTCACTCTGCTAATGTCTGGCAAACGGTACCGGTGCATCAGCTCTCGGACCAACAGGCTCCAAGACAGCTTCTACCCCCAAGCCATAAGAATTTTAAATAGCACTATACACACCCTCCCTCCCTCCCCTCCCTCCCTCCCTCCCTCCCTCCCTCACACACTACACTGACACACAAAACCCACACACATTCACATACACCACACACATATAACACATACACGCATACCAGTGGTGGTCGGTGCTGTTTAAGATGAGGGAGGATTATTCTTTTTTTATGAGTATGGCCTTATTTCTATTACAGCGTGTTGGATGACTGTCATTCAAATTCTATTCACCCAGCTCAATGTAACATCAAAAGGTTTAAGCTACTACACATGATACTCAAATGGTCCCTGTACCCATCATGAGTTTGCTACAACCTAGCCCATGAATGAAAGTTTATAACGTAGGTGCACAGGTCGAGAGAAATTTTTTAGTAATTGAGGTGGCAGACGGTGACACACTTAATACCGCCTTGCACACTCTTGCCGGCATCTAGCTGATCTAGGGTGTAATCATTAGTCCAACAGTTGTAAACGAGAGTTTTCTATTAAAAAATGTTTTTCAACAGAATCGGGAGAATGAATACACCCCTGATCACAAGCAAAAACAGGTCCCTTTCATAGCAGCCACAAACAAACAGCATGATCACTTTGCTCATTCTATTCCTTCTTGCATCTATTTGTTCTCCTCCTCTCACTTTTTCCCTTTGCTTGTGGTCTTCAGTGCACAATATCAGCTGTCTGTGACCAGGCGGGAAAAAAAACTTTCCAAGCCAAACATTCCTATCATAACCACTAACCGCTGCACACAGCCTGCATCATTGTCACCATATTAGCTAACGTCATAGTCAATATAGCTACTAGAACTAACACATTAGTAAGCCCGCTGCAATTATGCAGTACAGTGTACAGTCAGCAAGCAGTTAAGCAGTTACACCGGCGGGCCCCAGTGGCCAATATATTTATAAAACCATAAGCTTACCTTGATTTGGAAGAGTGCCAGTGTTGGATAGCCATAGCCAGCTAGCTAACATAGCATCCCTCTGTTTGAGTAAGCTAAACTAGCTAGCTGCATTCACTAGCTAAGTAAGTCAAAGTTAAAAAGATTACAACGTGAAATACAGCTAGCTCTCTCTCTTGCTTCTCTTTCATTTTTGAAAAAATGTATTTGTTCAACTATTGTCTTTCTCTCTGAGTCAACTACTCACCACATTTTATGCATTGCAGTGCTAGCTAGCTGTAGCTTTTAGTACTAGATTAATTTTCTGATTCTTTTATTGGGTGGACAACATGTCAGTTCATGCTGCAAGAGCTCTGATAGGTTGGAGGACATCCTCCGGAAGTTGTCATAGTTATTGTGTTAGTCTATAGAAGGGGGTGAGAACCATGAGCATTCTAAGTTTTGGACTGAAGTCAATGTACCTAGAGGAGGACGGAAACTAACTTTCCTCGGGCTACTCCATGGTGCTACCCTACAGAGTGCTGTTGAGGCTACTGTACACCTTCATAGCAAAACAGTGTGTTTAATCAACTATTATGTGAATATATTTAGTATAGTTTTATCAAATTAATTGAGGAGGATGGTCCTCTCCTTCCTACTCTTAGCAGCCTCCACTGATGCAACACACATTTTCACACATCATATACCGCTGCTACTCTTGTTATTATTCTTACTCTTATTATCTATTCTGTCTAGTCACTTTACCCTGCCTTTATGTACGTACATATCTTTCTCAAGTACCTCGTACCCCTGCACATTGATCTGATACTCTCTGTATATACCTTTCATTCTTGTGTATTTTATAGTAACGAAAATCTACACCTGTTGTATCCGGCTCATGTGAAAAATAACATTTGATTTGACGAGGAGTCAACCCTGGGTGTCGCAAACACTTCGAAATTTGACATTTGGCGCAACTTAGAAATGTTATTTTTGAAGAAATGTGGATAAATGTCTAATTGTTCAGTTTGACTGTGAGATCTTGTTGCCGTGTTCAGTGGCGATCCCCACATATAAGCCTAAATGAACTGCCTGGCTAGAGTGTCTAATATGGTTTATAGGACCCTAAGGAAGGACTTGGGAATTATTTTCCCTTGGCTGTCATTTAACCTCTTGAAGCTAGGGGGCAGAATTTTTATGTTTGGAAAAAATAACGTTCCCAATGTAAGCTGCCTATTTCTCAGGCCCAGATGCTAGAATATGCATATAATTGACAGATTAGGATAGAAAACACTCTAAAGTTTCCAAAACTGTCAGAATATTGTCTGTGAGTATAACAGAACTGATTTTGCAGGCGAAAACCAGAGGAAATCCAACCCGGAAGTGCCTCTTATTTTGTAAAATCAAAGTTCCATTGCATGCATTTCCTCCATTTAAAGGGATATCAACCAGATTCCTTTTCCAATGGCTTCCACAGGGTGTGAACAGTCTTTAGACATAGTTTCAAGCTTTTATTCTGAAAAATGAGTGAGATTTATCAAAACGCGTCAGTGGATAGCTGAATGTCCTTCGATTAGTTCATGCGCGCGAAAGTTGTAGCTCGACATTTAACTTTATCTCTTTTATTGAATAGTTTACCGTCCGGTTTAAATATGATCGATTATTTATGTTAACTTCTTGCGACTATAGGGGGTGCTGTTTCAAATTAGCATAATTGTCTCTACAGATGAAACGGCTTCCTACTCAATTCTTGATCGTACAATATGCATATTATTACTATTATTGGATAGAAAACAGTCTCTAGTTTCTATAGGCGTTGGAATTTTGTCTCTGAGTGGAACAGAACTCATTCTACAGCAATTTCCCTGACATGGAGTCAGATTTCACACATTTTGGCCCCTGATCTGGAGTCAGTTTAAAGGCCACTGTTATTGCTATGAGGATACGGACACTGCTTACGTCTTCCCCTGGCTGCCTTTACGTGATGACGCTTTGAACGGTATCGATTGCGCAATCACAGCCACTATAAATGGAAAAAACCTGTAGGTAGGAACTCTTTTCCAGATGCACCGGGCGCGCGGTGGACACCGACCTGCACTTTTTCCAAGCATTAGTGTAGGCAGTAATATTTCTCCGGTCATGTTTCTACTCGTTATAGGAGTTAAAAACATCATAAGGTAGTTAATTTGAACCGTTGTATAGCAATTTATATCCTTTTAGTGCGATTTTGAGGCATTGCTTTGTTGTGCACTTTGAAGCGCTGGGCACGTTTGGGGGTCCCGGTCGTACGTTAGTGGGCATTTCGACGGACAAGTGGACATCTTTCGACCAAAAGAAGATTAGACCCAAGAAAGGATTCTTTGCCCAAGATTCTGATGGAAGAACAGCTCACAGTAAGAACAATTTATGATGATAAATCGTGTTTCTGTCGAAAAATGTTACACGCTTACGCCGCCATTTTGTTTTGTATAGCTTCGCTCGGCGCAACCTGTATTGAAAAGTAAGGATAATTTAAAAAATGTAAATCAGCGATTGCATTAAGAACTAGTTTGTCTTTCGATTCCTGTCAACCCTGTATTTTTTAGTCAAGTATATGATTAGCTTTTGATTAAACTAGATCACTCAAAGATGGCGACCGACATTTCCAGGCTTGTTTTGCTACTATTTTCATTGTATAACCACGGTTTTTTATGGCTAAATATGCACATTTTCGAACAAACTGTATATGTATGTTGTAATATGATGTTACAGGAGTGTCATCTGAAGAATTCTGAGAAGGTTAGTGAAAAAATTAATATATTTTGGCGATGATACGATATCGCTCTCTTTGGCTAGAATCAGTGCTCGGGTAACGTTTGCGTATGTGGTATGCTAATATAACGATTTATTGTGTTTTCGCCGTAAAACACTTAGAAAATCTGAAATGTTGTCTGAATTCACAAGATCTGTGTCTTTCCATTGCTATGTGCTGTGTATTTTTAAGAAATGTTTTATGATGAGTAAATTGGTAATACACGTTGCTGTCTGTAGTAATTCTAGGAGCTTTGGTGAGATTTGTGATGCTGGCTGCAATGGCAAACTATGATTTATACCTGAAATATGCACATTTTTCTAACAAAACCTATCCTATACCATAAATATGTTATCAGACTGTCATCTGATGAGGTTTTTTCTTGGTTAGTGGCTATCAATATCTTAGTTTAGCCGAATTGGTGATAGCTACTGGTGTTGAGAGAAAATGGTGGACAAAGAAAAATGGTGATTTTTGCTAACGTGTTTAGCTAATAGATTTACATATTGTGTCTTCCCTGTAAAACATTTTAAAAATCTGAAATGGTGGCTTTATTCACAAGATCTGTATCTTTCATTAGGTGTCTTGGACTTGTGATTTAATGGTATTTAGATGCTACTATTTAATTGTGACGCTATGCTAGCGATGCTAATCAGTGTGGGGGGGGGTGGGGGGTGATCCCGGATCCGGGGTTGAGGCTCGTTAGAGGTTAACAACCTGAGGGTTGATTATAAAAAACGTTTGACATGTTTCTACGAACTTTACGGATACTATTTGGAATTTTCGTCTGCCCTTCATGTTGATTTCTGAACATAACGCACCAACCAAATGGAGATTTTTGGATATAAAAATAATATTTATCGAACAAAAGGAATATTTATTGTGTAACTGGGAGTCTCGTGAGTGCAAACATCCGAAGATCATCAAAGGTAAGCGATTAATTGTATTGCTTTTCTGACTTTCGTGACCAATCTACATTTCTGCTAGCTGTTCGTAATGTTTTGTCTAGTGATAGATAAACTCACAAACGCTTGGATTGCTTTCGCTGTAAAGCATATTTCAAAACTGACACGATAGGTGGATTAACAACAAGCTCAGCTGTGTTTTGGTATATTGCACTTGTGATTTCATGAAAATAAATATTTTTAGTAATTTATTTTGAATTTGGCGCTCTGCAATTCAGCGGTTGTTTACGAAAATGATCCCGTTAAAGGGATCTGTGCGCCAAGAGGTTTTAAGCTCTGTGATCTTACAACACTGAGAGTGTTTAACCAACACTGAGAGTGTTTAACCAACACTGAGAGTGTTTAACCAACACTGAGTGTTTAACCAACACTGAGAGTGTTTAACCAACACTGAGAGTGTTTAACCAACACTGAGCATTTCTCATTCTCCTCTTTGTATTGTGCCTGTTTGCCAAGGAGAGAAGAGTTGCTCTGCTCTGTCTCTTTCTCTCTGCTCTCTCTCTCTCTCTCTCACACACACACTCGCACACACACCCACACACACCGCTAAATACACCCATAGTCCTCAGCAGAGCAGATGAGTGGAGGGAGGATATCCCCCCCTGGCAGAGATGCTGGCGGCCACAGCACAGAGCATAGTTACCTTCCATTATGGGCATAATTAGGGACCTGCGGTGAAGTTATAGCCTCTTAGTGTAGTGATGAAGGGTGGGAATCCAAAACCAGGAGGAATTCACTCCCAAGTGCTACCAAAATTGAGAGCGGTGAAAAGGTCCTTCTACATTTAGGTAGGAGCTATGCATAAATATAATTTTGCCTTGAGAGATCTCTTACTGTATGTCTCCAGGTTCACAGTAACAAAATGGCAGAATGATTTTGAGCCAGAGGGTGTTGATAATTGTATGACCATTCAGCAATCCTTCTATTACGCCACAGTTATCTCTTTCGCTTCGGACAATTACTACAATGTAGCAACATGCCTGTAATGGTAGCACACCTACAATAAATAATATCACTTTCTGTTTTGGTTTCAGTGTATTTTGCACCTTTATATATTATCCTACCTGTATCTTTTAAAGAAGGTGTTTACATTAATCTGATGGCCAGGACTGCCCTACAGCATTCTATGCATGTTGGTTAAGAAAATATATCTATATTTTACCGTTATTTAACTAGGCAAGTCAGTTAAGAACAAATTCTTATTTTCAATGACGGCCTAGGAACAGTGGGTTAACTGCCTTGTTCAGGGGAACAGTGGGTTAACTGCCTTGTTCAGGGGAACAGTGGGTTAACTGCCTTGTTCAGGGGCAGAATGACAGATTTTTACCCTGTCAGCTCTGAGATTCGATCTTAATACCTTTCGGTTACTAGTCCAACGCTCTAACCACTAGGCTACCTGCCGCTGTTGATAATATTCTAAGTGGGTTATGTGAAAATCACATTCACGTTAACAACTTCATCTTAATCTCTCCCTGGCAGTATTTCAAATAGTTGCAATTAACAGCTAATCTACTCTGAGAAATTAAGTTTGCTTTAGTGGTCTTATAACAATAATTAGAGCTTTCCAGCAATGCTTAGAGCCAGAAAATATTAAATTGATAGGGAGGAGGAGAGTGTAGAGCTGGGTTGTAATATGACAAACAAGGCAGAACATTTAGTTTGGCGTGGTATGAATTAATCAGTCAAAATGGCAGACATGTTGAGGAAATAGTAATTTGAGTCTCTGCTGAGATGCTGATGGGGCCACTGATTCAATTAGAGGGCCCTTAAGACTCCACCAACAGGTCTTCTAGGCCGGGAGGCCCGGGGAGGACAACAACATGCAGCTGGCTAGCAGGGGAACCCAATACAGACTGACAGGAAAGGAGCACGATGCTGTACTGTACGTTCCTGACTGCACATCACTTATTATTTAATTGTTGACAGGAGCAGCAGCTGCATATGTTTGACCGTTTGAAGTGAAATAACAGTGGACTTAATTATTAATTAATTGTTGGTTCTTTTCATGAAAATATAAACAGAACACAAAATTATGTATTGGTGAATAAAACATAACAAATCATTGTTATGTTGTGAAAATATTTTCATGTTTAGGCTAATGTGCAATTGATTTTGAATATATTGTTCCTTAATTTATTTTTAGTCTCATTGATTATTTCCACAGTTCATGTCCACTTTCTTAGCATTTCTGCATAGAATACAATCATTATTTCACAGTTTGTATAAGAAAACAATAATTGAATGCAACTCTGGATCGATAACTTGATCTGGTGCAACACATCCATTTTAATATTTGTTATCAGATTCTACAAAATCTGCATATGAAAGTATTGTCTATTTCCTTAAAAATATATTAATGTTGTGTTGAACATCTGTGGAGCTGGCAAGTGTCTGTCAGAAGGTCATTTACCATGGCCTTATGCACCATTTCTCTCAAGTGCATGATAAAAGACTCTTAAGCTCTGTTACCATGGCAGCCACACAACTTTCTCCATGCAGCATTGCTTGTGTAACAACAATTGGAGTAGGCATTTAACTGTCTTAATGAGATAATTACAATAGCATACACCCTAGCTGCTGCTAAACACTGGGCTAGGCGGCCTATTTACATAAGTTAATGACATAGAACTCTAAGGGTATCAAGTGCACCAGATTATTGACACATTTTTATAACCTGTGAAGAAAATATTTTGTGATTAAAATTTCACAATACATCTCTTGAATAAATCAAAAAAGTGTCTGATGAATCATCAGTAATAAATAATTTTTTAATAGATACAAAATGATGAAAGCAGTTGTGTACCATTTGTAGGCTGTACATCACTGTGCATTGTGACATTAGATTGCCAAATGATGGAATGCTGCGTGATGAGGTGGGTTAGGGGGAGAGGGGGTATTCATTTCTCTTCTTAGAGAGGTGAGGTTGAATATCATATGATATGGCTCCAGCACCATTTTGGGTTCCCTGGTGCTGCTCCCTCTCATCTGAGAGAAGAGGCTCTCCTCCCCTGCTAAGTTCGGCAAAGTCCAATTTCCAGCTAATATGGAGGTCGTGACAGCGGGTGCACAGGGCCTGGTAGGACATAATGGCTATGGGATTGTAAATATTGGTTTTAGAGAGTCACAAATGAGGGGCAGGCGCAGGGAAATTTCCATTGAGTATGAGGCGGCATTACTGGAGGCCCTAGTGCAGCGGAATAGATTTTCCATTCTAGTGTGTCACATTCGATTTTCTGAGGTGCTCGGTGGCAGGTACATGTCATTAGTAACACTTTAGCGTGGTAATGAACCTTTTATTTATCCGGTGCTCTTCTCATGAATGAATAAGGAGCTGCTCTCCAGCTGTGCCCAGTCGGGAGCAGTGAGGAGCAGGCAGGAAAGGTAGAGAGAGAGCCAGGGCCTGGAACACAGAGGAGAGGAGGGGACAGACACGGGGCTCTGGGGACTGGTGAGGTGGGATGAACTGTCATTATACACACACACAAACACACACACACACACACTCCTCACCTCTGTTCCATGGGGTGCTGATCTGACACTCTATTACACACACATTTACACACTTCCACCCAACCTTCATGGACCTGACAGCCACTTATAAGTAATACATTACTCAGAAGAGGTCAAGAGGCTGTGTCACCAAACTCTCAATTCAACCGATGTGACTTCAGAAAACTGACACATACACCACATTCATACTGAAAATAAATTATAACATGCAAAGGTTCAACTAATTATAACATACAGATTCTTACATCTTGATTTGCTATTTTTGTTTTCCTACTATTGTTTATTTTCCCAATTATTAATTAATTCATATAGAAATGCTCTTTCTTTGACACACAGGAGCCGTGACATTGATAGGCTAAACTAACACATCCCGTGTAATTTCCCTGATACAGTGGGTCTTTACTGTAAAAACAATATGTCAGACTCACTCTCCATTAGGTTGTGTTTTGCCTCTGCTGTGCTGAGTAGGGCTGTAGTTTACCACCTTTGCGGTCCAATTGTCAGTAGCTGTGATTGTAGGTCAGTTTCTTGTTTCTCTCGTGTTTTTTTGCGTGGTCAGTGAGCTGTTAGGTGTCAGTTTCCCAGGTCTGTACTGCTGTACCTCTCTCTCTCTCTCTCCATACACCATATCTGGCCCGGTGTAGCTGAGCCCTGACGGCTGCCACAGTGAAGCGGTCAGAGTGGCGTCCACTGGCGTGGTCAGGGCCCCATGTCACCCCCAGTGTCCTCTCTGTTAATTTCCCTTTCATCTTGAGTGTGAAATCGCTGCCGGTGTGGCGCTGATCCAGCATTAAGAGGTCAACTATTGAAATCTGATGTGCACCTCTGTGGCTGAGGGAGTCTAACAGATGGAGGGAAAAACGAGAAGAAGGGAAGGGGTATGGAGGGGAGAAGGGGGGTGGAGGGTTTATAAGCCCTCTCTGGACTGCACCAGACCGGCCACAGGGCCAGGGAGGGTAAAGATACAATCTATTTTCGAGTGAACATTTCTAGGGCTGGGTTCCTTTACTGTTTCCTACCAATAGGGACCAATGTCCAGGTTTGATTGACTAGCATGGAGCCATCACATGTTTTCATCATCTAAAAGATGTATCACTATGTGAATAAAACAAATTCTGACCAAATAATGGGAAAATGACTGACAACGGTCTGCATAATTTAAACCCTAACGTTCAATAATTTTTTAATAATAACACTGCTACTGAAAATGTGAGTTGGATGAGGTACTTTTTCCAAATAAAAGTTGTTGAAAGTTCTTAATCTATTCTCAATTGAATGCTCAATCTCTGTATGAATCATGATACAAACATAACAGTCTGACGTCTCACATTTCCCAATGGCTACACTTTTATCCCTCTCTCACTCTCCTCCCGTCTCTCTCTCTCTCTCTCTCTGTCTCCCTCTTTCTCTTTCATTCCCTCACCAGACCACCTCCAACACCACTGCCCAAAGAAGGTGCTCTCTCCATGCAACACCCTCCTCTTTCAAGAATCTGTTGAGTTCAGAATCTACCGAAACTTTCGATCTCAAACACAAACATATTTTATTCAAGGGGTGTTCGTAATCACAAATAAATAGCATTTGTGTCGATGAGTGCAGAACAGAGCAAAGCTGGGGGAGAGAGAGAGGAGCCTATCTCAGACAGGAGCAGATAGCTAGTAGATATGATTCCCCCGATTAGGAACCATAATTTGGCTTTTAGAGATAGCTCCGGGGGCCGCTGTGCAGAGCCCCACCGCTGATTTACTGTGTGTACGCATGTGAGTGTGTTTTTATCTCTGGGGTTGAAGAGCTTTTCATCTCTGATGATTTTCTCTCTTTTTTATGTATTTTCCCCAGAAGGTGAGATCACAAACTCACAGAAAGCAGAGTGGCATGTTTTAAAGCGATGGACAAAATACAAATATTTGAAAATGTATTTCATGGTAATTATGTCAAGTTTCATGGCCCTGGCACAGTACTGAGGCACAGCCTGGATGCTTTAATTTGTATAGAAATTGTAATCATTTGTTCATTTCAAGGTGAAAATTGCATTTTTTAATTTAAATTGTATCCTGCGTGATAGGCTATTATCTAGAAAAATTGTCTCTGTGTATGGCGGTCTATGCCCAGGTGTCACGCCTGTTAGGAGCCCACTTCTCCTGAGAAAGGACTTATGTACGTATCTCCTGACTGAATCCACCGAGTTTGTTCTTTACTTAGAGGCCGCCACTGTCTGCACTCATTTCCATTTTTGTTGTTAATATTAATTAGTCCGAGACCACAGCACAGATTTTAAATGTAAATGAAGCTATAGGCTTCATAGTGATTTTTTTATCTCTCCCATCTCTTAGATTTACAACTTCACTTGGCCTTTTTTCTCCCTCATCTCCTTTTCAAACTCCTTCATGGGAGGTTTGTGTGTGTGTGCATGCGTGCGTGTGTATGTGTGTGTGTGCATGCATGCATGCGTGTGTGTGTGTGAGATGTGAGGTGTTTTTGTGTGTCTGTGGGATGGATCCTAGAGGTGACGAGCAGAAAGCTACGGCTCAGGTACACAGCCTATGCTGGAATAATTACAGGATTTGGGGGATTATTATACTGTAAGTGCTTTCATGGTGACAGCTGGGAGCTTTTTTAGTCCCTGTGACGCATAAGCTCAAAGAATAAAACCCAGTCTTCCTAAAGCCTGTCTTAATCATTCCTCAGCATGTATCTACACAAGGCTTTGAACCCCAGTTGAGAATACTATTAGAATACTGTTTTCATATTCCAGATTAATCATCTATCATTATGGAATTTTGATTTCTTTGAACGTCTTATGACCATATTTAGATGATGTTTTGATGGTTATTTGTATTTTTGTTCCATAAACTTTCTGGGACCGATTGAAGGCAGAAGGTTTCCTCATGAGGGAGACCTCTCACTGGTTGTTTCCTTCCTACCTTCCCTTCTCATTCTCCACGCCTCTCAACCGCTCGTTCTTCAACTGCAGGTTTTACATTACAGCACGGCTAAGGTCCTAAATGAGATCTAAATCACTGCCTCTATGACTCACTCTGGAAGTGTGTGGCTGGCTGGGCTGTACTGTTGCAGTGACTTCTCCATCCGTCCCTGACTGCCTCCTGAGTGATAGGGCACTTGGTCCTCTCTCTCCACTCTGAGGCTCAGGAGTTTCATTTCCATCCCTGTGATCTAAACAAACCCATTACCTTCAGCAGCCACGTAGCTCTGCACAGGGCAGGACTCAAGCCCCAAACCCTGGGCCAAGGGACTGACTGACTGACAGACACAGCCCAGAGCTAAGCCACCGTGGCACACCGCACAGCCACCTTCAATGGCCATATGTCTGTATTGGAGAGCTGTATAGTCAAGCCCTCTGCACTTTATCTAAACCATTCCAGAGAGGCGAGGGGAATTGGCTCTTGTGGGCTCTGTTCATCCCCTGCTCCTGTAGTCAATCAATTAGGGGATCAAAGGAGGAGAAGAGTGAAGTGTCACAAAGCTTCTCCCACCCACAGCTGGCTGGGGCTGCCACCTAGTCCCTGTCTGAGTGACAGTAGCCCAGAGGAAAACAGCTGGGACTTCAGGACCACATGTCAGACTAGAGGGAACAATCAGAACACATGCATGGGTTTGATCTGGACAACACAAACTTTAGGATAGGGTGAGGAAAGATCCTGATAACAAAACATATTGGAACAATGTCAGGACCTACTCATCAAGATTTAGTGGTATATTTATTTAACTGGTCAAGCACAAATTCTTATTTACAATGACAGCCTACTCCAGACAAACCCCAATTGTGGACCGCCCTATGAGATTCCCAAACACAGCCGGTCATGACACAGCCTGGATTCGAACCAGGTACTATCGTGACACCTCTTGCACTGAGATGCAGTGCCTTAGACCACTGCGCCACACGGGAGCCATATATGACAAATTTGTCTGGTATCAGTTCTTAAAAAATTTACTATAGTACAATTTCTTGTCCTCTTGTCTAACAATTTACTGAGTTTATATTTCAACAAATTAAATACATTAAATTAAAATCTTAACATAAATTCCACAAATTACCAATTCCTTAAATTCTCTCATTCTCACACAACTCTTTTTATTTCTCCTATGACAGATTTTCAAATTGACAATTTTTCCTCAAATTATATACTGTTATTCACATGTACAGTACCTGTTAACTGTGCGGCAATCTTTAAGCTGATACACTGTTAGCATTCTTAAGAATATTTGGCTGTGTCAAAACTACTTTTTTGTTTCTTTGTTGTTTGATTCTAGCTAAAGGCTTGAGCCTCTAATTTTCAATTCATTCTTTGTTCTTCACCTTTAGGTTTGAATAACCACTGAACAAAACATTTTAGAATTTCATGTATTATATATTAATGTGTGATATTTGTGTTTTAATTGCAAATGAATGAATTAACTGCACAATATTCCTGTTGAGAATAAATATGCATAGAACACCATTCATTGTGTTTTCATAAACCACAGCATAATGAATTATAAAGAAGTAGGAACCCGTACTGTGTGCTGTACTTTTTTTTGTTGAAACGAACAAAATGTGTTAATTCATGTATGAGAATTGATCTAAAGTAGTCCTACCCTGCTGGTGATTTGTCCTTAATAATGCATTTTGAAAAAGGTATAATGGATAGTTCAGTTTGGTCTAGTGGTACTGTAGCATTGCCAAATCCAGACTACGTATTTGCCCTCAGAGATAAGGGTTAAATCCTTGAGTTCTCCATTTCACGACCTACAATATGTAACTCTCATTTATCCTCTCATTCGTTTCCCATCTGTCTCTATCAATAAAACTGCATAATACATTAAGATAACGGACTGCTGAAATATGGAAGTGTTCCTAAATTATTGTATTTCATTTTAAACATACCTAAAGCGCTATCTACATGCCATTTAAAAGTGGTAATGGTAAGAGGCGCTTCACTAGACTTTAATATACAGCACAGCTGACAGTCCCAATGCCAACTGGATGGATTCCTCAGCGCTCCTAGCATACAACCACGATTTTCTGTGACTGTGTGCAATCATTAACAGATACCATTCCAGAGCATAGCATATGGGCCCCAGACAGACAGACAGACAGACAGACAGACAACAGGGGTGGAGAGGAGATCATAGCTGGAAAGTGTACAGAATGAATGACTTCCTACAGCTGTGTCTTGCAGCAGCCCTGACCAGCTCCCCCAGCTAGCACCTCTCTCCACTAGGATCTGGGACTGCTCAGCTCTCTCTCACACACACCGCTCACTGGGATGGAAGCAGAGGTGGTCCAGAGGCCCACAGAATGTAATACACACATGTGCGTGTGCCATGCATGCACATGTGTGCACTACACGCAGAGCAAGTGTGTATTGTAGGGAAGAGACAGGTGAAAAGTTCAGATGAATCCCCACCGGGCTGAATATTCAACTTCAAAGGGCATGATTTTTCTTACATAAAAAATAACCAATTTGAAATCTTATTTGACACCTTCATACTGTATTCAAACTGATATGAAACCTCAAAAAAGGACAAAGCGATTAATATTGTTTAGCTCTTTAATTGATAACAGTTACGCCAGTGTTACAGTCAACACACCAACAGGCTGAAGGTAGTAAATACCACTACTCTAATACTTCATACAGCAGAATAAATTATACCGTGGTAATATACACACATGTGGAACAGAAAGGGGATAAAGCAGAACAAAGATTCCATAAAGCAAGTAAACAGGTCAGGAGTCAGGTGTTAGAAATGGATTTGATACGCTAGATGCGTAAACAAAAACAAAAAAGTAATATTTGTTTTTTTATATACACAATAATGGTGCATCATTAAACAGAGCTTTCAGACCAGCCTGGTTTCAGTGCTTCAGTCATCATTACTTTTAGTGAGGTGTTCTCCACTGGAGATGTGTGGTCTGGAGCCTGGCTGTACACACACATAGCCAGAGAACACACTGGTCAGTCCACTGTTCTATTCTGACTCCTTTCCCTGACAGGAGAGGTCCCCATCCTGCATGGCATTAAAGCAGTGCTGCTGAACCCCTGGACAATGTTTCACACTGAGAGAGGTCAGAGGTCAGACAGATGTGTAATGGTCCACAGTAAGGTTTGCACTCGGATCTTGAGTCCATAAGATCAAGTGCTGGAATACACCTTCCAATGCTCCTGGCTGCACTTGTAGGTGTGGAATAATAGGTTTCCTCTGGTCACCATCAAAACGTATCTCTCTCTCTCTCAACTAACAACCTCTTTTATACAATTATTAAATTTAGGAAGTTTAATGGAATTTTCTCCTAATTTAATATACAGAATTCCCTACTTAGCTTGGCTCAAAACACTGCATTTTGGTTTAAAGAAATGCATACAATATAACACAACCAAAAACAACAGAAGGAAACCAGTAAAGAAAACTATAAAATACATTGACTTCCGCAGATCCCTTGCTTAACTACCACTGAACATTGTTGTTGTTTTAGTATAAAACATACTCTTTATAAACAAACAATACACAACCTGCTACTGTACAATTTCCATTTAAAGGCGACAAAGGGCTAAATCCTGACTTGGAATATGCATACGTAACTCACTCCAACTTTTGCAAAAAAATTGCAAAAATCATACACAGATATAAATGAGGGATTGGTGTGAAAGTTCAAGTTAGAATTCAGCCCAACATAGTTTGTGTCAAAAGTCAACTATGAGTGCTACACAAATGTTTAATATTAGCTATTCTTTAAAAAATGTTTTGTTTTTGTACATTTCTGCGAGTGTGTCGGTCAAAGCAGGAGTTGAATGTCCAGGGGATTAGAAGGGGGTGGATCCGGTCGGAGCAAGACAGGGGCCAGCCAGGCCTGTTACCTCTGCCCTTTCACAATTGAAAGGATTATTTGATTTGACAAAGTGCATGTGAATGGCACAGTTTGCCTACTCTTAATCTCATCATGGGCAGAGAGGAATGTGACTGGCATCACTCAGCCATGCTGGAGGAATGTTTCAAAGGAATGCACACTTGATCCAAACCAACATGGTAAACAGCTACATGTGATTTTATGTCTTAATTAAACAAAGAAAATATAAAACCTGTCTGGTAATGAGAAGGGCCATTTATAATTAGCTTTGACACTATGTTGGTGTTGTTTAATCTCCTTCAATTGTTAAAGTCACATAGAGCTTTTGGGTAGGGGGTTTAGTCCTCCTGGCAAGGTCCATATTTCTAAACAAAATACATTCATTTCCCCAATCCTGTTTTTACGAACAATGCCCTCCTCCCCATGGAGTACAGCTAAGGATGGATGTTGGGAGGGGGGAAGCCATTGGCCGCCAAACCGCAGCTAATTCGCGGTAGAATCCACCCAGCTAGACTTCCCACTGAGTGGCCAAGTTCTTTAGGAATGTCAAGTTGAATATGAAAGCGGGAAGGTCAAATCGCTCACGAACATTAGAGCTCAGGGTACAGGAGGAACCGCAGCCTGGAAAACAATCAGCTTCTCTCTCTGACTGGATCGACACACAAACACACACACGCATGCACACACCACTGCAACCCACCACATCACCTCAGTCATCTGCTAGTATTTCACACGGAGAGAGAAAATAACTATGAAGGGAATAACAAACAAAAACAGAATCACATTAATCATAATCGTAACAGCAATAATAATATTAACAATATTGATATAAAAAAAAACAAGAGTGATAATCATTTGAATGATATTGGCTTAGTGAACTATTATCAACAACAAGGTCAATGTACATTTGGAAGTGGCTCTGAGTGTTGTGCTGGACTGGACTGCAGTGTGCACCCAGAGGGCGCGTTCTCCATACTGGCTGGGGCCATCATCTCTGGGTTGCCTGGGCAGAGCCAATCAGGGAGGAGGGCACAGAGGAGTGGCAGAGCCACGGTTTAGGGGTCTTGGGGTATAGGATCGGGCTGCCTGTTGGCTATCCATGGAAAGGCAGTTCTAATGACAAGTCCTCTCGTAATCAAGAGGCAAAAAGACACTCTGACATACACAGAGATATCCTGACTGCCTGCAGGGTGGGGTGAGAGAGAGAGCTGCAGTGGTTAGGCTGCAGGGAGGGTGGGGAGAGAGAGAGAGAGAGCTGCAGTGGTTAGGCTGCAGGGAGGGTGGGGAGGGAGAGAGAGAGAGAGCTGCAGTGGTTAGGCTGCAGGGAGGGTGGGGAGGGAGAGAGAGAGAGCTGCAGTGGTTAGGCTGCAGGGAGGGTGGGGAGAGAGAGAGCGAGAGAGCTGCAGTGGTTAGGCTGCAGGGAGGGTGGGGAGGGAGGGAGAGAGAGATAGCTACAGTGGTTAGGCTGCAGGGAGGGTGGGGAGGGAGAGAGAGAGAGCTGCAGTGGTTAGGCTGCAGGGAGGGTGGGGAGGGAGAGAGAGAGCTGCAGTGGTTAGGCTGCAGGGAGGGTGGGGAGGGAGAGAGAGAGAGCTGTAGTGGTTAGGCTGCAGGGAGGGTGGGGAGGGAGAGAGAGAGAGCTGCAGTGGTTAGGTTGCAGGGAGGGTGGGGAGAGAGAGAGAGAGCTGCAGTGGTTAGGCTGCAGGGAGGGTGGGGAGGGAGAGAGAGAGAGCTACAGTGGTTAGGCTGCAGGGAGGGTGGGGAGGGAGAGAGAGAGAGCTGCAGTGGTTAGGCTGCAGGGAGGGTGGGGAGGGAGAGAGAGAGAGCTACAGTGGTTAGGCTGCAGGGAGGGTGGGGAGGGAGAGAGAGAGAGCTGCAGTGGTTAGGCTGCAGGGAGGGTGGGGAGGGAGAGAGAGAGCTGCAGTGGTTAGGCTGCAGGGAGGGTGGGGAGGGAGAGAGAGAGAGCTGTAGTGGTTAGGCTGCAGGGAGGGTGGGGAGGGAGAGAGAGAGCTGCAGTGGTTAGGCTGCAGGGAGGGTGGGGAGGGAGAGAGAGAGAGCTGCAGTGGTTAAGCTGCAGGGAGGGTGGGGAGAGAGAGAGAGAGAGCTGCAGTGGTTAGGCTGCAGGGAGGGTGGGGAGGGAGAGAGAGAGAGCTGCAGTGGTTAGGCTGCAGGGAGGGTGGGGAGGGAGAGAGAGAGAGCTGCAGTGGTTAGGCTGCAGGGAGGGTGGGGAGAGAGAGAGAGAGCTGCAGTGGTTAGGCTGCAGGGAGGGTGGGGAGGGAGAGAGAGAGCTGCAGTGGTTAGGCTGCAGGGAGGGTGGGGAGAGAGAGAGAGAGCTGCAGTGGTTAGGCTGCAGGGAGGGTGGGGAGAGAGAGAGAGAGCTGCAGTGGTTAGGCTGCAGGGAGGGTGGGGAGAGAGAGAGAGAGAGCTGCAGTGGTTAAGCTGCAGGGAGGGTGGGGAGGGAGAGAGAGAGCTGCAGTGGTTAGGCTGCAGGGAGGGTGGGGAGAGAGAGAGAGAGAGCTGCAGTGGTTAGGCTGCAGGGAGGGTGGGGAGAGAGAGAGAGAGCTGCAGTGGTTAGGCTGCAGGGAGGGTGGGGAGAGAGAGAGAGAGCTGCAGTGGTTAGGCTGCAGGGAGGGTGGGGAGGGAGAGAGAGAGAGCTGCAGTGGTTAGGCTGCAGGGAGGGTGGGGAGAGAGAGAGAGAGCTGCAGTGGTTAGGCTGCAGGGAGGGTGGGGAGGGCAGCTGCAGGGTTGTCTATGTTAAAGGAGTGTTGAGTTTAGAATGGGTGGAGCCAGGTGGAGGCTGGGGTGTTTCAGTAGGCCTGTCCCGTCTCCACCTGCAGCAGTCCCAGGACAGCAGAGTGGTCTCCCAGCTTCATCCTTCTTTGGGTGGACAGACTCACGTTCTTAGTCAGGTAGTCCACTGCAGCTAGAGAGAACAGACACACAGATAAACATGAACATGTCAGGGATATACACACATAAATATACATGCACAACACGCACAAAGAAACATACACACACACATACACACTGACAGGTGGCCAAGTCCTCAAACACACCCCTTTCTGTCCTTTTTGTTCAATGTCATTTTCTTTTTCTTTCTGACTCCGTTCAAAATGAGTTGTGGCAGAACCAAGGGGAGTAAAATGAGAAATAATTAGAAAACAAAACATTCTCTCTCTCATGCCCTGTCTGAGGTTGACACAGACTTGGCACAGGGCATGTGCCACCTCATAGAGTCTACATGCTATCAGTCAGCATGGTCCCAGTGTGTGTCGTGTGTGCCAGTCTTCATTACACTTAGCATCTCTGATTTCATGCCCTCCACACTCCCTATCCCGGATCATTTTCATCAGTAGACAGCAGCTTTCTTTTCTCTCCTCCGTTCATTAGCCAGCCACTGTGCTCAATCACTGTCTTAATTAAGCACACATCAGATCACATCCACACCGCCATCAGTCTCTCTGCTCTGCAAGCTGGCTGATAATAACACTACTGGCATACACACATACACACATACACACACACATATACACACACACACACACACACACACATACACACACGCACGCACACGTGCACACCAGCGCACGCACGCACACACACACACACACACACACACACACACACACACACACACACACACACACACACACACACACACACACACACACACACACACACACACACACACACACACACACACACACACCTATACAACAGGACCAAACGGAGGCTGGCTGTGGAAGTGTGGTTCAGTTTACCCCTTATGAAGGGTTGTGACAGCATCAGTCAATAATTATGTTAATCTAATCAGCCCGTTTCCTGTCCTGAGGTGTGTGTGTGTGTGTGTGTGTGTGTGTGTGTGTGTGTGTGTGTGTGTGTGTGTGTGTGTGTGTGTGTGTGTGTGTGTGTGTGTGTGTGTGTGTGTGTGTGTGTGTGTGTGTGTGAGACAGAGAGAGAGGGGTGGCTAAGAGGACAGGGTGCCCCTCAGGGTGTGTTAGTGTCTTTGAAGTGGCCCTCTCCTTGTTCCCAGCTAAGCAGAGCAGAGTGGGGTGTGACTAAGCCAGGCAGCACCGGAGGGTGAATCATAGGCCTTTATCAGACAGACCAGGAGTCAAAGGTCAGGGGGCAGCTCGGCCCAGGAGGTGGTGGAGGTGGGCACCATTTCCTCTAATTACAGTACCACTGGTTCCATTTCATATGAGGTGGAAGACATGCAGGAGACTTGTATTGGTGAGGAGGTCAGATGAGAAAGGCATACAAACACACTCACTTCCTCACATTCACACATAAATGCAGATGCGTACTTACTCTGTCCATACTGACTGTACTGGTATCCGGCAGTGACGGGGTCCACACTGTAGCTGGTGGCACTGTAGGTGGGGGGACAGTAGGACTGGGAGGAGGCCAGGCTGTCCACCCCCTTGATGGAGTCAGAGCGCTGGCTGCAGCTGGCTGAGATGGGGTTGGAGGACTCCAGGCTGCCGTGGAGGGGGGAGATGGAGAAGTCATGCTGGGATTGGGAGGGCACGGCGTTGGGGTTACTCAGGATGCTCATCACCTAGGGAGGGCAGAGGGGAGACAGAGGGGCGGTTAGAGAGGCCTAGGTCCTAAACAACACATGAATGGGATTGAGTGACTACACCAGCAAGTTGCAGAAAACACTGGGAGTTATCACATTACTGAGTTGTACAGAGGCAGCATGGAACATGGACCAACAAAAAAGTCTTGAAGTCACAAAAAAAGGACAGGGATGAGAGAGAGAGATGGGTGAGAGAGGGAAAGAAAGAGGTGCCAGTGAGTTCAGTGTTTAGCGTGGGGACAGCGTGGGGACAGCGTGGGGATAGTGCGGGGACAGCACGGGGACAGCACGGGGACAGAAGGGTCTCAGGGTGATAATAGAACCACCAGCAGTGCCAGACAGCCCCTGTATATCCCAGAGCCTGGGGGCTGGAGGAGGCCTGAGGCCTACACACCACAACAAGCACTGAGGGAGTCCCTAATCCCCAGCCCCTAGCCTAGCCATCTCATGAATAGTAATGGAGTTGGAAGCAGTAAACGATCCCCTTAGATCAGATCCCCACACAAATAGGCTCTACTAGCCTCACCGAAGGGCCTACTGCTAGTATGAGTTACAGTTACGGCTAGGGTAAGTACTCTGCAATATCATTTCATATTCATCTACAGATGTAGGCATAGCAGGAAATGCAAACTTGCAGTGTAATTGAGGTTAATATTTTTTTTTAATTGTAATTTCCATTTTGAAATTTCATACTTGTTTGCCCTATCAAATCCTACAAAAAATGTCCATTAATTATAATCCACATAATCATTTACATTTCCTGTTGCTGTAGTATCATTTTCCTACTGTAGCAAACCGGTTCAAATTAAGATCCTACATCTGTACACAATTATGAGTTAACAAATAATAATCCACTAGTGCTATGAATGTTATTATCTCCATTAGACTAGAGGCACAGGTATCACCACAACGCAGTGCAGACGGACGTTTCTACTGAGCTTCTTCCCTAAACATAAAATGTTGAATTAGACTTATATTTCCCTTTTAGGAAAGCAGAGGGGGAGACTCTTAATGGGGGAATTGGTCCCACATATGCTTCCCTTCTATTGCAAGGAAGCATCCTCCCCAACATCAGGTTCACGTTGTGTCTCGCTACGCTGGGCTGGCCTTTGGCGCTTTGGCTGCTAAACCAATTAGCTCATCATGGAGGTGGTTACACACACACACACACACACACACACACACACACACACACACACACACACACACACACACACACACACACACACACACACACACACACACACACACACACACACACACACACACACACACACACACACACAAAAAGGTTTAAACACAGTTCACAGAGCTGATGCTGTGGTGCAAAATATCCTACAGAAGGACAGGGCTCCAGTCAATCTCCAGAGTGGACATCTAAGAAACCTTTATACTGTAGAACTTCTTCACTGCATACGTACGCAGACATACTGCTCAGCAATGCATAGCCAGACACACACCGCATAGGGAAAATTGATTTTATTCCACAAATTAATCATATTCTGAAGAAAAAAAAGTATCTGACGAAATATGAAGCACTTGAGGCACATCAGAGACATAAAGGCTGATTAGCGATTTCCTCATGTTAATTCTATCAGCATGGAAACCCCCAGCCTCCTCCAACCCCACCACTTATTTATACAGAACATGTGACATGTATCCATGAGAGGGAGATTCATGGCTCTCTGCATGCAGGACACATGGGATGCTGCCTCCCATATGGGCCGGAGCTGCAGAACAGACTCAGTGTGGAACCTCCTGTCCCCTGCTGTGTTGTGCTGGGCTGTGATGTACTTACTATGCTGTGCTGGGCTAAGATGTGCTGGTCATGTGACGTGGGTGTGGGGAAGTGCTAGTCGGGGGTCCAGGGAGACAGTTGGAGGGGTGGGCCAGTATAGTCATCAGTTAATTGAAGCTTGATTACATCACTTCCTTATTTAAACATGAAATAATGAAGCGGCCAACAATCAGGGACTGTGCTCGAATCAACCTTATTACTATTCATAGGATTAACTAGTTCCTCAAAAGAGAAGGCTATTTTTCATGGACAATTTTATAATCTATTTTTCTTTCGTCAAGATTGCAAAGTTTGCAGTTGTAAAGAAGAGAGGATTGTCTGGAAGGTTGTATCCTTGAGATGCCTCTCCTAAAATCACTCAGATGATTTTGGTTCACTTTTGCTGGAGGGGGGAAAGGTAAGCTCCTCATTTGAGCCGGGTTCATATTAGCTATCTGTAATGTCTTTCTGCTTTCACACAGCTAAACAAAAATCAATGCCATTTCACCACTTCCCCTTATTATCTGATGTGGGTAGAGATATGGATGATGCTGAGTATCAGCTGCAGGGTGTAAAACACACCCTCAACAGGCCTTTAGACCTGCTCTGCTTCAGAACAACACCACTCAATACACACTTAACTAACACCCTCACTCTCTTTCAGAACAGCCCTCCACTACACCCCTGCCTCCCTCCCCCTCTCTCTTTCTCTCCGTACAGCATCCTCAGTGTTCGTTTGTTGTTTGACTTTGTGCTAGGGCTGTTGGAGGAGATAATGTGAGACAGGAGCAGTTTAAAGGACACTGCTCCAGGGCGTTCCCTGCCTCGCTCTCTACAGATAGATTACTTTATAAATAATAATAAAAAACTAATTAATTCTCTCAACTTCTGAGCCCTCCAGCCCCGCGGCGGAGTGAATGGAGAACTGGAAGTTGATACAATGTGCATCCTTTCAGATAAACAAATAGAGCATTTGCGACACAAAAAGAGGTTCTTTCATACCCTGCTAATTTCCTTAACAGTCAAATTATATTTTTGTGTCTGCTTAAATGTTTGACGAGCCTTTGCTCTTTGTTGGATTTGCTTCCAGAATAAAATGTTACTTGCTGTGAGGAAGTTGACTGACAGAAAAAGCGAAAGGCAATATTTCCTTAGGCTACAACAAAAGAGGGAAAAATGTCATAATTTTCTTATATACAATACTCACTAAATTCCCCACAGTGACATATTCAAACCACAGTTTCAAAGAGATGCCTTCCGTCACAATGTTATTTAATACCCTTCATTATCACTACTTATGAAGCACCCAATGTAATATCCCTAAACAATATTTACATTATATCTTTACAGTCACGTAATGTGCTATGCCCATCTTAACCCTTGATTGACCACAGAGAGCTTCAAGTTCCTTGGTGTCCACTTTGCTAAGGACCTCATGGTCTAAACACACCAACACAGTCGTGAAGAGGGCACGACAACACCGCTTCCCCCTAAGGAGGCTGAAAAGATTTGGCATGGGCCCTCAAGATCCTTAAAAAGTTCTACAGCTGCACCATTGAGAGCATCTTGACTGGCTAAATCACAGCTTGGTATGGCAACTACTCAGCATCCGACCGCAAGGCGCTACAGAGGATAGTGCGTACGGCCCAGTACATCAATGGGGTTGAACTCCCTGCCATCCAGGACCTCTATACCAGGCGGTGTCAGAGGAAGGCCCTAAAATTGTTAAAAGATTCCATTCACCCAAGTCATAGACTGTTCTCTCTGCTACCGCATGGCAAACGGTACCGGAGTGCTAAGTCTGGGACCAAAAGGCTCCTGAACAGCTTCTACTCTAAGCCATAAGACTGCTGAACAGTTAATCAAAACTACCCGGACTATCTGCATCGATCCTTTTTGCAATCAATCTTTTTGACTCTATACACAGACACTGGACTCTACCCACACACTGACACATACTTACTCTGACACGCCAACACATACATACACACACACTGGACTCTCCCCACACACTCACACATACTTACACTGACACGCCAACACATACACACTCACTCACTCACACATTACACATACACACAAGCACACATTCGCCACACACACACACACACACATACACACTCATCACATATGCTGCTGCTACTGTCTATTATCTATCCTGTTGCTTAGTCACTTTACCCCTACCTACAGTGATCGGAAAGTATTCAGACCCCTTGACTTTTTCTACATTTTCTACACTTATTCTAAAATTTATTGAAAATAAAAAAATATATCAATCTACACAGAATACCCCATAATGACAAAGCGAAAACAGGTTTTTAGAAATGTTTTCTAATGTATAAAACATAAAAAACATATATACCTTATTTACATAAGTATTCAGACCCCTTGCAATGAGACTCGAAATTGAGCTCAGTTGCATCCTGTTTCCATTGATCATCCTTGAGATGTTTCTACAACTTGATTGGAGTCCACCTGTGGTACATTCAATTGATTGGACATGATTTGAAAAGGCACACTTGTCTACATAAGGTCCCACAGTTGACAGTGCACGTCAGACCAAAAACTAAGCCATGAGGTTGAAGGAATTGTCTGTAGAGCTCCGAGACAGGATTGTGTTGAGGCACAGATCTGAGGAACAATACCAAAAAATGTCTGCATTATTGAAGGTCCCCAAGAACACAGTGGCCTCCATAATTATTAAATGGAAGTAGTTTGGAACCACCAACTCTTCCTAGTGCTGGCCGCCCGGCCAAACTGAGCAATTGGGGGAGAAGGGCATTGGTCAGGGAGGTAACCAAGAACCCGATGTTCACTCTGACAGAGCTCTAGAGTTCCTCTGTGGAGATAGGAGAACCTTCCAGAAGGACAACCATCTCTACAGCACTCCACCAATCAGGCCATTATGGTAGAGTGGCCAGACGGAAGCCACTCCTCAGTAAAAGGCACATGACAGCCTGCTTGGAGTTTGCCAAAAGGCATCTAAAGGACTCTCAGACCATGAGAAACAAGATGCTCTGTTCTGATGAAACAAAGATTGAACTCTTTGGCCTGAATGCCAAGCGTCACATCTGGAGGAAACCTGGCACCATCCCTACGGGGAAGCATGGTGGTGGCAGCATCATGCTGTGGGGATGTTTTTCAGCGGCAGGGACTGGGAGACTAGTCAGGATCGAGGGAAAGATGAACGGAGCAGAGAGATCTTGATGAAAACCTGTTCCAGAGCGCTCAGGACCCCAGACTGGGACGAAGGTTCACCTTCCAACAGGACAACAACCCTAAGACTGTAACGTAACAAAATGTGGAAAAAGTCAAGGGGTATGAATACTTTCCGAATGCACTGTATGTACATATCTACCTCAATTACCTCGTACCCCTGCACATCAACACAGTACTGGTACCCCATGTATATAGCAGAGCTATCTTTGCTCATTGCGCATTTATTCCTTGTGATACTATATATATTTTTTCTATTGTTATTTTCTATTTTTTATATTATTATTATTGTTGTTATTTATTTGACTGGATTCTGCATTGCTGGGAAGGGCCTGTAAGTAAGCATTTCACTGTTACTCTACAGCATGCGACAATAAACATGTCATTGAATTTGATCAGGTCAGAATGCACCTGTTTATCCAGTGACCTGCACTACCCACAGACAGATGAAAATGTTCACTATACCTGTACATTTTTTCATTTTAACTAAAATATTTCACAGACAAAGTTTTTGCATCTGAAGAAATAGTGATACAGTATAAGCAAAAGAGAGAAAGAGATATAAAGCGAGGGGAAAGAGGAGAGAGAAGAGACAGAAAGAGAGAGTGTGAGAGAGAGGATTTGGGAAGTACAAAGACTCCTCTAGGACTAAAGTTGGCCTGAGGGCCAGCCTGCCTGGAGAGCTGATAGGACAGCCCTGTGTTCCATTCCCGGCGCCAGCACCCGCGCCAATACACCCCACTCCACAAACTCTGCTCTTAATCTGCGCAAGACTGGATTAGCTCCCCTGTCACCGATAGCTCCCGTTCTGCCCAAATCGAATGCCCCCAAGACGTACCTTTAAGTTCGGCAGAGGTCACCGGGGCAGAGAGGAGAAAATAAGCACTCCAAATGTCTGGAAGTTATCTGAGGGGCGCAGAATAACATCTCACACCTTGGCAGATCTGCCTGGCTGATACACGCCTCAGCTGGGAATGACTTAAGATCAGGGATGATGATGACACCAGATTTGGGTCGATTTTTCAAGGCCAGTCCTGTGGGTGTGATTACAGAGATTAAATATATGGTTGAATTCACTGACCTATAAGTCAAGTAAATTGAGTATACTGTGTGGTTAGTGTTGGTTGATTGAGGAACCAAATACATGTTAATAGAAAATAATTAAAACTTGTGCAACGACTAAAATTATTAGGAATATTCCATATCAAATATGGAATATTTGAAAATTATTTCAGAAAATTGGTCCAAAAAATACTTTGAATCCCATATTACTCCAAATCTAAATGAAACCTTATTTTACTGATCAATTCAAGAATGCAGGGTAAAATGATTTTGCGATGAACAAAATGAAGTCAAACTTACAAATCAAATAAACAGCATAAATTCCTTCATTTGGAAAACAACTAGGAAAGAGAATAAAGTACTTAAAGATCAAGGATTTTTTCTAAAGAGTCAATAGCAGTGCAACCCCAAGTCCAGCCCTCCCTCCCCCTCATCCCTCCTTCTCACATGAGAGGGGCAGCCCAGCGGGCAGTAAGGCCCCTCATCTGAGCAGACAAAATGACTATTTAAAAATAACAGAGATTGCATAAATTGAATTAAAGCGTTTTGGTCACGGTGGAGGTGGTGGGAGCAGTGTGGGGCCAGGACGCAGACGGCAGCGTTGGTGGCAGACAGCAGATGACGGGCCCTGGCCTGCGTGTCAGCGCGTTAATTGGCCGCGGCACGTTAATCAAAAGTGAAAAGTGTCTTCCGCCGCCAATGCTAAGGAGAGACAGAGACAGGAGGAAGAGAGGGGGAGAATGGGGAATAGAGAGAGTAGAGAGAGAGAGAGAAATAGGTATTTGAAGAGTGTGGGGTGTATGGCAGGGAAGGGGGATGCTAATTGTGTTCAATTAAGTGCCTGATTGGCACTGACAGAATCTGGGCATTGACATGCCGGGCACAGATGAGGATGATTAGCGGGCATTGGAACAAGCTGTCACTTCTCACAACATTAACCATACTACCACAGTGTCCCCCAGACTCTCTACTCCGCTCTCTAACAATTCTCCCCACAAACACTGAGCTGCACCATTTTATCAAACAGCTAAACTGGAGACCTAAACAAACAGAATATCACACAAAATTCCACAAGATATTAAAGCTAGAATCCTTAATTGAAACCATTACAAAGCATGCTCCCCACCCCCTGTTTTGCAAAAAAAGCTAAGGGATGGGGCTGGAGCAATGTAACCACTCTCAAATTCATAGAAAGAGCTATAGTTGCAAGGACTGACCATCTATGATATCAAATGTATAATTGTAACCATGTTTGGGGCTATACGGCGTTTGTTTACATTTACCTGGTTTACAAACATTGTTGTTAACAAGCTTATATTTTGGTCAACAAATGGATGTAGCAAGCAATATTTCATAAAATGTAATTGGAGAATAATAGCTTTGTAATAGATTTGATTAAATACCTTTTCTTCTCTGCCCCATTCCCCGCCCCCACGCGTCTTCTCTATCCTTGTGTTCAATGGAGCACAGCTGCCTGCTACTAGCCAGAGAAAGGACTCCCTCCCTCCTAAACGGCCCACTGTGCATGCAGGGCCCCTCACTAACCAGAGTCTATTGGGCTGCAATTGGAGAACGTGTGGGGAGCAATCCTCTATTCTCTGCTAGTGATATGCTTGAGTTACTATGGGATGGATTCGGCCACCAGGAACAAGAGCAACCCACTCCAATACAAACACACAGACACACACGCACGCACGCACACACACACACACACACACACTGCAACTCACCTCGCACCGCCGCCTCTGCCAAATTAAACGGCAGATTTTCTGATTCCAGCAGAGAGGTTTCAGTGAGGCAGGGCTGTGTGTGTGAGGGAGGAGCTCGGAGAGGAAAGCAAGGCGGATCGGGGAGCGCGGGGGGGGGGGGGGGGGGGTTGTTTGCTAAAACCAGCATGAGCCAGGCCTAGTGAAAAATGTCAGGTCAAATTGTTCTTGACAGTGTTAATATCTGCACCTCATAGTCATAATTACATGTAAATAAATAGTGAAATAGCTCTCAGCTGGATACTGAGAGGAACGGGCTGCTACACCAGACAACCAGCTGGGGACCAAACCCCCTCGCATATTCTAATTTAACTGGCTCACGAGAAGGAGGAAGAGAGAGAGAGAGAGAGCGAGAGAGAGAGAGAGAGAGAGAGCGAGAGAGAGAGAGAGAGAGAGAGAGAGAGAGAGAGAGAGAGAGAGAGAGAGAGAGAGAGAGAGAGAGAGAGAGAGAGATACAGAGAGAGAGATACAGAGAGAGAGATACAGAGAGAGAGATACAGAGAGAGAGAAATACACAGAGAGAGAGAAATACACAGAGAGAGAAAAATGCACAGAGAGAGAAAAATACACAGAGAGAGAAAAATACAGAGAGAGAGAGAGAGAAAGAAATACAGAGGGAGAGAGAGAAAGAAATACAGAGGGAAATAGAGAGAAAGAGAGAGAGAGAGAGAGAGAAATACAGAGAGAGAGAGAGAAATACAGAGAGAGAGAGAGAGAAATACAGAGAGAGAGAGAGAAATACAGAGAGAAAGAGAGAAATACAGAGAGAGAGAGAGAAAGACAGAGAGAGTGAGAGAGAGAGAGAAAGACAGAGAGAGTGAGAGAGAGTAAGTGAGAGCGAGTGAGAGAGAGTAAGTGAGAGCGAGAGAGAGAGAGAGAGAGTAAGTGAGAGCGAGAGAGAAAGACAGACAGAGAAAGAAAGAGAGAGAGAGAGAGAGAGAGAGAGAGAGAGAGAGAGAGAGAGAGAGAGAGAGAGAGAGAGAGAGAGAGAGAGAGAGAGAGAGAGAGAAAGACAGAGAGAGTGAGAGAGAGTAAGTGAGAGCGAGTGAGAGAGAGTAAGTGAGAGCGAGAGAGAGAGAGAGTAAGTGAGAGCGAGAGAGAAAGACAGACAGAGAAAGAAAGAGAGAGATAGAGAGAGAGAGAGAGAGAGAGAGAGAGAGAGAGAGAGAGAGAGAGAGAGAGAGAGAGAGAGAGAGAGAGAGAGAGAGAGAGAGAGAGAGAGAGAGAGAGAGAGAGAGAGATATGGCCAGAGACAGAGTATTAATCACGTCCATGCACCTGTCAGAGAGGCATCTGGAACTAACAGGAAACACATGCAGCCAGACAACATCCCCAGTCTCCAGACAGCTAGCAAGGCAGGTTGACTGCAGCCCGGCCCTGCTGCGACCCTGCCACCCCTTGACCCCTCCCACAGAGGTCACAACAGTGTGCATACCTCATACACCAGACTTCACTTCACCTGCCTCAGCATTAACACTTCCCGCTCCAACAAGTGGAAGGTAAGAGACTGTGAATATTAATAATAATAATAGTAACACTTAGTTATAATAATATGAAATAGAGTAGAGGAAATAATGCCACAAATCTATGGAATAAAACTTCTTCAGTATGTTCCACAGTGTACGCCGGTGTGTAATTGGTATTCAAGATAGGATCGATGTGCCTACACTTTAATAAAGACAATACCATTCTCCATCTTATAGGCATTTTGTCTGCGTGGGACACACATGTGAATCCGTCTCAGTCATTTCCTACTTAAACCATCAACTTCTAGAATTTACTGAAATGTATATTGGCTGTCTCTGCAAGATAAATGTAAATCGCATTCCCTTATATTGACTATTTATCAGGATGCAACAGCTCACTTTCTGCAGGAAATATCTCTTACCCGCACACAACACCCTTGCATTTAAATAGCATTTTTATTGTCCGCCATAGCCTTTCATCTGGGTGTGGGGAGAAGAGCTGCCTCTCCAGGGGGAGAGCGAGAGCGACGGATAGAGAAAGAGAGAGAGAGAGCGAGAGAGAGAGCGAGAAAGGGAGTAGACGTACTATTGGCAAGAGTTGTCAAAAAAAGAGAAGGGGAAAGGTTGGTAGATAATAAATAAATGAAACCACATCCAAAGATATTTCTTTGAAACGAGAAGCAAAGAGCGTATTGGTTTCACTGAGCTGCTCTAGGGGGGTTAGAGGTTGAGGAATAGAGAGCGCAGGCATGGAACCAACCACAGATAGAGAGCCCATTAACTGGTTTAGAGAGTACAAGCCTGTTTGGGAAAAACATTTGACCTTTGCATCATATAAAATACCCACGCTAAAAGCATTTCATCTGATACATAGCTAAACACAGACAAAGCCCCATATCGCCAATGTTTGTACTTGTATATTTGTGATACCAGCAATCCTTTCCTCCGAGTTCATACGTGTTAAACAAGCAGCAAGCCCTAATAATCTATGCTAAAACATATAGCCAGTGGATATGATTTACACATGATTCTCTTGGCAGCTGCCAACAGCTGGTCTCTTTTTTTTTTAAGCCTCTTATATCTTTTTTTATACTTGCCAAATTGAAACAGTATTTGTTTTAATGGAAGTTCTAATTAACGTCTATGTATTCCCCCTCTTGCTCTGCGAGAGGCTGAGCTATGAATGCAGGCTATGTACTCATCCCCTTTGATTTCTTGTCAGTGGAGCTTGCCAGCTGACATGGTGCCTGGTGAGAGGCTTAATGCCCAACTTTTAATAATGTGGGGGACTACATGAGTCTCCCTCTCTCATTGGTATTCAGGTGCAGGATGTCTTGTTAGAAGTCAGAGAGGGGGGAGGAATGGAGTCAGAGCCTCTAGATTGTTCCCTCCATTTTCCCTCTATCTCTCTCTCTCTCCCTCGTTTTGGCAATGACTAATGTTGGCGTCTTAAATAGAATTCATCCCATTTTTAAAGAAGCATCAGTGCTCGCTAATGGAAGAGAAGAGC
This sequence comes from Salvelinus namaycush, assembly GCF_016432855.1. Taxonomy (NCBI): domain Eukaryota; kingdom Metazoa; phylum Chordata; class Actinopteri; order Salmoniformes; family Salmonidae; genus Salvelinus; species Salvelinus namaycush. The sequence goes on from NC_052326.1 coordinate 23,785,959, forward strand.
GGCAGCGGCAGTTTGGAGTCTCCCCTGGCTTATCTCTGTTAGACAGTTGGGGAAGTCGCTAGCATTGCGAGCGTAGCGTGGTGTCAGCCTGCGTTTTGTCAGCGTAGCGTGGTGTCAGCGTGCGTTGTGTCAGCGTGCGTTGTGTCAGCGTGCGTTGTGTCAGCGTGCGTTGTGTCAGCGTGCTTTGTGTCAGCGTGCGGTGTGTCAGCGTGCGTGGTGTCAGCGTGCGTGGTGTCAGCGTGCTTTGTGTCAGCCTGCGTTGTGTCAGCGTGCGTTGTGTGAGCGTGGGTTGTGTCAGCGTGCGTTGTGTCAGCGTGCTTTGTGTCAGCGTGCGTGGTGTCAGCGTGCGTTGTGTCAGCGTGCGTTGTGTCAGCGTGCTTTGTGTCAGCGTGCGTGGTGTCAGCGTGCGTTGTGTCAGCGTGCGTGGTGTCAGCGTGCGTTGTGTCAGCGTGCGTGGTGTCAGCGTGCGTTGTGTCAGCGTGCGTGGTGTCAGAGTGCGTGGTGTCAGCGTGCGTTGTCTCAGCGTGCGTGGTGTCAGCGTGTGTTGTGTCAGCGTGCATGGTGTCAGCGTGCGTTGTGTCAGCGTGCGTGGTGTCAGAGTGCGTGGTGTCAACGTGCGTTTTGTCAGTGTGCGTGGTGTCAGCGTGCGTGGTGTCAGCGTGCGTTGTGTCAGCGTGCGTTGTGTCAGCGTGCGTTGTGTCAGCGTGCGTGGTGTCAGCGTGCATTGTGTCAGCGTACGTTGTGTCAGCGTGCGTGGTGTCAGCGTGCGTGGTGTCAGTGTGCGTGGTGTCAGCGTGCGTTGTGTCAGCGTGCGTGGTGTCAGCGTACGTGGTGTCAGCGTGCGTGGTGTCAGCGTGCGTGGTGTCAGCGTGCGTGGTGTCAGCGTGCGTTGTGTCAGCGTGCGTGGTGTCAGCGTGCGTGGTGTCAGAGTGCGTGGTGTCAGCGTGCGTTGTCTCAGCGTGCGTGGTGTCAGCGTGTGTTGTGTCAGCGTGCATGTTGTCAGCGTGCGTTGTGTCAGCGTGCGTGGTGTCAGCGTGCGTTGTGTCAGCGTGCGTTGTGTCAGCGTGCGTGGTGTCAGCGTGCGTTGTGTCAGCGTACGTTGTGTCAGCGTGCGTTGTGTCAGCGTGCGTGGTGTCAGTGTGCGTGTTGTCAGCGTGCGTTGTGTCAGCGTGCGTGGTGTCAGCGTACGTGGTGTCAGCGTGCGTTGTGTCAGTGTGCGTGGTGTCAGCGTGCGTTGTGTCAGCGTGCGTGGTGTCAGCGTACGTGGTGTCAGCGTGCGTGGTGTCAGCGTGCGTGGTGTCAGCGTGCGTGGTGTCAGCGTGCGTTGTGTCAGCGTGCGTGGTGACAGCGTGCGTGGTGTCAGCGTGCGTGGTGTCAGCGTGCGTTGTCTCAGCGTGCGTGGTGTCAGCGTGTGTTGTGTCAGCGTGCATGTTGTCAGCGTGCGTTGTTTCAGCGTGCGTGGTGTCAACGTGCGTTGTGTCAGCGTGCGTTGTGTCAGCGTGCGTGGTGTCAGCGTGCGTTGTGTCAGCGTACGTTGTGTCAGCGTGCGTTGTGTCAGCGTGCGTGGTGTCAGTGTGCGTGTTGTCAGCGTGCGTTGTGTCAGCGTGCGTGGTGTCAGCGTACGTGGTGTCAGCGTGCGTTGTGTCAGCGTGCGTGGTGTCAGCGTGCGTGGTGTCAGCGTGCGTGGTGTCAGCGTGCGTGGTGACAGCGTGCGTGGTGTCAGCGTGCGTTGTGTCAGCGTGCGTGGTGTCAGCGTGCGTGGTGTCAGCGTGCGTTGTGTCAGCGTGCGTTGTGTCAGCGTGCGTGGTGTCAGCGTGCGTGGTGTCAGCGTGCGTGGTGTCAGCGTGCGTTGTGTCAGCGTGCGTGGTGTCAGCGTGCGTTGTGTCAGCGTGCGTGGTGTCAGCGTGCGTGGTGTCAGCGTGCGTGGTGTCAGCGTGCATTGTGTCAGCGTGCGTGGTGTCAGCGTGCGTGGTGTCAGCGTGCGTGGTGTCAGCGTACGTGGTGTCAGCGTGCGTTGTGTCAGCGTGCGTGGTGTCAGCGTGCGTTGTGTCAGCGTGCGTGGTGTCAGCGTGCGTGGTGTCAGCGTGCGTGGTGTCAGCGTGCGTTGTGTCAGCGTGCGTGGTGTCAGCGTGCGTGGTGTCAGCGTGCGTTGTGTCAGCGTGCGTGGTGTCAGCGTGCGTGGTGTCAGCGTGCGTTGTGTCAGCGTGCGTTGTGTCAGCGTGCGTGGTGTCAGCGTGCGTGGTGTCAGCGTGCGTGGTGTCAGCGTGCGTTGTGTCAGCGTGCTTTTTGTCAGCGTGCGTGGTGTCAGCGTGCGTGGTGTCAGCTTGCGTGGTGTCAGCGTGCGTGGTGCGGTGCAAAGCAGGCAGCCAGGCAGGCAGGCCTGGGGACACAGATCAAAGGGAGGCAGGGATGAGAGCCACTCTGCCTGCCTCTGATCCCCTGTGTGTGTGTGTGTGTGTGTGTGTGTGTGTGTGTGTGTGTGTGTGTGTGTGTGTGTGTGTGTGTGTGTGTGTGTGTGTGTGTGTGTGTGTGTGTGTGTGTGTGTGTGTGTAGGCCCAGCCTACTCCCACAGCACCACAGGCCCTCCTCAAACACACGGTCCCTCTAATTCCAAAACACACATCCCTTCAAGAACAGGGTAAAACAGAACGCTAACTAACTAGCATGGTTTAATCCTAACACACATAACACTTTACATTTGTGGAATATCTTATAGTTATACTTATTGCCATTTGGGAAAAATAAATAAATACATTGAAAATAATCTATGCTGAATCCATAAGGATTGGTAGCCTTACTATGTACATACTGCATTACTTCACTTTGACCTAATCAGTCCTCTTGTGGACCTGTTTGATCCATTCCAGGTTTGATCCAAAGGGTTAAATATGTTTATTACTCATTTATTTCACAGTAATAACTGGCAGGTTTAGACGTGTTTTTCAGCTGTAGTATGATCAACAGCCCACTACACCCTGTGTGTGGTTGATCAACTGACAGTATTTTCCTGTATGTTATTTAGCTCGGAGAGAGACAATGCATCGTGTCCCGCTGTATGTTATCCTCAACTTCAACATCCCTGGGATTTGTCTAAACACTTTGCAATGTTTGCACTTCATTACAGAGGGCTTCTTCCTTTAGAAGAAGGTTAGAACACAAACTATTGGTAGTGTTGAAGCCTCACGAGGAGCAGATCTTTTCTCTCCTCTCCCAGCAGGTGTCCCTGTCATGCAATACAGAGGAATTCAGCCCAAACGGCTGTCAAAGAACACATCTCCCAAGAACAGCTAGTGCGTCAAAGGCTTATATGGAGTTTCCTATGACCTGATATTGTTTCTGGAGAAGATGTAGACCGCCTAAGCTATGGTTACACTTCCTTTTACAGTGCTGGTTCACCATGCCATAACCAGGTACAGTAGGTTTTGTAAATAAAATATAGCTACCTGTGCTTAAAATGGATAACAGATACACAGGCGGAATTTGGAACAATTAGAACAAATTCAAGGCTACATTTCATTAGAACAAATGTGAAATTGTATTTATTTTGCTGTAAGTTATTGGCCATGTCCGAATGACAATACTTGCGTTCTAAATAGTAGGCTTTAAGGTATGCCAAAATCTGAAGTTTTACAGTATGTGAAAGTTTGAAACCTGAGTATGCTTTAATTGCCAGGATGCAGTACTCATTTTGCTGCACAGTATAGAGGAAGAGAATCGTCTTTTCACGATTTGTTTGACAACAGCTGATAATCAGAATAGGGGACAAGATCTACAAAAATGAACAAAAGGCGGGGAACGCACAATTGCACATTACATGATGCCTTCTCAGCAAGGATGAGTAATATGTTGCTATTTGTTGCTTAGTGTGTACGTTTTTACTAAACAGTACATTCTAAATAGTCTGTAGTACTATTAGTACACAGTATGTAGTTTTAGTAAGTAGTAGGCAAGACAGCCATTATGCCTTTAAGGACCAGGAAATGGGTAGAGCTAAGTTGTTGTCAATGAGTTCTTCAGTCACGCCTTCATTATTTAACCAATTACTTTCTGCTTATTAAGGTACTGTAAAAGGAATCGTAACTGAAGCTTTCGCCACAGCATGGCATACTTGTTTATATAGCTCGTAACAACTTATTGTAACGCCCAACACAGGAGATGAGAAGCAGGTACAGGGAGTGATCCATTTAATAGCGACGGACATGCAACAGAACAGGAACAGCGTCTGGACATAAACACGACATGACAAACAGTGCTACTACAGGGAACAACACAGAGGAGCAGACATATATGCAGGGACAATCAATAAACTGAGGGAGTCCAGGTGAGTCCAATGAACGCAGCTGCGCGTAATGATGGTAACAGGTGAGTATAATGACGGGTAGCCTGGCGGAGGGGTAGTGGGAACAGGAGTGCCACTTATAGTTTGTATGTCATTGTGAGACTTCCATGTTGTATGTTATGAAGACTTCCAAAATATGTTTCACAAATGAAAAGTTTGGGAAATATTTGTTGTGAATGAAATCCTCTCAGGTCTTCAAAGCAAGAGAGTTCCAGGTGATTGACACAAAATTCCCTCCATCAAAAAAGCAATACTAATGTTTTCAGTCGCTGCTGATATTTCTGTTCCCTGCCTCCACCTCATACTCCTGGCCTCTATCCAACACCTGCTGATATTTCTGTTCCCTGCCTCCACCTCATACTCCTGGCCTCTATCCAACACCTGCTGATATTTCTGTTCCCTGCCTCCACCTCATACTCCTGGCCTCTATCCAACACCTGCTGATATTTCTGTTCCCTGCCTCCACCTCATACTCCTGGCCTCTATCCAACACCTGCTGATATTTCTGTTCCCTGCCTCCACCTCATACTCCTGGCCTCTATCCAACACCTGCTGATATTTCTGTTCCCTGCCTCCACCTCATACTCCTGGCCTCTATCCAACACCTGCTGATATTTCTGTTCCCTGCCTCCACCTCATACTCCTGGCCTCTATCCAACACCTGCTGATATTTCTGTTCCCTGCCTCCACCTCATACTCCTGGCCTCTATCCAACACCTGCTGATATTTCTGTTCCCTGCCTCCACCTCATACTCCTGGCCTCTATCCAACACCTGCTGATATTTCTGTTCCCTGCCTCCACCTCATACTCCTGGCCTCTATCCAACACCTGCTGATATTTCTGTTCCCTGCCTCCACCTCATACTCCTGGCCTCTATCCAACACCTGCTGATATTTCTGTTCCCTGCCTCCACCTCATACTCCTGGCCTCTATCCAACACCTGCTGATATTTCTGTTCCCTGCCTCCACCTCATACTCCTGGCCTCTATCCAACACCTGCTGATATTTCTGTTCCCTGCCTCCACCTCATACTCCTGGCCTCTATCCAACACCTGCTGATATTTCTGTTCCCTGCCTCCACCTCATACTCCTGGCCTCTATCCAACACCTGCTGATATTTCTGTTCCCTGCCTCCACCTCATACTCCTGGCCTCTATCCAACACCTGCTGATATTTCTGTTCCCTGCCTCCACCTCATACTCCTGGCCTCTATCCAACACCTGCTGATATTTCTGTTCCCTGCCTCCACCTCATACTCCTGGCCTCTATCCAACACCTGCTGATATTTCTGTTCCCTGCCTCCACCTCATACTCCTGGCCTCTATCCAACACCTGCTGATATTTCTGTTCCCTGCCTCCACCTCATACTCCTGGCCTCTATCCAACACCTGCTGATATTTCTGTTCCCTGCCTCCACCTCATACTCCTGGCCTCTATCCAACACCTGCTGATATTTCTGTTCCCTGCCTCCACCTCATACTCCTGGCCTCTATCCAACACCTGCTGATATTTCTGTTCCCTGCCTCCACCTCATACTCCTGGCCTCTATCCAACACCTGCTGATATTTCTGTTCCCTGCCTCCACCTCATACTCCTGGCCTCTATCCAACACCTGCTGATATTTCTGTTCCCTGCCTCCACCTCATACTCCTGGCCTCTATCCAACACCTGCTGATATTTCTGTTCCCTGCCTCCACCTCATACTCCTGGCCTCTATCCAACACCTGCTGTGACATCAAATGAAACAGGACCCACACAACAAATCTGCTCTCATAACTCTGGCCCAGCCAAGCACAGCTTAACCCCCCACCCCACCCCTGACATAGCTAGTGCCTCTCTCTCAAACCAGCCAAACTTATATCCCACATGACAACAACCCCTGTGCCGGTGTGGATGGCTTTTCCAGGGGCCGTAATGGGAAAACGTGCGCTGTCGGGAAACGTTACAGGATTGGGATGGGTGCAAGCACCTGTCGGCAATGCTGAACGCAGCAGGATTCCATTACAGACTTGGTAGTTGGCCAACACAGACCATTTACTGGGAATCACAGAATGTTGTCAATCTTTACCAGTAACGGGTAGCCCATCAGTACCAGATACTAGAGAAAATGGCTCACATATACCAACACACAGGCATATCTCCTCTGGACAGATGCTGTCTGAAAACCCATAATATAAAATTATAATTTCCATCATGATGGAGAGTCTATTTGTATTGGTTTGTTATTTCATTACATAGAAGGAGGAAGACAGGAGTGAAAACACAGTATATAAACTATCTAACATATAAAATCACAGTCCCAATCAATGTGTGTGTGTGTGTGTGTGTGTGTGTGTGTGTGTGTGTGTGTGTGTGTGTGTGTGTGTGTGTGTGTGTGTGTGTGTGTGTGTGTGTGTGTGTGTGTGTGTGTGTGTGTGTGTGTGTGTGTGAGCATTGAGGCAGTGTGAACTCTGAATCCTCTGTCAGAGAACATCCATCACCACATAGTGAGAGAGTGAAAGGAATGTCACATGGCTATACTGTGAGGGGTTAAATATTCTACCTCTGTGTTGGTTTTAAAGCATACCTGTCAAATACCAGTCTTATTAACAACCCAGATACGTATTACAATAAACCACCTTTTGCTTAGATTTTTTTTTTTTTAAACCGACATTATAATTATTGAATATTGAAAATTATTTTCTACAGTTATTCAAGGTTCTAATCCCTAGTGCTAAACAGGAAGTGTGTATTATCCAAACACATAATGGAATGCTTGGGAAGAGAGGGAGAGAGAGGGAGCTGCTGTATCGTCAGCCCGTGTTCAGTACTGTAGAGCCATTAATGAAAAAGCCTTCCTGGTGTTTTCCTGGTGAGAGCATTAGCACTTAAAGCCCCTGTGCCATGATTAACAATCAACCACCCCGTGAGCCTCCATGTTATCCTCTAACGCTCCAGCAGGAGAGAAAATCTCTGTTTTTGTCACCAAAATCCTTAATTCTTTCTTCCAAGAAGAAAGAGGGGTAATACCAAGAATCTGCTTGAGAAATATTTGAAGAAAGAAAAAAACTCCCAATAAAACACGTGTGAATGAGGGGGAATTGCGGACAAATGCAGTAATGAAATTCATTTTCAACTCTTTACACACCATTTCAATCTTATTTTCTGCTTGTTAACCACATCTTGTTGGTGAGGGTGGGCAAGACTGGCCAGTATTGATGGGTAATTGTGTATAATTAACTCCTTACACACGATTTGCATCAATACAAATAATTTTACATTCTGTTCTACCTACTTAAGGCTCAACCCCTTACATAGAGTCACATTTAAACACTCCTTACTGAGGTGCCCAAAGAAGATAACATGTGGAATCTCCAGCTTTACAGAAACACATCACACACACACACACGCTAACACACCCAAGTGGACACAGGGGCAAAGCAATTGTATTTTCTACGACAGAAGAGAATTGCTCAGTGAGAAGGCAATCTAATGCCTATTAATTCAAACTCCAATTTGGACAGCGACGCATCTATTACTCTAATGCTCCATCGTACTTTTACTGTGTGGAGGGCCGCGCAGAGAGGAGAGGAGAGGGAAGGTGAAGCAGCATGACTGGGGTGTTAGGAGCCTATGGAGGGGAGCAGGGTAGCCCTACACTGCCTCCCACACATATACAGTCCCTCCTCTACAAGCCTACCGTAGCCAGCTGTTTCCTCTACAGACAGATACTGCACACAGCCCAGACTGAGAGCTGAAGACGACTGTCGTACAAGATTAATGGAATACCATATAATACTAAGGTCTAAAAACTTTGAACAATTCCTTGAAGGAGATTAAGTGCCTTCATTTCTAAGCTTTAGCTAATTATTTCATTCACATGTGTTTCTCATGTTCGAAGTAGGATTTTGATGTCCCAGGAAAGTGGAAACCTCTGTTTTGGAGCAGATGTGCCTCTATCAAGATTAATTTTAATTTGTTGATGTTAATCCAATTGTTTTACAATTGTAGCAATTTAAATGAGCCAATGAAAACCCAGAGCTTTAGAAGCTAGAATAAAAGACGATGGATCGACACACAGTAGTCTATTACTGAGTTGCTTTTTCTAATTGAGTGGTGGTTCAGCAAATTATATACACAATTTTAACCTTGGGTCATTGAATCATTAAAATTGTCAGATGTCTATATCAGAAGCATTTTTTGTAAAAATGTAACTTTATGTTGCTTACGGTACACATCCATATCAAAAGAGGCGAGACAGGGAGGAAATAGGGGAGACTTGTGCCCTTGGCCTTGAACTGACCTGTGGGGAGAGGCCGTTGCTGACCGGGTTCATGTGGTTGCTGGCAGCTGATTGGCTCATGAAGGTGTCTGAGTAGCTGGAGAAGCTGTGGCGATTGGATGAGAGGCCGTAGGGGGAGCTGCCGTCAGAGAGCCCGCCCTGGTGCATGGAGGACGGAGGCAGGGGTTGGGGCCGATGTAACGTACTGCTGCCATCTGAACCAATAACAACGACACGGAGCATGGGTAAGGAAGTGAGACAAGAGAACCACAACTAAATATACTGTTCTCAAACCTCAGCCTTGTAAACAACGTATTGCACCTTAATGGTCTCAAATCCCCAGACTCAGATCAAAAACCAAAAGTAAGGAGATAAAATGATGTTTTAGCAGTGGCTTATGCCGGCTCAGACATAATGTGACCCCTTTTCATACTGTATGTAGCTTAGAAATATCCTGCTCTTGATTTGATTTCAAACTCCGTTAAAGCCTTAGGCTGTTTCCCTGTCATCGTGTAACAAAGGCTAGTTGCTGTATAGATCCTATATTTAGCACATAACTGTTTAATGATATAACATTCTGTTAACATGTCCTAAACGTGTAGCAGACATACCATAGATATTTGTAACCCAAGTGATACCTAGAGTAGATTAAAACACGGCCATTTACACAAACATCTGAGCCCAAAACAGAGCCTCTGGGATAAGCAGATGTGGAGGCTTGTGTGTGAGTGTGTGCGCATGTGTGTGTGTCGGTGTGTGTGTCTTACCCTGTGACAGTGTAGTGCCGGGGTATGAGCACTCAGGTAGCTGGTAGGTAGGTAGGCTGGGCATCCCCGTGGGCGGGAAGCCTCCAGGTAACAGGTGGTTGAAGGCGGCCAGCTGATTGGCTCCTGCCTGCTTGCGCCATCTGGCCCTTCTGTTGCTGAACCACACCTGGAGTGAAAATAACTGATGAGGAGGACGAAGAGGACCAACTACAAACAGAGAGAAGAGAGAGAGAGAGAGAGAGAGAGAGAGAGAGAGAGAGAGAGAGAGAGAGAGAGAGAGAGAGAGAGAGAGAGAGAGAGAGAGAGAGAGAGAGAGAGAGAGAGCGAGACAGATAGAGCAAGACAGAGAGAGCGAGAGCATGACAGAGAGAGAGAGAGAGAGAGAGAGAGAGAGAGAGAGAGAGAGAGAGAGAGAGAGAGAGAGAGAGCAAGACAGAGAGAGAGAGAGAGCAAGACAGAGAGAGAGCAAGACAGAGAGAGAGTGAGCAAGACAGAAAGAGAGAGAGCAAGAGAGAGAGAGAGCAAGACAGAGAGAGAGAGCAAGACAGAGAGAGAGAGAGAGAGAGCAAGACAGAGAGAGAGTGAGCAATACCGAGAGAGAGAGAGAGAGAGCAAGACAGAGAGAGAGAGAATGTCTACCTTCCACTCAGTTCAGCTACTCTATGATAAGCCGTCTGTAAGAGTGAAGCACCCTCTAACCCTCAGCAAGCACAAGGTTGTGTATACCAGAAAAGCCATCATTTTCTCCTCATGTTCTGTGCAAAGGAATAGGTGAGTATGTTAACATAATGTATATATTATCAAATGGATCTATGATTCCAGAATGCTCCAGATGAATTGAGTGTGTAGTCCTACCACCTGTGATTCATCTGCCTGTTGCTGTGAGAGATGGTGGTGGTGGTGGTGGTGGTGGTGGAGCTAGCTTGTCCCTGTAGGAACCAGAGACTGCATGGAGGTCCAGTGGTCTGGCCCTGTTGTTCTTCTTAAGTGGCTGAAGCTGTGATCTGTGTCAACAGTCTGCCCTAAGAAGTCATTAAGGGGTCAGAGGTAGGGGCCACAAGCTGCATATCAGACATCTCAAGTATGTTTGTGAACCTATTAGACACTTGGAGGCCATAAAGAATGCCACCACAGTTGTGCATACTCTCTTGTCAATAGTATTCTCTCTCTCTCTCTCTCTCTCTCTCTCTCTCTCTCTCTCTCTCTCTCTCTCTCTCTCTCTCTCTCTCTCTCTCATAATCAGATATATGTAAATATAAATACATACATAGTGAACTATTTCAAGCAGTTTATCTGTAATAAAAAAAAACATGAATACATATTATTTTCACAGTCTAACGGCACATTGTTTACATCTTGGTAGCTAAATAAAATGTAGAATTATATCAAAATGCACACACCATTATCAACGTTCAACTACGAATGCACAATGTCAACTCCCTGAATGGAAGTGACTAAAGAGAGTCCTTTTAAACTGCAGTGATTTACACATTTTAAAAAGGCTTCTGCTTCAACAAAACATGAATATAATCAGGCCTTTTGAAAAGAGCAGCCATACAGCCAGCAACCTGTTCCATTTAACCAAGACAAGGCCTGGGCCCAATGTGGGCTAAAGGTTGAAGGACATTGATCTATGCCTCGCACTGGCAATTCATCAGAGTTTAATACACTGTCAGCGCAGTTCATCTACTGTTGTGTTTCAAACGGCCTGGCCTATTGTGAAGCCAGATGAAAGGAGGGGACAAAAGGGATTCCATACGCCAGTCAGAACCCTGGGAACAAAGAAGGGGCGTCCCTTTTAAACAGCTCTTAAAGAGCCTAACTTTCAAGGGACTAACACAGGGACAGACTCGTTGCTATTGAGGCCTCTCCTCCTGAACACAAACAAATGCTACACATAAATTCACATACACAGAGATCTCAATCACATAAAGAAAAATCTCAGTTTTGATTGTCTGCCTCATCAAGAGCATCTCGTGATGAAAAGGGACTGAGATAATAATACCCCACTGTCCAAGCACTCGTGAGAAATAAGTCACTCAACTTCTAACCCCAACCAACAGGAAGCCTCTTCTGGAAGCAGATCATTTCCTCACACTTTCCATTCAACAAACAAACTCTTCTAGACCAAATAAAGCACTGCCATGGCTCAGGGCTCCCTGCTGCTCTCACTGATGTGGCTGCTATTGGGATGTAGTGGAGCGTGGTGCTGGTTCTGAGCTGGAGCTGGACAAACAGCTGCCTGCCATAGGGACACACCCCTTCCTTCCACACACGCCCAATCACCCGGCCCTGCAGTGCCACCCTCACCTCTGACCTCTGAACCTCACCACACAACCCGCCCCTCTTTTATGTTCCATTACACTTCCTTATTTTTGTCAGTCAAGCCACAGGCAGGAGGTGTTCTATCATGGCAAACATAAAACACACAGAAATGCCTTGGCCACTTTTTATTTTTCCTTCACTTCACTTTTCTCTTTCTAACACTTGCTCTCTTGCTCTCTTTCTCTCTGTCTCTCTGTCTCTCTGTCTCTCTGTCTCTCTTTCTCTCTGTCTCTCTTTCTCTCTGTCTCTCTTTCTCTCTGTCTCTCTTTCTCTCTGTCTCTCTTTCTCTCTGTCTCTCTTTCTCTCTGTCTCTCTTTCTCTCTGTCTCTCTTTCTCTCTGTCTCTCTTTCTCTCTGTCTCTCTTTCTCTCTCACAAAACACATTATGAAACTGTACATTTCTGGTCTTTCTTAACACTGTTATGAAATCCTCCGATACACAATTTACAACATTTTCTGATAGAATGTCCCTCCCCTCCTCATGTCAGTCTATAATGACATAATAGGATGTTCAGAGTGGTGCATGGTGATGTCTCAACATCTGCCTCCCATGCCCTGCAGCCCCCATTGTCACCCATCCACTTTAATGAGAGGGGAGTCTGTGAAGCGCATTTGTCTAAGTGAATTTACTCCGAGGCTTTGAACAAGCCCGCTGCGACGCCTAGCTACTCAAGTCAACTAAAATGCCAAAGGCTGCACCGCTATCGAGTTAACGCTGGCAAACATTGGGCCCAATGTGACCAGGTCAATACTGTATTGTTGGGCGAGAGGGGGCCATGCGTCACTGCTGATTCAGAGGAGATGGAATGTTTTCTCCAGCAGCCATGGGCTCTACAACAGCAGACACTGAGATAAACAGGCACACAAACACACACAGGCATGCACGCACATATGCATGCGCACGAGTGCACACACACAGACAAACATGCGACACACAACACAAACAGGAGGAGGATTTGAAGCTGTACTCTGGAACCCGATCACAAAGTCACCTTGGACCACAGATTCTCCACTGCTCTCCCCAATCCGGTTGAATTCCTCCACACTACAGAGAGAGAGCTTCATCCCTCCTCCATTTCACCTCAAAGTCTGCTACTACAGCATCCATCTCTGTCCTGTTTTGCCAGTGTAAGAGGTTTGCTGGTTGCCTGGCTTCCTCTACACTTCCTCTACACTTCCTCTACACTAACATGGACTATGTTCAGTATCCCTGCAAGATACTGGAGGAAGTTGGAGGATGGGGGGATGATAGAAAACCTGGGGCACAACCACATCTCTTAGGACTAGAGCTTAGTGGAGGGAGACCAAAGGGGGGTAGGGGGGGTTGGGGGAAATGAAGGCTGGAACGAACGTCAGGCAAGTTGAAGGTCCTGGAAACATGTCCCCGAGTCTAGTGAAGTGAAGGTCTGGAGAGAGATGTGTTAACAGCAGTTGCTTTTCTGTACTTTTGATTTGGCAGTGTCACATATACAGTGTATCCTTTAATCCCACTGGGCAAACATTGTTAACCAACATGGTTTCCAATTCATTTCAACACAAATAATCAATGTGATGACATTGAATCAATGTGGAAAACTAATTGGGTAAAAAAAAGGGCATTTAGCATTTTTTTCACCCAACCTAAATCCAATGACATTGTACATTTTCTTGTTGATTTCACTTTGAATTCATGTTAGTTGACAACTCAACCAAATTTAAATGAAAATTAGAAATTGATCTAGTGTCTTTGCCAAGTGGGATGTAATCTCTTATCTGAGAGGGTGGCCTGGGTCTGTATTCCACCATTTCTCTAGACCTCACTCACTAACACAACACAATGGACTCTACAGAGCTGAGGATCCCATTCGCTTATCATTGATCTACGATAACACTAACACAACACTGCAATGCATGACATTACATTGCATTCAAACCCTGTCTCAAATAGGATCTAATTGTCTTTATTTAAAGTTATTGTAACAATTCTACGTTTCTTAAGACAACGGTGCGCTACAAAAACAAGGATGAACCCTTCTGCTCATGTATTCTCAATGGTGCACTCCACAAACACAATGAACACAGTAGTGCAAAGAGGCAAAACAACATAGAAATCCTCATTGGTTTTAAACCATGCGCTACCCACTCAGCTCTGGCTGTTTCTCTCTCTGCCTGCCTGCCAGACTGACACTATGCTAATTAGAGAGGCTGGGAGTGTGAATTTGAGAGGAGAGTGGGATTAGCTCGATAAGTATCAGGAATACAGAGGGACTGAAGGAAAGTCATTTAAATTCTAATAATAAGAAACTGTTCGAACATTCACATGGATGCATTGCAACAATTTCTCCTCCACAATCTACATAAACCCTATCCATTCCTTTATGGAACCGACATAAAACCAGACTGGTGGGAACATGGATGCCTGTTGGGTTGGGTGGGCTCTGCTATTGTTACTACTGAATCCTACTATGCCATTCTCTCCTGCCATTGGTAATCACCTAGCATAGAAACAACCTGGTAAATCTCTATTTCATGATACATCTCTGTGACGTCATTGTGTTTATCCTAAAGTACATAAAATGAATATATCTGTCTTTGATGAATGTGTGACAATATGTCCCTTTCAGTTTTGGGGGATTGACAAGATGGAACTCTGCAAGATTTGGTTGTTCAACATGAAAATAAGACATTCAATAGATAGTCTATAATCTATCCTGTGACACTATGAGGTAGTGCTGGGATCTCTCCTCAGCCTCTCCATAGAGGCCTCAGAGATCAGAGACAGGGCACCACAGAGACAAACAGAGCAGGATCCTCTACTCTCTGTGTCGGCTAGCATCAGAAGCCTAGCGCACTCTCCAGATAGAGAGAAAAACGTCTTCCCAAATTGATTTCTACGCTTCATAAAAGGCTATGCTTATACCTTATTAGATCCCTCTAACTATAATAGCTACATGCAAAATGTTTATTGGTAATGAAAGGGGAGCTATGTGACAGATTCGCTAAGCGAGCCAGCCAGCGCCGCCACCGCTCAGATGAGTCTCCTCAGAAGAGGTAGAGTCGGCCTCGTAAAAACTTCAGCCTAAATAGAAGAGAATGTAATTCACTTCATGTGTGAGGAGGAGAGGAGCACTGATTTACAGCGCTAAGGCCCAGGCTCTGGCCTCCCTCCCTCCCTCCCTCTGTTCTCTACCCTCCCTCCCTCGCTCAACAGCAACCCCCCTCCACCTGGCCCAAACTTCTGAAGGATAGACACAAGTGATGCTCTTTTCTCTTCTTAATAGTCTTTGGAAGGACTCCACTGCCTGATCCAGTCAGGAATGAGTGTTTTATTTCAAATGCCGAATGGCAGCACAGAGAGTGGGGTGCTCAGAACAGGAGACAGGTAGCTAGATTTATAGGGACGGGTAACCTGGAACTAATGGCTGTGAGATATGGATCAGATCCCGCAATTTGTCAGTTGGGGTGATAAAACAGTGGTGGGGCCGGGAAAGGGCTGCTGGTAAGCTGCTGGGAGCTGTGTTTTAGGGGGTGGTGGGCCTGATGAAGATGGATGAGATAGTGTGACACAAGATGGCAGGCAGGGGAAGGGAGGAGAGGGGGTTTGGGTTGGCTGAGTTTATGGGGCAGTGAGTTTGGGCTGTGGAGTCACTGGTAAACCAAACACTTGTCACTTCTCGTTAAATCAGGAGTCCTCCTGAGCACCCTTCGACACAAGACCTCTCCGCTTGGAGTGGGCATATATACCCTCACAGATAATAGTACTTTTACTGACTGCAGTGTATACCACACACCCTGCTTTATAGATGATCACCTAGAGATCAAAAACAACTAACAGGGTAAGCCGTAACCACCACCTCAAATCCTACTGCTGGGTTTCTCCCTCACCGCACTGCCTTCTCAGCCTCCCCAACTCGTTGACATCTGGAAGATGCGTCATTGCAGCTGTGCTGGAGCAGGTCAGCTCTCAGGCCAAAGGTTCTTCAGTCCTGCCCAGAGATGGACCATTTGGGTACCTACGTGAAAACCCAGCTGGCTGACATCTTCAAAACGCACTGACACTAAAACTGTCAAGTTCACACACCAAAATCCAGCCTGTGGCTTTTTTAAATGTATTGATTCAATTTGGATCAGTTTTAGAGAAGAGGCTTCACCAAGTTGTTCTTATATCAACATGTCTCCAGTGGTCAGTGTGGTTGTTTATTGAGGATGTGTCTGAGGACTTTAGCAGGTTGATGAGGAGCAGGGTAAGTCTTTGGTGTTCAGATGCAATGGGGCAGTGCTCTAGCAGAGCCAATGAAAAAAAACACACATGACTCCTGAAAAAGAAACAACGCTACAATGGGCTCCATAGTCCGTCCTAAATCCTCCTCCCAACTACCTTGCCAAACCGCTGAGCAACATTGAAGACTGATGGTCATTATTTACTTTGGTTAACCACTCAGGGGTGACCTTCTCAGAAAATTAAGTTTGATTTGATCTTTGGAGACTTTCAAAGCGTTTCAAAATTAGATGATGAGGAAAACTGCATTAATTATGGCTGCAATCCCTTTAACGGGATGATATGACAACAGCCAGTGAAAGTGCAGGGCGCCAAATTCAAACAACAGAAATCTCATAATTAAAATTCCTCAAACATACATGTATCTTATACCATTTTAAAGGTCATCTTGTTGTTAATCCCACCAAAGTGTCCGATTTCAAATAGGCTTTACAGCGAAAGCACCACAAACCATTATGTTAGGTCACCGCAAAATCACAGAAAAACACAGTCATTTTTCCAGCCAAAGACAGGAGTCACAACAAGCAGAAATAGAGATAAAATTAATCACTAACCTTTGATGATCTTCATCAGATGACACTCATAGGACTTCATGTTACACAATACATATATATATGTTTTGTTCGATAAAGCTCATATTTATATCCAAAAACCTCAGTTTACATTGGCGCCATGTTCAGAAATGCCTCCAAAATATCCGGAGAAATTGCAGAAAGCCACGTCAAATAACATAAATACTCATCATAAACTTTGATGAAAGATACATGTTTTACATAGAATTAAAGATACACTTGTTCTTAATGCAACCGCTGTGTCAGATTTCAAAAAGCTTTACGGCAAAAGCACAATATTCAATAATCTAAGAACAGCGTTCAGCCACAAAAGGAAGCCATACAGTTACCCGCCAAATTGTGCAGTCAACAAAACTCATAAAAAAGCATTATAAATCTTCACTTACCTTTGCTGATCTTCGTCGGAATGCACTCCCAGGACTCCCACATCCACAATAAATGTTTGTTTTGTTCGGTAATGTCCATCATTTATGTCAAAATAGCTATTTTTGTTAGCGTGTTTGGTAAACAAATCCAAAGTCAGAAAGCGCGTTCACTAAAAGCTCCGTAACAGTCAGTAGAAACATGTCAAACGATGTATTGAATCAATCTTTAGAATGTTTTTAACATAAATCTTTAGTAACGTTCCAACCGGAGAATTACATTGACTTCAGATATGCGATGGAACAGAGCTCCCTCTCGTGTGAACGAGCATGGTCAGAGCATGGCCAGGTCATGGTAGACCTGACTATTTCCTGTCTCCTTCGGCCCCACTTCACAGTAGAGGCATCAGACAAAGTTCTACAGACTGTTGACATCTAGTGGAAGCCGTAGGAAGTGCAAACTCATCCATGTCCCACTGTTTGTTCAATAGGGGCTGTGTTGAAAATCTACCAACCTCAGAATTCCCACTTCCTGTTTGGATTTTTTCTCAGGGTTCTGTTATACTCACAGACATCATTCAAACAGTTTTAGAAACTTCCGAATGTTTTCTATCCAATACGAATAATAATATGCATATATTAGCAACTGGGACTGAGGAGCAGGCAGTTTACTATGGGCACCTCTGTGCACCTTTCATCCAAGCTACTCAATACTCAGCCATAAGAAGTTAACAAATGATGTCCATGATTTAAATACCTCAGGTTTTCACATGACATCATTTAGCTCTATTATCTCGCAGGAGAGAAAAAGTGTCCTTTTAGTTTTCAACCCTGTTTGTTTTTTTTCTTCATTTTTAGACTTCAAATTACCATACATTTCCAGAAATACTCGAAAGAGGCAAATGCCTGAAGGGATTCTCTCTAAAATGTCAATGTAATTGACCTACAAATATGGTTGTGAAGTGCCTGGAACATGGACAAGACACCTCTGTCTCTCTGTCTGGGCTCTGTAGCCCAAGGGTTCCCAGTGGGGTAGATCTAAATTATTGGTATTTTTATGTGTATTAAACAACAGATTAACTGAATTTTGGATCAGTGAAAAAAGTTTAGAGGGTGCGATACAATACAATGTAATATTATTCATCCAAAATGGATCTTCTTAACCCTTAGATGCACATGGGCCTGGGAGGCTCACAGGGATATTGGTATCCACAGTACTCCATCAATGATAAGTATTTTCCCCCAAAAAGTATTCTTGTATTCCCCCCACCCATTATTGTTGTTGACATAATGCACTGTAATTTAAGTTTTAAAACTGCAATATTTTCTCTCTGTCCCATGGCAAAATGTGTAGAATTGCAGGAAATTAGCTTTAAAACTGCAGCATTTTCACTCTGATGCAAAGAGGGGGGGTTTTAAAAAAAACAATCCCAGAGCCCGAGACTGAATTAGTGCAGCCATGCACTGCAGAAGTCATAGTAAAAAAGCATATACACTCTGAAGTAGGTGTTGTGTTCTGATATTATGAGGGGGTCCATAATAAATTTGCTATCGCTAAAGTGGTTGTCACGCCCTGACCGTAGATTGCTTTGTATGTTTCTATTTTTAGTTTGGTCAGGGTGTGATGTGGGTGGGTATTCTATGTTGTAGGTCTAGGTTTTCTGTTTCTATGTGTTTGGCCTGGTATGGTTCTCAATCAGAGGCAGCTGTCTATCGTTGTCTCTGATTGAGAGCCATACTTAGGTAGCCTGTTTTCCCACTTGTGTTTGTGGGTGGTTATTTTCTGGTTAGTGTTTGTTGCACCTGTCAGAACTGTTCGTTGGTCATTTTGTTGTTTTTGTTCGTGTATTCATTTTTGATTAAAAGTATTATGGATACGTACCACGCTGCACTTTGGTCCTCCTCTCCTTCTCCCGATGACTTTCGTTACAGAACCACCCACCAACAAAGGACCAAGCAGCGTGGTGAGAGGGACTCCTGGACAGGTGAGCAGCACTATGTGGACTATGAGACAACCTGGGAGGAGATAGAAAGGAGGTCGGTCGACCCAGGGAGAGTGCCGGAGCCCACCTGGGATTCTCTTGAACAGTGCGAGGAGGGATATCGGAGAATGGAGTTGGCGACACGAACACGGCTGGCAAGGAAGCCCGAGAGGCAGCCCCAGAAAGTTTTTTTTGGGCGGGGAACACGGGGAGATTGGCGGAGTCAGGTAGGAGACCTGAGCCAACTCCCCGTGCTTACCGTGGCGAGCGTCGTACTGGTCAGGCAACGTGTTATGCGGTGGAGCGCACGGTGTCTCCAGTACGTGTTCATAGCCCGGTACGTTACATCGCAGCTCCTCGCGTCTGCCGGGCGAGAGTGGGCATCGAGCCAGGAAGGAGTGTGCCAGCCCTGCTCTCCAGACCTCTAGTGCGTCTCCTCGTCCCGGTTTATCCTGCGCCAGCTCTGCACACTTTGTCTCCAGTGCGTCTGCATAGCCCAGTGCATCCTGTGCCTGCGTCCCGCACGTGCAGGGCCAAAGTCACCATACAGCCAGGACGGGTTGTGCAGGCTCTTTGCTCGAGACCTCCAGTGCGCCTCCAGGGCCCAGTGCATCCGGTGCCTCGGCCAAGGACAAGGCCTCCTGCATGTCTCCCCAGCCTGGTGAGTCCTGTGCCTGTGCTAAGCCCTAATTCTCCTGCATGTCTCCCCAGCCTGGTGAATCATGTGCCTTCTCCCAGAGCCAAGCCTCCAGTGTTGATCCATGGCAAGAAACCTCCAGTGATGATCCATGGCACGAAGCCTCCAGTGATGATCCATGGCACGAAGCCTCCAGTAATGATCCATGGCAAGAAGCCTCCAGTGATCCATGGCACGAAGCCTCCAGTGAGGATCCATGGCACAAAACCTCCAGTGAGGCGTTGCCTCCAGCAACGCCCTCAAGTCCGGAGCCTCCAGCGACACCCTCTAGTCCGGAGCCTCCAGCGACACCCTCTAGTCCGGAGCCTCCAGCGACGCCCTCTAGTCCGGAGCCTCCAAAGACGCCCTCTAGTCCGGAGCAGCCAGAGTCTCCCTCCTGTCCGGAGCAGCCAGAGTCTCCCTCCTGTCCGGAGCAGCCAGAGCCTCCCTCCTGTCCGGAGCAGCCAGAGCCTCCCTCCTGTCCGGAGCAGCCAGAGCCTCCCGCCTGTCCGGCGCTGCCAGAGCCTCCCGCCTGTCCGGCGCTGCCAGAGCCTCCCGCCTGTCCGGCGCTGCCAGAGCCTCCCGCCTGTCCGGCGCTGCCAGAGTTTCCCTCCTATTTGGGGTCCGTTGTAAGGGTCCCCAGTCCGGGGTCGGCGGCGAGGGTCGCCACTCCAGAGGCGCTACATAAGGGGGCCAAGACTAAGGTGGAGTGGGGTCTACGTCCCGCATCAGAGCCGCCACCGCGGTGAAATGCCCACCCAGACCCCCCGTATTAGTTCAGGTTTTGCGGCCAGAGTCCGCACCTTTGGGGGGGGGGGTACTGTCACGCCCTGACCGTAGATTGCTGTGTATGTTTTTATTATTAGTTTGGTCAGGGTGTGATGTGGGTGGGTATTCTATGTTGTAGGTCTAGGTTTTCTGTTTCTATGTGTTTGGCCTGGTATGGTTCTCAATCAGAGGCAGCTGTCTATCGTTGTCTCTGATTGAGAGTCATACTTAGGTAGCCTGTTTTCCCACTTGTGTTTGTGGGTGGTTATTTTCTGGTTAGTGTTTGTTGCACCTGTCAGAACTGTTCGTTGGTCGTTTTGTTGTTTTTGTTCGTGTATTCATTTTTGATTAAAAGTATTATGGATACGTACCACGCTGCACTTTGGTCCTCCTCTCCTTCTCCCGACGACTTTCGTTACAGTGGTCCCCTAAAAATAAACTATTTGGGAACCCCTGCTCTAGCCTACATGGCACTCTGCTCCACCAATCTTACACAGGTTTGCTGGATCTTTTCATCTTCGAGACCAATCACAATGAGCTTCACAAGCTCCACTCTACAAGGTCTAAATTCAAAAATTTGACCAAATGACATTGTAAATACGAAGCATTGTAACCCATCTGTCATAACTCAAAATATATTAGACATGCATGTCTTTTCCAGATGTATTTCATGAGACATCCTTTACACTGTAATGGAGGAGAATCTTCAGAAAAAGAGATTAATCAAATAATAACTGAAAGACCTTCCCAATCTCATGTTCAATTTTGCCTCATAAGCATATTTGAAACATTCTGAAATGTAATATAGCGCAAGAAAATATGCATGAGATAAATCTCTCAGCATCCTCCACTGAGGAGGCAGTGGCAGTGGCAGTAACCAGTTAGACAACTTTCTGTTTGGACGGTTTGCTAGACAGACAAAGATATGTGTGGAATCAGTTACCCCTAACCGCATGTTTGGAGTGTGAGGAACAGTTAGCGCGCGGGGTGGTTCAGAGTTTGGGAGGTTCAAGGGGAGTGAGCGAGGGGTTGTGGTAAGAAGAGAGGGTTGCCCTTTTTTACTAGCATCTGATTGATTAATGTTGTTGTCAGGGCATGAGGTCCCTGGAGAGGATGAGGGACCCTCCATGATATGCACATGGTTTTTCAAGCGGCGGCAGGCTTGAAAGTGAGAGATGCTGGCCAAAGGCCGAAATGAGAAATCCATCAGGAACGCATTTCCTCTCTCTCTCCCTCTCTTTGTCTCGCTCTCTTTCTCTTCTCCTCTCTCTCTTTCTCTCCCTCCCTCCCTTCTGAACAGCTGCTGCTATAACTCTACTGTATTTTCCTTTAGTGTTACATAAAACCACATGGTACACAAGCTGTCAGGCAGGTCCTGAGTGGAGTCTTGGGTGTAGAGAAATAGAGCCTCCCCTGTCGAGGACTCACAAACACAACTCCCAGGTGAGGTGAGGAGGTAAAATATGGGTAAAAAAGACCTGCACTTGGATGAATGAATATTGTCGCTAGTAACTCTACATACCCCTTGCACAATCTTCAAATTTTGCTGCCTTAAAATTACATCTAAAAGGAATTCAATGGGATTTGTTTTGCTTCCGATCTACACAACATACTCCACAGTTCCGAAATGAAAGAGAGGTTAAAGAAAATGTTCCAAGGGAATACAATGAAGATGTCTTGATTGCGTATGTCTTCACACCCCAGAGTTAATACTTGAAGGAAGAACCTTGGGCAGCCATTACAGCTGTTCATCATTTTGAATAAGATGATACCAATTTTGCACAACTCTTAGGGCAACATACAGTATATCCATTGCTTTTGTCAAAATTGTTCAAGCTCAGTACATTTGGATGGGAATCATTGATTGGAAGCTATATTAAACTTTGCCTCCGATTTTAAAGCAGATTCAACACCTCTAGGAAAGCCATTCTGGTGTCGTTGCCATTAAAAGCTGTATAATTGTCCCCCCCAATAAAACTATGACAGTGTTAGTTTTTCTCTGGGGTGTGAAGTCATACGCAATCAAGATGCCTTCTTTTATTATTATTAGTAGTAGTAATTTTTTTAATACAAATTATTTCACTTTGAAAATGTGGAGTAAGTTGTGTAGATGGGTAGATTTTTATTATTTCGTAAGACTATAGCAGGATATAAAAACTGAAGTTTGTCATGTACAGTTGTGGCCAAAAGTTTTGAGAATGACACAAATATAAATTTTCACAAAGTCTGTTGCCTCAGTTTGTATGATGGCAATTTGCATATACTCCAGAATGTTATGAAGAGTGATCAGATTAATTGCAATTAATTGCAAAGTCCCTCTTTGCCATACAAATGAACTGAATCCCCAAAAAACATTTCCACCGCATTTCAGCCCTGCCACAAAAAGACCAGCTGACATCATGTCAGTGATTCACTCGTTAATACAGGTGTGAGTGTTGACGAGGACAAGGCTGGACATCACTCTGTCATGTTGATTGAGTTCGAATAACAGACTGGAAGCTTCAAAAGGAGGGTGGTGCATGGAATCATTGTTCTTCCTCTGTCAATCATGGTTACCTGCAAGGAAACACGTGCAGTCATCATTGCTTTGCACAAAAAGGGCTTCACAGGCAAGGATATTGCTGCCAGTAAGATTGCAACTAAATCAAACATTTATCGCATCATCAAGAACTTCAAGGAGAGCGGTTTAATTGTTGTGAAGAAGGCTTCAGGGCACCCAAGAAAGTCCAGCAAGCGCCAGGACCGTCTCCTAATGTTGATTCAGCTGCGGAATCGGGGCACCACCAGTACAGAGCTTGCTCAGGAATGGCAGCAGGCAGGTGTGAGTGCATCTGCATGCACAGTGAGGCGAAGACTTTTGGAGGATGGCCTGGTGTCAAGAAGGGCAGCAAAGAAGCCACTTCTCTTCAGGAAAAACATCAGGGACAGACTGATATTCTGCAAAAGGTACAGGGATTGGACTGCTGAGGACTGGGGTAAAGTCATTTTCTCTGATGAATCCCCTTTCCGATTGTTTGGGGAATCCGGAAAAAACCTTGTCCGGAGAAGACAAGGTGAGCGCTACCATCAGTCCTGTGTCATGCCAACAGTAAAGCATCCTGAGATCATTCATGTGTGGGGTTGCTTCTCAGCCAAGGGAGTGGGCTCACTCACAATTTTGCCTAAGAACACAGCCATAATAAAGAATGGTACCAACACATCCTCCGAGAGCAACTTCTCCCAACCATCCAGGAACAGTTTGGTGACGAACAATGCCTTTTCCAGCATGATGGAGCACCTTGCCATAAGGCATAAGTGATAACTAAGTGGCTCGGGGAACAAAACATCGATATTTTGGGTCTAAGGCCAGGAAACTCCCCAGACTCCCATTGAATTGAGAACTTGTGGTCAATCCTCAAGAGGTGGGTGGACAAACAAAAACCCACAAATTCTGACAAACTCCAAGCATTGATTATGCAAGAATGGGCTGCCATCAGTCAGGATGTGGCCCAGAAGTTAATTGACAGCATGCCAGGGGGGATTGCAGAGGTCTTGAAAAAGAAGGCTCAACACTGCAAATATTGACTCTTTGCATAAACCTCATGTAATTGTCAATAAAAGCCTTTGACACTTATGAAATGCTTGTAATTATAATTCAGTATTCCATAGTAACATCTGACAAAAATATCTAAAGACAGTGAAGCAGCAAACTGTGTGGAAATGTATATTTGTGTCATTCTCAAAACTTTTGGCCATGACTGTACAGGAAAACAGTGCTTTAGATTAGTGTGATAAACACCTGGATAATGCTCAGCAGCCATGACAGAGTGTGCGTTGATTGTTTGTGTGTCTAACTAACCTGTACGCGGGCCTCAGTGAGCTTGGTCCTCTGGGCCAGCTCTTCCCTGGTGTAGATGTCTGGGTAGTGTGTCCTCTCAAAGGCCTTCTCCAGCTCCTCCAGCTGCTCGGCTGTGAAGGTGGTGCGGCTTCGACGCTGCTTCCTCTTCAAGGGAAGGTCCGGCTCCGACTCCACGTCTGAACCCTCGTCTGTACGATTACCTGGGCCAAAGGGGAAGAGGGAGAAGAGGGGAAGAGCCAGCTCAGTTAATACTAGGAAATGCACTAAAATAATACAAGAGAATTTAGTAACAATGGAAAGGAAGTCCATTTTATTGGTTAGTTATTTATCTCCTCAGTTGTCTTTATTTATTTATTTTTTATTTAACCTTTATTTAACCAGGTAGGCCAGTTGAGAACAAGTTCTCATTTACAACTGCGACCTGGCCAAGATAAAGAAAAGCAGTGCGACAAAAACAACAACACAGAGTTACACATGGGATAAACAAACGTCCAGTCAAAAACACAAAAGAAAAATCTATATACAGTGTGTGCAAATGTAGTAAGGTTAGGGAAGTAAGGCAATAAATAGGCCATAGTGGCGAAATAATTACAATTTAGCATTAAAACTGGAGTGATAGATGTGCAGATCATGATGTGCAGGTAGAGATACTGGTGTGCAAAAGAGCAAAAAAAATTATAACAACATGGGCATGAGGTAGTTGGGTGTGCTATTTACAGATGGGCTGCTGTGTCTGTGTTTACCCTCAAGCCTCTCTTCTGACAGCAATGAGTAACATTTTTTGTTAATTAACCTAAATCATTGAAAAAGGCAATAAAAAGTCAAATGTTTTGTTAATTAACCTAAATCATTGAAAAAGGCAATAAAAAGTAGGGCTGTGACAATACCAGTATCACAATATTTTTTCCATGGCTAAATAAATGTGACTCTGGATGACAACATAATGATTTTTGTTTCCAACATTAGGGCTGTTTTCCTAAGGAAGTGAAATCAGCTTTGTGCTTTGTTTCCTTGTCACAATACTAACGAGTATCGCGGTACTGGTATCATCCCGGCCCTAATAAAAAGGATGGATGAAACCCTGAAATGGTCAATACAAGCCCTAAAAGCCACTTTTTGTAGTTTAGGGGCACAACCCACATCAGAGGCTTGGTCGCTTGAGGGGGAGAGGCTGCAAAGAAGCTTCAAATGACAGCTTTCCCTCTCTCCGAGCACAACAGAGCAAATATTATCTTAATCTGTGGATGTTTATACAGTATATAAGAGCCTTGATACCCAAACCTGCCTGAGAGAGAGAGAGAGCGGGGGAGAGAGGCGCCAGAGGCTGGAGGCAGAGGGCCGCAGGCGGTTGGGGGCAGGAGGGGAGGGGGCGCTGGATGGAAGGGTTAATCTACCCAGGCCACCTTGCTGTTCCTCACCACACTATTCTCTCACAATGGCCCAGGGCACACTGCTGCTAAAAAAAACAGTACAGCCAGAATATACAGAACACTACAACAATATCACACCAGAACCATTCAGTCCCATATTCTGTCTTTCTATGATACTGCTGTCAATAAATGAATTACAATATATCTTACAGTACTTTTATGCTTTCAACTAAGCTGCTGCATTTTCGCCAGAGGAATATAGATACTGCACAAAGCCATCCAATCCTGGCCAAGAGGAATGTTTCTGACAGCGAATACGTATTACCACAGCACATTACCATTATAACTGAATTTAGGAAATTGCATCATTTTCACCTCCTCTGCATGTCTATTCAAACTACATGGCCCTTTTCATTTCCTGTTATAAAATGCATATTTTCACAACTGTGCTCATTGAGACATTGACAAGCCAGTGTTGCTCTAGGCCTAGCTGGATTGCATCATACATTTACAGTCCAGAAGGAGAGAAGGGTAAAGAACAAAAAACGAGAGATAGTCTATAGAACAAAAGAGTTTGTGGAGAAACGCTTTCTCCCCAACAATAATGACAACCATAATGATCTTCTGAAAGTTAGCCCAGGTGAATCCCCTGTATTGGCTATGGGCACAACTAAGCTCAGTTCAACAAAGCCCTCTCGAATGTTTCAGCATACCACATAGACAAACTGAAGCCAAATAGCCTTCAAATAACAACTGTGAGAATAAAAGAGCAACCAAATCTGGCTGGGTCTCAAGGCCGGCTCTGGAGTTTAATTAAACAAGGAATTATGGGATTATATGGAGACTATCATTACAGGCCACTCGATGAGTCTTCTGAGAACGTCTTTTTGTCCCACTGAGCTCACGCTCAACGATTCTCTGCGGATTACATGCGGCCGCAGGACATGAGGCCGCATTCATTAAATCAATTCTTTCGTCTAACCCTTTTTAATAAAGATTGATTCTCCAACACTGGCTCCCACTTTTGCAGAGAACAGCCTTGAACATACAATGTTGAATATGTACATATATGGCATATCCCTTTGTTGGTTTTCATGAGGATGCGCATAGCGATTTGCCTCTAACTCGCCGTGACAACACTTGAGACCGGCACAGCGGTCTATAGATCACTTTTCAAAGTCACCTCTGTGTCCTACGGGGGGCATGCGGGCAGAGCGGAGGGCTGCTCAACGGTTTAAAACCAAACAGACACCACAGAATTCTACTTGAGTTATTCTATTTTGCTCATATTTCTCTTCCTTTGTTTATCTATGTGATCGGATGAAAAGTTGCGTAAGTGGATATAGGCTAGCCAGTACTTAAAACATTTCAAAACAGAATCCTCCCCCTATACTCCAATGTTAGCATTTTGCAAAGGATTTACAAACAAACTGCATGACAAACAAGACTAATGAGTATGTACTGCCACCTGTCATTCAGCCCTGGTTATAGTGACATGTGTCGTGGCACACGCAGCCAACACGTCTGTTTGTGTGCATGAACTAAAGGCAGCAAGCAGCAAGCTCTCGGTGAAGGTCAACAGCCATATTAGTAGTGAGTTTGGGAAACAGGGTTGTGAGAAGCAAACCTCATCTCTATCCAGACCACATTTTTCTGAACGGGATGCCAAGATGAATCAACAACACTGGGGCCCCCACATGTACCAAAATGGGCTGTGCCAGAAACAGAATTTCAGTTAAATGCACTGTATGGTTCCTCTCATTGTTGGTGCAACACAGAGTTGCATGGCTGTCTGGTTAACATATTTTACTGGCCACCCTATTCTCAGGTAAAACCCTTCAGCAGACAACATAAGACTATCTACATAAACAAACAAGTCGAAATATAATGACACTGGGTGGATTACACAGTATCCACATCGTTTCATTTAAATATGTCTAACATGTTATACTTTATTCAAACAGCTGGAAACAAAGGGGGAGACAGGCAAGCAGGAGAGCAGTAGGAAGGGTAGACACGGGGACTGAACCCCGGTCTTATGACTGGATTGCATCATACATTTACAGTCCAGAAGGAGAGAAGGAGAGAAGGGTAAAGAACAAAAAACGAGAGATAGTCTATAGAACAAAAGAGTTTGTGGAGAAACGCTTTCTCCCCAACTATTTGGTGCAGAGCCCGTGATCTATCGGTAACGCTCCCGGGCTCTGCACCAAATATTTTTATTTAATGGTAGTTTGATATTTATAGATGCAGTGCCTCTCGGCCTAAATTATGGAAGAAGAAACACTTACTATCGGTTTCCCAGACAACAAAGCTTTTGAATTTGAATAACACATGTCTCCTTGGTTTACAAATCTGTCAATGTTGATACAGGACAAAACGGTGGATGATTAGCCTACTACCTTGGAATAAACTCAATCCCTGTGGGCGTTGAGGTCAATTCTCTAACACTTCTTGCTGCTTTAAAACAATAAGGTACATCCTGATTAGACTTGGGTATAATGCCTCAGCTGTAATTCCATTGGAAGGTTCTGGGGATATTGATAAAGCACTCGTGCCTTGCCTCATCAGTTATCATAGCAATTAGGGCCTAATTATGTATACCATCCAGTGGGTATGATTAGACAGCCATGTATCCTCCTTCAGGGCCCTCAGAGGGCCTGCTCAATATTGATTTAAAAATACAGCTTTGTTTAAACAGAAATTAACCAGGTATTGACGAGGTCTTCTAAATCAGAAACATTTTTTTAATGTTTCAAGTAAAAAGGGGAAACAAGTAAACATATTATACCGGAAGAGCCAGTTGTTTTACTGACATAATTTAATTTAATCTCTTTACTTATGAATGGCGCCATATGTTTCCCAAAGAGATTGTTTAAGCTCTCTGTTACCTCTCTCAAAATCACAGCTTTTTCACAAAGTACTACTATTTCTAACAATATCCATAGTCAGACAGAATGTCAACTCAGGTCAGAACACAACCAACAAAAGTGGTCTTGTCTCTGAGAAGCTGAGCAGTTGGTTAATAGTTTAGCGGTGAGTTTAGTGTGGGGTTTAAAGACCTCTCTCCTGATGCTCCTCACTGCTGACCCCACGGTCTGCTCAGAGCTCAGACTGCAGGCAGATGGAATACTCATCACGCAAACCTCTCCAAACCCCCTCCCGGACAGCCCGCTAACCCTATGGACTCTGTTCCTCTCTTTCTCCCATCCTACTTCTGAGGAGCCCCTACTCTCTCTTTTCCCCCTGGGAGAGAGGCTGAGGTAATATGGCTTAGATGGACCTTAGATGGATTGCTGTCCAAGGCTGTACAGTCAATAAAGACTGCTGGCTTCAATGCTCCACAAGAACATTATGCTATAATAAACGACAAGCCATACAATAGCAATGTCTATTAGCACTGAAGGGGACAGAGAAAACATACAATGACAGTCTAGAAAATGATCACAAAAAACGGAATCTAAGCTACTCTCCAACACCCACAGCTATAACTGATCACCGCAACACTACAACACAGGAGGCTAATAGTAACGCTTCAACATGGCAACACAACATTCCTCAATGCCAAGATGTCTAATATGGTCAAATTTTAACCAATATAATCACATCAACATTGTGTCAGTGAATATTTAGGTAAAATATTGAAAACATAGGTCAGAAATTGATACTTGTACTATGCATGTTAAACCTGTGAGGTATTTAATGATAACAGGTGATTAAGAAGCCTCCATGATGACACATGGGGTGGAAGCATCATTCTTCGTCTCTCAGATTGCCTCTGAGTCAGTATTAGCTCAACACTATGGTGTGTATCCTCCTCCCTGCCCCATGCAGGGTGTTTCTGATACCAGAACCAATGGCCTCAATAACAGCTATACCTTTCCAAACTACCCAAGACAGAGGGACAAAAACAGACAGGGCTTTGGCAGTGCAGCATTAGCTCATAATGGCTCATTTTGAAAAGCATATTAGTTCCAGCATAATTACAATCAGGCCTCACGCTCAGTGTTCTGCAGGCATTCACAGGACCAGCCTCAGAGCAGCCAGTCACACCAGTTGACTGTGACTGACAGCACATTTTGTTTACTGGTAGTCTTTTTTTCATTCATTCTCACAGGACGAAAATAACATCCCATCTTTTCTCTCTACTTATGTTTGCTTGTTTATTTTGTGCATGCCTTTTGTCGTAGTTGATGTTGCAATTATACTATTTGTCAGTCGGAGGGGAGGAATATCAAAAGGCCTAATTATGCAAACAGGCCCTGTGATAAGTAGCAAATGTCTGAGATGGGATCTGCTATATCTGACATCCATCTGTCTCTCGGCTGTCTCCTGCTCCAGGCCTGAATATAAACATCTCTTCCTGTCACCAAGACTGCATGGGATTCAACCCCACATACTGGAGAGGAGGGATGTTTTCAGGGGTGGGGATCATGCAGCAACATCAAATAGCTGACAACTTCTCCATTTAAATGTTTCAGAGAATGGGGCAGTATTTCTCCTCAATGCACTACCCTGTGTGTCTCTCAGTGTTGCCAAGTTAGGAGAGCCATAGGAGATGATTCAGTTGTCCTACTGGAGGATGGATTTAACATAGAAACCTTATAGTACTCCATGAAAACAAACCTTACAGTACTCCATGAAAACAAACCTTATAGTACTCCATGAAAACAAACCTTACAGTACTCCATGAAAACAAACCTTATAGTACTCCATGAAAACAAACCTTACAGTACTCCATGAAAACAAACCTTATAGTACTCCATGAAAACAAACCGTATAGTACTCCATGAAAACAAACCTTATAGTACTCCATGAAAACAAACCTTACAGTACTCCATGAAAACAAACCTTACAGTACTCCATGAAAACAAACCTTATAGTACTCCATGAAAACAAACCTTACAGTACTCCATGAAAACAAACCTTATAGTACTCCATGAAAACAAACCTTATAGTACTCCATGAAAACAAACCTTACAGTACTCCATAAAAACAAACTTTATAGTACTCCATGAAAACAAACCTTATAGTACTCCATGAAAACAAACCTTACAGTACTCCATAAAAACAAACCGTATAGTACTCCATGAAAACAAACCGTACAGTACTCCATGAAAACAAACCTTACAGTACTCCATGAAAACAAACCTTACAGTACTCCATGAAAACAAACCTTATAGTACTCCATGAAAACAAACCTTATAGTACTCCATGAAAACAAACCTTATAGTACTCCATGAAAACAAACCTTATAGTACTCCATGAAAACAAACCTTATAGTACTCCATGAAAACAAACCTTACAGTACTCCATGAAAACAAACCTTATAGTACTCCATGAAAATAAACCTTATAGTACTCCATGAAAACAAACCTTATAGTACTCCATGAAAACAAACCTTACAGTACTCCATGAAAACAAACCTTATAGTACTCTATGAAAACAAACCTTATAGTACTCCATGAAAACAAACCTTACCGTACTCCATAAAAACAAACCTTATAGTACTCCATGAAAACAAACCTTATAGTACTCCATGAAAACAAACCTTACAGTACTCCATAAAAACAAACCGTATTGTACTCCATGAAAACAAACCTTACAGTACTCCATGAAAACAAACCTTATAGTACTCCATGAAAACAAACCTTATAGTACTCCATGAAAACAAACCTTACAGTACTCCATGAAAACAAACCTTATAGTACTCCATGAAAACAAACCTTATAGTACTCCATGAAAACAAACCTTACAGTACTCCATGAAAACAAACCTTATAGTACTCCATGAAAACAAACCTTATAGTACTCCATGAAAACAAACCTTATAGTACTCCATGAAAACAAACCTTACAGTACTCCATGAAAACAAACCTTATAGTACTCCATGAAAACAAACCTTATAGTACTCCATGAAAACAAACCTTACAGTACTCCATGAAAACAAACCTTATAGTACTCCATGAAAACAAACCTTACAGTACTCCATAAAAACAAACCTTATAGTACTCCATGAAAACAAACCGTATAGTACTCCATGAAAACAAACCTTATAGTACTCCATGAAAACAAACCTTACAGTACTCCATGAAAACAAACCTTATAGTACTCCATGAAAACAAACCTTACAGTACTCCATAAAAACAAACCTTATAGTACTCCATGAAAACTAACCTTAAAGTACTCCATGAAAATAAACCTTATAGTACTCCATGAAAACAAACCTTATAGTACTCCATGAAAACAAACCTTACAGTACTCCATAAAAACAAACCGTATAGTACTCCATGAAAACAAACCTTACAGTACTCCATGAAAACAAACCTTATAGTACTCCATGAAAACAAACCTTATAGTACTCCATGAAAACAAACCTTATAGTACTCCATGAAAACAAACCTTATAGTACTCCATGAAAACAAACCTTATAGTACTCCATGAAAATAAACCTTATAGTACTCCATGAAAACAAACCTTACAGTACTCCATGAAAATAAACCTTATAGTACTCCATGAAAACAAACCTTACAGTACTCCATGAAAACAAACCTTACAGTACTCCATGAAAACAAACCTTATAGTACTCCATGAAAACAAACCTTACAGTACTCCATGAAAACAAACCTTATAGTACTCCATGAAAACAAACCTTACAGTACTCCATGAAAACAAACCTTATAGTACTCCATGAAAACAAACCTTACAGTACTCCATGAAAACAAACCTTATAGTACTCCATGAAAACAAACCTTATAGTACTCCATGAAAACAAACCTTATAGTACTCCATGAAAACAAACCTTACAGTACTCCATAAAAACAAACCTTATAGTACTCCATGAAAACAAACCTTATAGTACTCCATGAAAACAAACCTTATAGTACTCCATGAAAATAAACCTTATAGTACTCCATGAAAATAAACCTTATAGTACTATAAGGTTTGTTTTCATAGAGTACTATATGAAAACAAACCTTATAGTACTCCATGAAAACAAGCATCAAGAGGAACTACCCACTCAGCAAGACAATGAGCCAGAGACCAAAATAAAAAACTCAATGGTTAATTTAGCAGAATAATTCATAAAGAATCTTCTCTGTTAGTTACCTCAGTCGCCAACCAGAAAACAGCTCCAACATGAGAATATGGCAAGGATGTACCTACCTAATGTTAATATGCTGAAATCAACTTGAATGATCATCATCTCCCCAGGTACCAGTGACCTTTTCAGAGCCTGGCTTGGCATTTGTCACAAATTGAATCTAGAGTTGATGATCAACAGCCACTAGTATGGCTACTGTTATCAGCTTGCAATAAACAAAAGTAACTACTCTAAATGAAAAAAGTACAGTTACACTATTGCACAATTTAGATTATGAGTGTGGTTGAGTCAACAATGGACGCTCAACCAAGCTCTGACTGTATAAATATACTTAAATTACATCACATTGATCTTCCCCTCTTCTCTCAAACCGTACAATCAGTTCTGTCCACTGCTTAACAGGTGGTTTAGGACAAAGGGCAGGTGTCTCCCGAGAGACTCAAAAGTAAGTGGGAAAAGATCCTTCGCATCACTGTACATCTCATACCACAAGAGTACTATGATCTAGAGACCCATAGCTACTCACTATAACCCCTCCTCATTCATTTAGGACTAAAGCTGAGCCTCACATCCAACCAAAAATGCGACCTTCAAGTGTTTTCTTGTGTCTCATTGCCACTGTCAAAAATGTGTCTATTTTCCCTCCGATCTACATTCCAAAGGACAATTCCGATACTTGTCTTTTCTCTGCTCTGGGATAGAATCACATTCCTTAGAAAGGAGAGAGTGCCTGCAAAACAGGAGAAAAAGGCAAGGGGAGGAAGAAAGACATGAGGCTCTGTAATCTTTGGTTCTCACAACAAACAATTAGCCCCATTTTCTTTTTTTGGGGTCGGGCAAAAAATAACGAGGAGTGGAGAAAGGAGAGAAGAGAGGGAGAAGCAGCGAAAAGCTATGCTCTTTTATGGCTCTTGTCATATGGATGAAGGCGCAGCGCGTCCATGAGAGCACACGCTCACCTTCAACAACAGGGCGTCCACTGGGCCTCCCGGCCCTTTCAGCCCAGAGAGACAAACTCCTCAGGGGGCCATTAGAGCATGAATAGAGGCCTGACAGCCCTGTGCAGCTCTGCGGGGCATCCATAAACGCTGACATATTGACTCCCCAGGCCTCTGCTCTGCTCTCTCTGCCTGAGTGTGAAACCGTGAAGGGCATGAAGGGTGGATTCTTCTTTTTTATACATACATTCTACCAGTTGGACGTGAGATATTACTAACAATATGATCGTAGTCCTTTTCAGAAAGGCCTTCTTATTGTGTGGGAGAAAATGGTGTTTCTCAGAAAGCGAGTAGACTAGTATATTCATACTTTTATCAAATCTTAAGATTTCCCTTTTGTTACATTGTTGTTATTTGCACAAAGACAAAATTAACAAACAAACGTTGTTGTAGTTGTAGTTTTTCAATGCAAAAACTTATATTACAATTCTGATGGATATTTTGGAAAGTTTTCACAAACAAGTCTGTTAGACATAATAGAACTTTAACTTGGAACTAAGTAACAACTAAAAACTTTATGTGGCTATGATACCAGGAGTAAAATGCACTCTCTCCTTAAAGCGGTGTCGCTCTCTGCTACTGAGCCCAGCTTCACACCAGGTACTCTGGTGTCCAATGGGAAGTCATTCCCTGGGATCCATGCTAATTGAGGTCACAGCAAAAGTAATGAAATGGTCCCTGCTAACTGGCACTGGAACTAGAGCCCCCGTCCTCCAACAAAGGCTCCTGAACCTACCCAGGAAATCAAACAGTAACTCAGGGCTATGAGTGGAGGCATCTGGGAGGAACAACTCATTTTCTCAACAAAGCCAAGGAGAGATTACTTTACACAGAATAGGAATGCACAGCAGACAATTTTCATGCCCCCGGAATGCTTCCTAATTTTCTGGACAATGTCAGACCGTAAACATTTGTCATTGTGCAAGTTTTTATGGTGCAAGGGACAGCTGGAAGAGTAGTGATGGTGTCTGTGAAGTGAAGTCTTTTTTATCACAGTCAAGGGAATATAAAAGTACAAAATCCCCAAACATAATATCCATAATCCATAAACACAGCAATTGTGTAGAATTGCCAACAACGTCCACCATTTTAAAACATGTTGGCAGTCTTGTTTAAGGGACATACCACTACACAACACACCATAAATCTGACAATAACCACCTAATGGTCCCAGGAGGTTAACCCCTATACTAATGATGCCTCTATTACTACACACGGGACACAGCAACCATAAGGCCTAAATAGGAAACGTAATGGATCATGATGCTGGGTATGAGTCTGACACTGAATTACTGAGGTAATAACCTACGTGCACAAACACTGTAAACAAATAAATCAACAAACAAACAATTGATTGTGAAAGACAGACTATCTCAAGATCATATAAGCAAGAATTAAAGAAGTGACCGATAATTCACTCTTTCATTTTGCTTCATAAACTTGAATGAGATTCAGTAAATTCTAACTGAACAAACACTAGCGTATTTCCAAATAGTTCCTGAGGATCCAGGAATAATATTTCCTGTTTAGAGGGTTGGAGGGGGACATCAGTAAGTCGTCACAGTGCTTGATATTAACATTTGAAATCTGTGCTCCATAGTGTGGCTTTACAATGTAACGGAAAAGCAAAGCTTTTTGAAATGAGAGTACATATTCCCCAAGGAGAGATTGACAGAGGATGCAGAAATAAGCCCATTAGTTGAAAATGGAGGACCAGGCACCATTTGAAGTTATTTTGCAGGCTAGAACGGCAGCTCCACCCCACCGTTTCAACTCTCTCCATAACAATTTAACTGTGTGGAAAAAAACACAATTCTGATTTGCAACACTTACGGGAACATGTTTATTGTCTTTGTGCATTTAAAAAAAATGTCCTCAAGCCCAATTAAAACAAATGAAGATTGCAGTTGCAAGGCAGATTAGGAGCATAAAATGGGAAATGTTCTGGACCTAAGTAGCATAGGCTAATGGCGATTTTTAAACTAGCAGACCATGGTCAATGTCTCTCATTCATCACTAAGAGAGCTGGGCACACTGCTCTAAACGTAATTACTGTTGCACATTATGGGGGCTATTCCTGTTTTGTAATAAAATTAGCCAGAAATGCTTGTTGTGTTTTCTAATGCCACACATTGGCGTAATGCAACACAATGTCCTGATCTGTGCCAGCTGTCAAACACTGACGATTCTGACAGCCAAGGCAAATCGGAAGAAACGTTTTAAAATAAATTCTGAGGAAATGAACAGTACATCCATTATAAAATGCACTGAGGAGACAACAAAGGAAGCCAGATAGGCTGCTGTACTGTATTCATTCATATGTCATATGCATTAATCATTTCTCTAGCCACTCTCAATTCTACTGTTTGTCAAAATAACAATGGCTTAATCACCCAGGAAAGATCTATTTGTGTCAATGGTTCCAGTTATTACACTCTCCGCCTTCATATTTTGTTATGATTAAATGCATGGGATTCATGTGCTGGTCATCACTGCATATTGTACTCAGCAGCACAAACCATCTAAATATAGTCTACACAGTAGAAACCAAATCCAAACAAAACAAGACTGGACAATTGGAAGTGAAAAATAACAACCGATTCCAATATGTTCAACTGAGTGAGACAAAATATGTTTGGACTAGCAATGAATCTTGAGTCAAATTACATGACTGTGAATCACAAGCAAACAATAGCAAAACTTGATAGTAAATACTGAGAAGTTGTATTATATGAAGAGATTTCTAGGTATTCATCAAATCTAGCTCATATTTGAAGCAAAGTAGATATACGGGGGGCTTTGAGTGGAAAAAGTGAGAGCTGCTGGTTTTACGGGTGCAGTCCTGTAATGCATGCTCTCATATAAAACACTGGTGACAGAGCACTGCTAGTAGGGCAGGAACCAATAGGAACGTTACAGAGACAGGTGTTCTGTCTAATGGGATCATAAATACAAAATAGAACAGTCTTTTATCTGATGGAAGCTTTAAGGCAGAAATCAAAGATGCCATTGCATGCTGGTTTGGCTCATGATCTGTAAGGCCTGCATAGACATGCTATAAAAACAGAGAGCGAAAATAATAATGACCGTTTACAGAT
Source organism: Salvelinus namaycush (assembly GCF_016432855.1). Classification (NCBI taxonomy): domain Eukaryota; kingdom Metazoa; phylum Chordata; class Actinopteri; order Salmoniformes; family Salmonidae; genus Salvelinus; species Salvelinus namaycush. The sequence continues at coordinate 23,822,677 of NC_052326.1, forward strand.
TCACAGGCCATTCATATAACAAAATGTATGTGGTCTACTTGTATGTCACTATCCATCAGCATTGAGCAACTATTATGTGGTTTAAGAGCAAGAAAAATTCAAGTACAGTATCATTTTTTCAAATCAAAAACATTATTTGAAATAATTTCATAAAAAGACCTGGTTCAATTTTGATCAAATAATGAAACTTGTCTGTCCCTTATTCCTCCCTCTGACCCTGAGCTTGTCTGCTGGATAGGACAGTGGTACTAGGCCACACCAGGGGCTACTCCCCACTAGTTTGTGATCTCAATATCCTGAACGACTAGGACCAGTTTATTGCTGGCCAACACTAATGATGGGTATTTCATGACAACAAACCCCATTGTTTCAGGAGGTCATTGGGTGGGTTGATGTGTGCTTGTTTATTGCTGCAACTGGTAAAGGCTTAGCCAAGGCTGTGTTATTGGCAGCTTCCAAAGAGATATTGTTCAGGGGCTGTTTGTGTTGCTTTATCATTACCGCAGGAACAATGAGCGGCACCCAACAAACACCACAACTACTTGCTCCTCCTCATGAGAGTTGTGGAGTAGGGAAACGGAAAGGGGGATCCCTAGTCAGTTGTACCCCTGAATCAGTACATGCTACACACACCAAAAAGATCAAACAAAAGGCCCCCTATTTTCTTTTTCAAGAGCCCTGGAAGAGGGTGTCAAGGGGATATATCAAACCAAACAATTAAATGAGATTGTTGTCTCCTCCAAAAACAAATACTACAGGTTTCCTACTACTGAAACCTTTCCAACTAATCTCCACCACTGAGGAGAACCCTTGTCTCTTCTGGTGGCTTGGCCTAGAATCAGCAGTGAGTGAGAAATAAATGGGCTTTAAAAAACATTGCTTTTCTTGTCAAGACAGATACCCACTCAAGAGCAGCAACAGTCCAAATGTCTACTCATTCCCTTTCCAATCCCTCTAGTGTGTGTAAAGTGACACCTCTGTCTTTGTCTAATGAGAGAGAAGGGCTGTGGTCCCCAAGGGCCAGTGGTCCTGTCATCACTGAATGTTGCTTTCCTCTGGACAGCCCAGTGATTGTCCACTATCAACGTTAATACCCTCCAACCAGAATTCATTACAGCTCTAAATCTATGAATGAACTAGCCACGGGCTGGAGCAAACCAACCATTAACAAATCACTGGCCACAAAAAGAAATAGGTCTCCAAGGACTCCAGACTAAATTGGATTGCCAATACGAACCAAACCACAGACGTTTGAGAAGTTGAGAAAAACAACAGAAGAAGAGAGAAATACTCCAGAGCCCATCATGACTCCACTTGGTAAACTAACACAGTATTGATCGTCTCGTTTTTTGTTTGTTTAGAAAAGCCTTATCCCTGCTAATAGCTGTCTGAGAGTGTAATCTCTCCCTTGTCCTCCCCCTCTTTTATCCTCCCCTGCCCACTCCATTTATATGTTTCTTTTCACTGGGCCTCACATAGTTTGCGTTCAATGTGGCGCTGGGGCTAGGGTAAGGGGCACTGGACTGGGGTGCGATTGTGTTGCTAATGTTGACACCTGCCAGATCAGGCCGGGACTGTTTGGGGCCCTGCGTTCTACGAGCTAGATGCTCCAGGGGTCACAAATCACAGGACTCCCTCTGATTATGGGAAGCAGAGATCCAGCAACTGACTTGGCTAAAGAGAAGGGCTGGACAGAGAAAGACAGTGAAAGAGAGGTCATGATGTCAAGGATTGTTCACATGGTGTTCTATAATGTATATTTGAACTTTTTGAACTTGATAAATAAAGATGTGTAAAAAAAACTTTAAAAAACCTAGAGGTAATAAGAGAGAGAGAGAGGGATAGAAAGTGACACACCTTTATCAAATAAAAGGAAGGGGACTAATGTGTTTTGATGTTTACAACAACATTATTGTGATATTTCTCAAAATCCCGCAGTAAATCAATGCATCAGGTTATTCAAAGAAAAAGAAAAAGCCACTCAGTAATCTATTATCTCCTTGTTAAGAACGTTAACAGTAATCTCAGGAATCTGTTATCTCCTTGTTAAGAACATTAACAGTAATCTCAGTAATCTATTATCTCCTTGTTAAGAACGTTAACAGTGATCTCAGTAATCGGTTATCTCCTTGTTAAGAACATAAACAGTAATCTCAGTAATCTGTTATCTCCTTGTTAAGAACACTAACAGTAATCTCAGTAATCTGTTATCTCCTTGTTAAGAACACTAACAGTAATCTCAGTAATCTGTTATCTCCTTGTTAAGAACACTAACAGTAATCTCAGTAATATGTTATCTCCTTGTTAAGAACACTAACAGTAATCTCAGTAATCTGTTATCTCCTTGTTAAGAACACTAACAGTAATCTCAGTAATCTGTTATCTCCTTGTTAAGAACACTAACAGTAATCTCAGTAATCTGTTATCTCCTTGTTAAGAACACTAACAGTAATCTCAGTAATCTGTTATCTCCTTGTTAAGAACACTAACAGTAATCTCAGTAATCTGTTATCTCCTTGTTAAGAACATTAACAGTAATCTCAGTAATCTGTTATCTCCTTGTTAAGAACATTAACAGTAATCTCAGTCATCTGTTATCTCCTTGTTAAGAACATTAACAGTGTTCCAGACAGAATATGAACTAAAGATTGCTTTCCAACAGAGCAAAAACTGAAAAAAATAGTTTTAAATAATTCTATTACATTAAAACACAGCTAACCACAGCACATAATTTACCACTGCATCTATCTGAGATAAAACTGCTAGCTGATCTCTTTGTCTACAGTGGAAATAAGAAAATAAGAATGGGTGTAAAAAATTACATTTAGTTTACTATTAGATTCTTACCACTACCAGTAGTCGATGTTACAATTTCCTTACAGAACTGACTGAGGAATGGGAAAATGCACTGTTGTTTTTTCATGGAAGAGGACTATTGTCACTTTGTCATTAAGTTGAATGAATTTGAAGAATATTCAACTGTCTGGCTATTATGTGTAGTATATCTAAGTGTGCAGGGAGAAAATCACCCTGGCCATGACAGTCAGTGCCTGCCCAGATCCTTCTCTCCCTCCCTCTCTTCTGCAGTGTATGTTAATGCAGGAAAGGCGAGATCTGAGCTGCAGCAGAAGAACCCTTTCCTTTTAAACTGCTGCTGTCCAGCCGGATCGTGTCAGTTTGAAGGCCCCATTCAAAAGTGTTCATGCATCTGCCTTTGAGACAAAATAGTAGCTAGTTTATAAACTGTCTGCCTGGGTGCCTAAAGGCTTTAGTTCTTATTGTTTTCAGCCCCTTAATAAACTTTTTGGAGGAGTTCATCAACTCGCCTGAATAGCCTATACAGCGAGTCTCAAGACAGAAAATAACAGAAGGTTCTTTTCTCCTCCCTCTTCTTTCTCTCCTCCTTTTCTAGTGGCCATTCGGCTGACAATGGAGAGACTAGGCTGTCAGACATCAGAAGGGGTTTAGTCCCAATACAAGAAAAAAGGTATTCAATTAGAAGAAAAATGCTTTCAAAAAGGGAACGGAGACAATTGAATTTCCACTTCTTCTAAACCAGAGAGAGGATGATTCAAGCTCCAAAATCTATTATGCAATGGAAAACCCAAAACTATATTCAAAAGACAAACACAGACAAACTCAGATAATATATTAGTCTCATGGGGATGCCTGATCAGTCAGCAAATTATAGTCTACACTTGAGTTTTGAAATAACAATTTTGTAAACACTCTATCAAAAACACTATCGAAAAAGCCTATTAAGATGTTAATAAATATTTGGGGGGTTATAAGATGTCCAGGACACCCATTAGACAGGGAGCACAAATCATGGGGATGCAATAAAATGTCATATTGGCTGTAAGCCATTAATCCACTGTTACACCTTTTAAACTGTGTTAATTTTTGCAAACTTTAAAGACTTTAATAGATGTCTATTGTAATTAATTTCATACCTAATTAGAAAGCACCGCCAAAGTCCATGTGTGGACTGCCCTGTTTAGCCCGCTTGATGGCCATAATTGACGCAGTAGTAGAAACTTTTGAAGAAAAAAAGATTATCCATCGAGCAGTCCAATTCGAAGCGCTCTCATAATCATCCCTTTCTAGGTCTCCCCAAAAAGACTTGAAAGCCGCATTGGCTGGCCCTGACCAACCGCCTACTGTTTCCCACTGATGCACATTTCCCACCGATGCACTTGAGCATTTAAACGCCCTAATTAGATCTGACAAGTTAAACGAGTTAGTATTAGAAAAGGAAAAGCTGGTCAAGTTATAATTTCAGAGTCAAACTCTTGATCCCTAGCTTACCACTGTCATCATTAGTAGTCTCAGTCTCCACATAATGGAGTGTTTCGTAGAATGCCACAGAAGGCAACATCCATCAATCTTATTGCTAATTAATAATGGATACCTTTATTAATAATAATAATAATAAGAAGAAGAAAATAAGAATCATATAATTTTAAAAGCATTATAGGCATGCTGTAAATTTATGCATAGCCATGCTCAACATTAGCAGCAAGAGAAAAATAAACAAATCTAAAGACCAAATACTATTATATGTGCCGAATTATATTATTTTTGGTGAAAAAGATATGGTAGGCCGACACCTTCATATTTGTGTCAACCTGCTCAATGAATAGGCCTACAATATAAATGCCCCAGGTGCATTGCAATGTAAGAATCGATGGATTATGTTGATGAGAATCTCGTTATTTCGTTTTTGTTCAATAATAGGTGAATAGTAATAACAGTATCCTACATTGTGTCATTACCATCATAATTGTATTATCATTATTCGTTTAGTCTATATTTTTGACTGAAAACGGTGCTTTCTTGCAGTGGCGCCATCATGCAGCATTATTTGAGACAAGTTTTGGAAAAATTGTCTGAAAGCATTAAGATCGCCTACCTTGGGTAAGCCTACATGTGGCCCTGTCTATGGGACACCAAGATGAATTACAGGGGGAACTGCAATGAGATGGATTTGTAGGCAGTAGCGTTGCATGGGTAGAATCACTGGGAAGCCCGAAAATAAAGCCATATTACAACCTATGTGTTGTGATAATTGTGTTGTTTGCTCTATAACCTGCTAATTCATATGCCTTGTGACCGTGTTATATAGACCTAAGGCCGAGACAATAAGAAGACACAGTGGCAGAATAAACCACACCTTTGTTTCAACCACACCTTTGTTTCATCACAAAACTGTAGCAACCTCTGTCTGGTGAATTCCACAAAGCATATTGCATGTAGCAAACAGTTACATGACCTACAGCATTGTCAAGCAAGTTAATGTTTCTGACATTTTCAGACCAGTAAACAACTATTGATTTAGAACCACAGAGAGTTACCGCAAGTCGCAAAGAAAACAGCAGCTGCCTCCACTATTCCAGCACCATTTCAACTTCAACATCATCAAATCACCTATGCTTAGTCTAAAAGATACCAAAAACGATTTTGTCCAATCAACATAAACTAAATATGATGTGGCTGTCCATGGTTCTGATATCTGTGTGTGTGCGTGTGGGTGTGCGTGCGCGTTCGTGCACATAGAAAAACATGTTGACTCACCCTACTTGTAGAGAAGGGCCAATGACCTCCTCCTCTCTTTCATGTTGACAAAATGGTCTATCACTCTGTCATGAAGTACATATTTGTTTTGTTGTCCAAGGCTACCTGGCTAAAATGATTGCTCGCTAGCCTAACTTCCTTTCATGGGCAACGTTAGCTAGTTAACATTAGCCTCCTACTAGCTACATATTTAATTTACATCCTCTCAGGCCAGGGGAACAATGTATGAATTAATGGTTGGATCAGAATCACCATTATAATCATTGGCCAGTACAGAGAACTAAGTAAAACCACAAGTCCAAATCCCTATCCCTATCCCCATCCATTGCTAATATAGGAAAGGGCCAATTTTATCTAGCTCACCGGAGGATAACTACACAACAAGATGCAACAATTCAAGTTGTTTCTGACCAACGCTCTCAATGCGATTTGATAGGAGTGACGCCAAATTCAAACTGGCATCCCTTGACACTTTTTTTTGGTGCGCCAGGACCAGCTCACTCAGTTTAGTTCAAAGCTGATTGGCTGTTATTTTATTTTTTATTAAGGGAGTCCAAATGTTCGCTGGCTTCCCTTGCATTCAATGCTACTGGCGGCAACAATGTCATACTCTTTTGGACCAGACAACATCAGATAGATGGCCTACACATACAGAGACAGAAGGGTGCTGTTTCGCTCGCTCAGATGCTCTCTCTGGTGAGATACATTCAACCTCTTGCAAATTGCAGGGCACAGAGGTGTCTATACCAGCCATGCTCAAGTTAAACAAAAAAAATGAAACTGAAATATGTCATGCAATAGCTTTAAACTAGTGACTCGTTTGGGAAAATTTGGCATTATATACTGATGAAAAGTATAAATGCAACACCCACTGGGGGGGGAAGAGTCACTGTCGTGCCCAGTTCATGACTGTGTTTGTGTTTGTGGACCATGATAGTTCCTTAACGGTGGACACTGAGGAACTTGAAGCTCTCAACCCGCTCCACTACAGCCCTGTCGATGTGAATGGGGGAGTGCTTGGCCCTCTGTTTCCCGTAGTCCACAATCAGCGTTTTGTCTTGCTGACGTTGAGAGAGAGGTTGTTGTTCTGGCACCACACTTCTAGGTTTCTGACCTCCTCCCTGTAAGTGTCTCATCGTTATTGGTGATCAAACCTACCACCGTCGTTGATGTTGGAGTAGTGCGCGGCCACGCAATCGTGGGTGAACAGGAAGTATAGGAGGGGACTAAGCATGCACCCCTGAGGGCCCCGTGTTGAGGGTCATCGTGGTGGATGTGTTGTTGCCTACTCTCACCACCTGGGGGCGGCCCATCAGGAAGTCCAGAATCCAGTTGCAGAAGGAAGTGTTTAATCCCAGGGTCCTTATTGGAGGGCACTATAGTGTTGAATGCTAAGCTGTAGTCAATGAACAGGATTCTCACAAAGGTGTTCCTTTTGTCCAGGACTTTCAGTCCAGGCCTGTGTACCTGCATCCAGCCAATGATGCCTTATATACATAATTGCATGCAGCCCACCTGTTGCAAGTAACTGAAGCAACACAGGAAAGGCAATATGCACCAAAATAACATTTTGATAAAAACAACCATTTCTATTTTAATTATGACATAATTACGTTGGAACAAGGGTATTGACAAAGCATTTCACCAAAATAGAACTTGACTCAAGTGTCTGGAGCACCCATCACCATAATGCAAGAACATCATATATCTCTGGATAGCTGTTTTTCGAGCATGATATATCCCTGAAGTATGTGTGTGGACGCACATAAGAGGCACACATAACCAAAGTGTCAAGACAGACCATATAACTATATCATTATTGAAAAACTATACTATGATATTCTCATTAAAAGAAACGTGCGATAGGGTCAACGCAAGTTCTAGTGAAAATAGGTTAAGTAAAACATAGGCGGAAATGACAGGAACATCCTGCACACTATTGCTATAACCGGGGCCTTGAGGGCAATTCTTCATAATTTGTGCCATATGATTTTTGTCCGAAAATCTGTTCTGCAACCCCCCATGTACACTAAATACCGTGGTTCAAACAAAACGGCTGCAAAAGTATCGACCACATTAAGGAAATGTGAAGTGAGTAGTCTAGTCTAGATTAAAAAGATCATCATCATCAACAACAACAACATCATAAACAACAACGAGGACCACGAAAACATGCACGGATTAAAAGATCCTAAAGTGATGATGTATCTTAATTTAGTTTTGAAAGACTTATGAATCACAGTATAGGCCAATATTTTTATATTTTTCAAGCATGAAATGTTAACCTTGGAATGCTATATCGCATCCAATAACAATGTACAGTAAATGAGCCGGGAAATGAAATCCTTTTAAGTTATTAAGCAGGAAAGGATTCTGAACTCGTCTTTATAAATGAGGTAGAAATTCCCATGTCTTCTTCTACACTTCTCAAAGTCCCTTAAATAGCTGTAGAGGGAAGATTGTCCATTTTGGAGAATCCCACAAGAGATGGAAAACCATTCCCCTAAGTAGTGTGCACATGATAGGACTTGTCCCACGTGGCAAACATTGCTTTAATTAAAAGACCAGACCAGCCAAATGGCTTTTAAACACTGTCTGTCAGTTTGTAATACGATGAACCACCATTGTGTTTGTGCCGCAACAATAATGTTTCTGATAAGCATAAGGATCGAGTTGTCCTCATCTACTTTCTATATTTCCTTGGCTTGCTCTCTATTATTATTAGTATATTTTTAACAAGACTGCGGAGAACGAAAATCCTGTACATGACAAATTCGGGGTCCCCCTCAAATTCACAGGTCACCCAAAACAGTGGGTATAATTGCGCGTTAACGCTCCTCCCGAGGAGAGAACGAATCGAGACCTAATCGTTCAAATGTTTTCTGTATCCGTTTAACGTGTCATTACCATCCGTTGACGTGTTATTTAGAAATCAGCCCCGTGACATAGGCTATAAATCACCGTGTGTTCAGATACCAACTCGAGGTGTGAAAATATTGTTCCTTTATCACAGTGGCGGGTAACGATTAAAGGGGTCCATACTGTTAATTGTATAAAAGCTTGTAAACCATGACCCCTGCTAAATATTGTTCACTGTCGAAGAAATCGGCTTCGGTACAAACGATTTAGCATAAATTACCAATGATTGTGTTAGTTTTGGAGAGCGTGGAGTCTTTAGCCTATGTCAGTGACTGATTTATGCGTTTTGAGTCTCAAAATTCAGTGTCCTATCAAAATCAAGACAAAGCTTTCCTAACAAACCTATTTGAAATCTAATTATGACCGGCTTGGGTAATTTGATTGGTTCCAGGATTACGCCATGGTCTTTATCGTGATTTTGACTGTCCGTTTCCATAAAATAACCAGGCATGCTTACAGTAGACTCTAATTTACATTATTTGACAGAAATTGGTAGCCTATTGTCTTTAGTAGGCTATAATTGATTTAAAATGTTTACAAACGTTTTTAAATAGTTAAATGTGATTTCTTAATTACAACTAATATATTCTTTTGCCCTCTGTGTGTAAGAAATCTACATATTATTATTATTAATATATAATAATATTATTATTGGGCTATTATTAGGCTATTCCTATTATTTATATTATTATATTCTATTATTATTGTCAATAATATCGTAATCGATTATATAATTAGCTGTTGCGAGGGTTTTCAGCTTTTGCCCTCTGTGTGTAAGAAATCTACCAATGTAAATTCCAGTGAAATGTGGCGAAAGCGGGCTGCGGGGAGGTTAATCCGAGTTTAATGCAGTGAAGCACAGCGCAGGGTCTGGGCTATGATGGGTGTGTTATCTCTGCCCAACATTTGGGTCTCCCTCAATTTCAACCTAACCAAATAGCTGCAAGAAAGTGCAGATAGAGTTACTCTCAATGCCTGAGGATTTTTTTATTAATAGCTAAATAACTTCCCCATACTTTCATTAAATCTCTCTCACACACTATTCCAGATGGATTTGTTTGAAGTTGTCTCTTACTTCATTCCCCTGTCCTTCTCATTCAGCACGGCTTTAGACCCCGAAATATAGCTACATTATATTTCAGGAGATATGTGTGTGCGTGCGCGTGTGTGTTTGTGCGTGTGCGTGCATGCGTCGAACACACTCATTTCAAAGCTTTCTTTATTTTTGGTCTTTATACATTTAAAATTGTTTTGCCCGTTTCTGTCGTTTAATAAAGTCTGCAACTTCTCAGTTCTCATAGATGACGTGATTCTTTACTAATCCTTTGCATAAAACATCCTTGTTCTTAATCGATACCCATGATCATTTAATTGAATATGCACACAGAGAAAGTGAGCCTGGAGCCTCGGATTGCCTGACACCACAGTGGCTCTCCAATGCTCTCTCTCGTGATCCCTTCCCAACGCCCAGAAAGCCCGTCTGACCTCTGTTTGATTAGATTGAGAACCACAGGTAATCCGAAGATTTGCTGAAGTGTCCCTTGCCTCCACCTCACCAATTCCTCCAGGCTACAGAGGACAGTTTGTTGGTTTAGTTATTATAGATTGTCCCTTTAAAATGGGCGGATTCATTCTTTCCCTGGCGTTCTGATCAGTCATGCACAAACAATATACCTTCTCCAGGATTGAGAACATGCACGTGTGGCGTTTTGTCTAACCCCTTTACCCCGTTGGTCGCCTAATTCAACTTGTCAGGGTCATCGCAGCATCTCACTATCACTACCACGTTATTGAGGATGGCAGGTGGAAAGCGTATATGGATGAATATTCTTATCAAAATGACATAGGTTAAGGCTGCGTTCCTTTAATAAACACGTGTGTAGGGATACCAAGACAGTGGAGGTACAGCTTTCTGTAAACTCTTGTATATAATCTTATATATCATCTCCACACATCATGGTGATCTATCTCCATTAAACTACGCCAAGTGGCAGCGGTGTAAGGCACTACATCTCAGTGCTAGAGGCGTCACTACAGACCCTGGTTCGATTCCAGGCTGTATCACAACCAGCCGTGAATGGGATGTCCCATAGGGCGGCGCACAAATTGCCCAACGTCGTCCGGGTTAGGGTTTGGCCGGGGTAGGCATCATTGTAAATAAGAATTTGTTCATAACTGACGTTCCTAGTTAAATAAAGGTTAAATATAAATAAATAAAATAGCCTATTGCAACTTGCTTGAAATTATACATTGAAAATAGCCTACTTGTTTTATCATTTCGGATTACACAGAAGATAAATCTGTGATGCAACACTCACATATAGCCTATGAATAAATAGACAAATAAATCAACACATTTAATACATCTAGAGAGCTCTGAAGTAAACCACAAATCTCGTCAATGTGTCACCAGGGCGAGCCACTGTGAGCTCCGCTCAGAGATGAAAGTGAAAAGAAATAAAAGGCTCAATTTAATCTGCGTTAAAACCCTTCAACATAACGTCTGTGCTTCCAACTCAGAGAGTGAGGGGCTGATTGGGGATAAATACATTTCTTACCATGCCTGCAAGCTATTACACCCCACTCCAACACAGCCACCTTTTCAACAGACACGTTTCCATTACTTACGCTAATAAGTCTCAACGTTATTAAATGCCATCCGGATGGTAAACTGTATAAGGACAAATACGAATCTTTTTAAGAATTAAAAAGCACATTTGGTATGTTCTGAGTTCACGAAGGCAGATCTGACGCTGTCATTCGTAGGCCTACGTGAGGTATCCAACATTCTGATGTGACACTGTTGCAAGTAAATTAACATTTCATAATGCAGGGCATGGGCCGACCAAATCTTCGATGTAAACATGGTCATAACGGACATTTGTTTCCTATTCGTGTGTTGAGCATCGAATAAGAACAATCATCATCAGAAAAAATAGCAAAGCAATTAGGAAAAAATGCAGTTAAACATTCGGCAACAAGTTCACCTTGGAATGGAACAAGATAAAATCCCTTTGAAATCAGAAGCCGAAATGTTACTGGCTCTACCAATGGGTAATTTTGCCTGAAGTGTTTATAGCCAAAGGCTATCTGTTTACAAACTGAAACGCCAACATTACACATGCAGCTGAGAAACACAATGATCCGATCTCTAAATTGATAAATGAACACAAACCATTTAAAAAAAGAAAGCACCGTTTTGCACCATGAAATGCGTTGGCTATTCTCCTCCAACCGATTATTCCGTAATATTACAAAACTATCTACCAGCGGGGTATACTGAATAATTCATTTCCCTTTATATGTACCCTTGCCCTTTGTCCAAAATATTTTCTTTCTCTGGTTGCGGGTTTTTGAATGAGAATGGACCGGACAATTCCCCTTTTTGCTGCCCTGCTTTCTAAGATTTGCCTTTGTAGACCTACCTCGGAATCTTCACTTTAGAAAAGCGTCATTGGAGAGAGGTTTTGCGACTGAAGTTCATCTTCAAGTTCGAATAAGTTTGGCTGTGTTTATTTATGGGGAAAAGCTTTTTGTGAACTCTTATCTAAACCCTATTCAATGATGTTTGATCTTCTTAAATGGTGACCTTTGTCTCTTTCAGGACAGGTTTGTATAAGCACTATGATTTTCTCTCTCCCTCTATGTTCAATGACAGAGAGCGCACTGACAAGTGGCACAATAACACGAACTAACTAACTGAATTACATTTTTCATATAGACTTAGGCTATACAAAAATATGAATTTGAGTTATCTTAAAATACTAGCTAAATAAATAATGTCGTTTATTCCGATTAGCTATAATGTTAAAAATGGTAATATTCACAATAAGCGTTGTTATTTTTAAATGGTAATCATTTGTTTCAAAAACGTTTGTTACCAACTAGTTAATGTGTGCAAGCGTTAACATAATTGCCTTGAGTGTTACGGGGATATGGCTGCAGAGAAGATGCCCTCCTCGTTTCAGTTTAACTAACAAGTGATGTAGTGTCTCTAAACCGACATTGATCGTCAAACCGGTCAACTGTCAGCTGTCGTTTAGGAAGATCGTTAAAAGAGCGGGAGAGGAATTTGTAAAACAAATACATTTTCTGGAGCTAAATAGGCTACCTTCCGTCAGGGCTCACATAAATAATTGAGTAATTGAGTAAAGACTGACTGGGATTTCAAAGCAGGAATGAATGAGCCAATCTGCGAGAGGATTTTCCGATTTACCATAAAAGTATAAGGATTTCCCAAGAGATATAGACCATAGAAAAATACATTTAAATCAATTGTTGACCTATTTGAAAATTCTAAGATGATTAAAAAAACGACTGTAGCTTCACCTCCAAATAATAATAAATAAAATAATTATTAATTATATAGGCCTAATAGGAATAGGGTGTAGGCCTACTAAAATGTAATAATAACAACAATAGCGATAACGATAATAATAAAAATAATGGTTGTTGATGATGATGATGTTGATGATGTTGTATTGGAATTAGCATGGGCCTAATACAGCATTATCGTGGTGTGTGTATAGGATAAAAGTACGCCTAACATTTTATTGTTTAATAAGACAAATAAGAATGACACGATTTAGTCACAATTTATAGCAAAGTAAACCATGTTTTTCTTTGCTGGCCTACCTTTATCACCGAGAATGCCATCGATGCTATGCTTTGTTTTCTTTTCCCCGTCTTCATCCTTCTTATCACTATCGTCGTCGTCATCTTTCTTGCCGAATCGGGCCCTCAGAACTCGGCTGATGGAGCTCACTGAGAGAAAACCAAATAGGCCTTGGATTACAACAAAAAAGTCCTACGGTATTTTGTATAGTAAATGAATGGTATATTTCCTCATATGTATATGCTCATCAGCTCATGTCAAGACAATGTGAAAAATAATAAATATACAAAAATTGAAGTACAATAAATAAAAACTGCACATCAAATACCAGACTGTAGAGGGGTTCATGTCTCATCCCCTTACAGTAATCACCATAAGAAGGAAAAGTTGCTTACCAGAAGCCTCACCTGAAGGAACAGTGCTTCTGTCGCACACCCCGTCCTTCAGCAGCTTGTCCCGGATCTCCCAACTGAACATCCCGGGGTTTTCTCGCTTGTACTCCTCAATCCGCTTCTCCACATCCGGAGTTGATACCTGCTGTGGGTTTTATCATGTGCAACGACCAGACACAGAGAGAGGAAAGTCGAAACAACTTTTAATTCACACGAAGAACATGATATTGTAATGTATATGGATACAAATACACATAGCCTACGTGTTTCCCTGATGGGGAGTTTGAAATTAAGACGCATGCCTTCCTACAACATTTCAAGGCCTATAGCCCAGTCATTTTGTTAAATTAACGTCAAAAGTAGATTTATTTTGTGCATTTTAGCTAACCCTAACCCATTTCCTAACCTTACCTCCAATTATCCTAACCTGCTACGTCAATTATCCTAACCTGCTGCGTACATTTTCTGAACCTGCTACGAAAAGCCAAATCTGACGTTTAATTCGACAAAAACTGGATACCTTCTAGCCATGAACCTATAGCCTAGGCTACTCAATTTACTGATTGAAGGCCTAGTTTCGAGATGTATGGTTCCTGTCTTCATAGGCTACCTCACAAATCAATCACACACAAAACTGCATGTATTTCACTCCATGCAACAGTCATAACTTATAGGCTATAACTCGTAATGTTTGCATGTGGAAATGGTTGCATCATGCAGGCATGCAGGTGTGTAAAATGCACGTGACATGATAACTGACGAAGAAGAAGAAGAATTGATAGTCTTACACGGATTGCAGGTCAAGGTGTCGGCTAGCTGATGTCGATTGTGAAATAACGTAGAAACTATAGTCCTCCACTCACCCTAGGCTTGCTGCCTCCTATTGCCCCGGGACGAATCGAACCGGTCTCCTGGTACCGACAGAGGATTTTGGAGACACAACCATGGGAAACTCGTAGCTGTCGCGAGATTACGCAGGGTCGGATGCCATGGTGGGCCATCTCTACTATCTTGTGTCTGATATGATTTGGCAGCGGCCTCCCGTTGATGAACACTCCACCGAGCTGGTTCACCCGACCTTGGCCCAGGGGGGTTGATACTGTTCCACAATAAACATATTCAGGTCCTGTATATTGTCCTGATGATATTGTAATTGTTAAAGTTTAATGCGCAAGAGATCAAGTTAGACAACAATGCAATGACAAAGAGGGCAATGTGAAATTAGGTTAAGGATAAACAATTAAATATGTTGATGTGAAATTGGTTTGGTACTATATAGGCCAACTTTAAATTAATTAATATCTTGAGCGTTATTTCACATAGACAATAATTCAATACAAAATGAGTAGGCCTAGGCCTGTAGTTCTTGACTATCAATTTTCGTCCCAAATTCCATTATCATGCGCCTATAATAATCATCATAATAATATTAATTATCATTATCGTCATCACAACCGTGATAATAATACAGTAATAATAATTGTATGGATGTGTCGAATGGATGAACGTCTAATTCTGACATTAGACTGTGAGAACTGGTAGCAGCAAAGGTTTATTATACTAAACTATAAGATAGACACATTCCAAACATATCCCACAGCCCATCCATTCTTAGTAGATAACCCTGCCCACACTCATTCCCAGTCAGCCTGGCTGGCAGGACGTATCATTAGTGCCATAGAGCACTTGAGGATCTCATTTCGTATTCAAGAGGCACTGAAGAGTGTGGAACTTTCCACCTTGATTATTCCTAGTCATGCTGTACAAATATTGATGTGATCCTTTGAGCTATCTCTTTGCTGTGTATTTTGTTTCCATTTGCAGCAACAGGATACTTCAACAAATCCTGGAGCTTTTGGTATTGTACATTTTCGTTAAAAGCTCTTGAGCACGAACAGGCTGTGATTGGGACCGATTCCCATAAATAGGCCTACCTGCAAATACAAATTGGTATTTTTCCGCGCATTTGCTTAGATCTTTTTTTTTGTATTTCCTCGCATAGTTTATAATTTGACTCATGAAGTTATCTTAGCAACCACGTCACCATTGGTTTAGTACGTTTTAAATTGCATAAAAATATCACTAATCAATCAGGAGGATAGGCCTATTACGCATTCAAAATTCTATGAAGTAACATTTTGATCATCCGTATTGTCAGTGAGGTAAACATAACAAACACTAGAAATAATCCATTTAAAGTAGGCCTATACTTCTACAATCAACATCTAGGCCTGTCTAGCAATGTTAGGCTGTCTATTCTGTAACACAACAATTTCATTTTCCCTGTATAGTAGCCTAGACCTAAATTAATAGACAATATAAAACACAATTGTCTAATATTTAACAAAGATGAGCTACAACAAATCAAAAACACAATTGCCTAATATTTCTTAATCTTTCACGAAGATGAGCTATAACCTCCCTCTAAGATGACGAGTTATTTTTTGTTGCAACTCTCGAGAAATGTTTTCCAAGTTAAAAAGCTGCCGTACCTTCCAGAGGGAATCCCGTGCGGGGGTAGTTCTGGCCTGGCGCAGGGCGCATCATTCGAGGCACTGTTCCTGGTAAAGTAGCCATTCTAGCTACTGAAGCAACACCGAGTGGGCACTGGTACCAAATTCTTACTCGTGCAAAGTCCAGACAAGAAAATGTAGGTCTAAGCCGACAGGATGTGACGAAATGTCTCCTCTCAAAAGGATCAAAAGCAGACAATAAAATCGTAGTCCCAGTCAGAGAAACTCCTAAATAGTTAAACCCCTCCAACAGCAAAAGTGGTGATGTTCGTCACCTGGTTGGTGAGTTGGTGAGGTAAAAGAAGACCCCTTTAGTAAAGGGTTTTGTGCAGTGTTAAGGGAGGGGATGCACCTTGAACTCAAATGTGTAAATGGGCAAATTTTATTTAATTCTTTACCTTGATATACGTTATCCGCTAGTTTTAACGTCTGTTTGCTGGTTGAAAGTAGTATAAGTGGCCAACTTTGGCGCGCGTTGTAGGAGGAGACACTGGAGCGCGCCGATAGGCTCGACGTTCCTTATTTTATTCATGACCGGGAGAGTGGGTATAGCCGCGGACTTGTCGACCAATCAGACAACGGCATGGGACGCAACGCACTCATGCAGTTTTGAATTCATTGCATCACTCCCTCCACATTACAAAACTAAGAAACAAAACCAAACAGATGTGATGGTAATCATTATACCAGAATAAAACACGACTCCTTCTTTGCTCTGTCCATACACGTGAATCATTCTAAACAAGAATTATTAATGTGTATCTATATTTGTGTAAGTACAATATTCACAAATCCATATTGTATGTATGTATGTATGTATGTATGTATGTATGTATGTATGTATGTATGTATGTATGTATGTATGTATGTATGTATGTATGTATGTATGTATGTATGTATGTATGTATGTATGTATGTATGTATGTATGTATGTATGTAGCCTATGTATGTACGCATGTACGCATGTACGTGTGTGTGTGTGTGTGTGTGTGTGTGTGTGTGTGTGTGTGTGTGTGTGTGTGTGTGTGTGTGTGTGTGTGTGTGTGTGTGTGTGTGTGTGTGTGTGTGTTTAAACTTGGAGATAATTATTTGCTATGGTCAAGTTGGCTTAAACTTTTTATGATATCAGATAGTAATTTGAGGTTCAACACTATAGGAAAAAGACTACACGAAAAGTGCAAGAAAGGTTAAAGAAGGTAACTGAATATTAGGCCTACTCCAAAAGCAACTCTATTCCCCCGCTCATCGTCACCCGCATTTCAATGGGGATAGATTCGACCGTTACGTTGAGGGACTGACTGACTGACCATTGAGGTGCTTCAGCAAGCTATTGCCTTACCTCCCTTATCCTACCTCATTTGCACACACTGTATATAGACTTTTTCTATTGTATTATTGACTTTATGTTTGTTTATTCCATGTGTAACTCTGTGTTGTTGTTTGTGTCGCACTGCTTTGCTTTATCTTGGCCAGGTCGCAGTTGTAAATGAGAACTTGTTCTCAACTAGCCTACCTGGCTAAAGGTGAAGAAAAAAAATGAAAAAGAGATCTGGCATAACTTTGCCATCATAAATTGTAGAAATAGGCCCAACAAGCGCCTAACTGTGAGTTGCAACTCATGCAATGACCAATAATCAAGATTAGTAAAGACCCTATCTGGTTTATATCTGTTTTTACGACTTTTCAATTGTAGACTGAAGTAATTGTTATAGACTATAATGATCAAAGCAGAATTTAAACATTTAGGCCTATCTGACAGGAAAATGTTCAGCTAACTAAAACAATACAAATAGAAATATAATATAAATAAATCTAAATAGAATATTTTAAAAAGTTAACTTGGATGTATTAGAGGTGATTCTTTTGAAAGTATAGCTCACATGAATGTATTATAAAAAATCATGCGGAATACTTTTTAAAATACATATTTTTACAGTTTGTTCACAGACTGGATTCAGCAGAGTAAGCTAATTCAGCAAATGTCTTAGGGAATAAGAGGGGGTTTCCTTATTGATTTGATAACAATATAATAGACTAGTTAGCCTGTCACCCGCGTTCTCTTCTGCAGAAAACACCTGTAGGATAGGCCTGTATGAGTTTGCGGTAGAATATTTCATACAGACAAGGTTCCTATTGCTATTGCTATTTCAGCCGTGGAATTCAATACCACAATATAGGTGAAGATATTCTATTTTGGAAATTAACATTTTAACTTCAATTAGGCCGAAAATTGCGTGTTGAGAGCATCAAATAATTTTCAGTTAAACGTGCAAGCTTCTGAGTATTACAGTAATTACACCGATCTATGGTGGTAGTAGGCCGATAGCCTAACAGATAGGCGTAGAGAACATTTACAAGAGGGACCTTTCAAATAGCAATAGCTTAAAGCAAATTGTAATAAAAGTAATAGGTTAAAACTATTAGCCTACATTCTTAAGTAGCCTAAGAAAGGAGACTAGGTAGAAAGTCGCGTATCAACTCTGTGGGCCTGCGGTGCATATACAATTGATGTGGAAAACACTACTGGTGGAAGGCAATTTCACAAATCATTTTTGCAACAATTAGGGAGTGTGGAGGGGTGAAATGGCGATTTCACATGCAGATGCGCCGATGGGGAGGACCTGGTACCCTGCGGAATAGCTATGACCCTAACCCTGCCGCTTTGGTTTGCTTCACATGGGACAGAAGGCACAAAGAGCCCGCCTCACCCTCCTTGGAAGACTCACCGAGCATTGGATTAAGTCAAGCATCAATCACGTGAAAACCAAACAAAAGCGTTTTCTAGAAAAACATTCTTTAGATGGAAACATCAGCTGTCTTTCTACTGCCTTTAGCGAGGAGGCATGTTACCTATACGTTCGCTCTCTCTCACGATAAAAATACGAATATAAATCACCTTCCCCTCAAGTGTGTTTTTCAAACCTCATAATAATGTAAGGCTGGTTCAGTATTATTATTTTTTACTTCAAGTATCATTTCAAGTTTGTGTCTGCTTTATTGAAATTCATGTAAAAGGATTGGAACATTTTTATTTAAATATTATAAAATCAATAAACAGTAAACATTCACATGTTGTTCTTTCTTTAGTGTGGGTTATTTTGGTTGATATTGAGAGCCCCCCTATGTCTATCTTTATGTAGGCCTAAATACAATTCTAACAAAAATGCTGATAACCATGATAATGATGATAATATTGGTTAGTTTTATTTAAAACAATGTTACACATAATATAGTATTAGGCCTAACAATGTCAATATCAACCTGTCAGGCAATATATTTATAAAAGTGTGTTTAGTCTGGTCCATTTGCTTTTAGGTTTCCCATAAGGAGTATGTAAAAATAAAGGAAATAGCTATGCATTATTTACTCAATGCATTTATTTGCAATCCACAGCCATAATTCACTTTTGTGATCAAATTACAAATTCAGCACCCCATTACCCTTTACTATTAAATTAAGTTGTTATAACACTAGATTTTACAGGTTTATTTTGTACATTTTAATTTAAGGACAAACCGATTGCAAGAAACGCATCCCAGCTCCTGTTCACTAACTGAGATTCTGAACTCTTGGCAAACCATGACACCAAAATACCTTTTTTTTAGTTGAGTCAACATTAAGCATGGCGGGCTATATCATTTACACAATCATTATGTTGCCATTTTGGCTGCATGATCAGCTTAATACTTTTAGGCGCGTTTCTCATGATGGCGCAATGATGTACGCTAATGTCCACTAGTGGGCGACGATCTTTACTTTACATGCCCTCTCTATGTCCCCTTATATTCACCAGGTAAACGAATGGCCGATGAAAGTACAGCAAACTACATGCAGGAGAATTTCAGGAGATATTGGGTATATTTGTCCAGAGAAAGATGTCTCATTGTGACAGTTGATTGAAACAGCCCCCCCCCCCCCCCCCACCCACCCACTGACACACGTCCCTGCATCTGATTCCAATAAGGGACTGTCACTTGTTTCTTTTATCAAATTCACAAGACAGAAAACACTTCCCCTTTTAACATATTGTCTCCAGTCTTATCTTGATCTGGGTTGTTCTTCAAACACTTTGCTACAAAGCCTCATTATTTGTGACATGGCAATTACCCAAGTTTCTTTTTAGCTTGTAGGTGAATACTGCTGTTTCTCTGCAAGGCATCCTATCTCCATCCTGCATCAACTCATAGTGTCTTGTACAATTTTTAGCTATTCATGTTGGAAGTACACAAAGAAAGCCTACCTTTGATAAGAGCATTGCTTATTTAACCATCATAGTTTGAACAAAGTAAAGTATTGCATGAATATAGTTTTAATGACATCTTGTATGTGGTGTTACCAACTTGAAGCATTACTTTAACATTTTCCTAACATAATTTAAAGTTCCCTAACATAATACTATTTTCCCACTGCTATTCTCTTCTCTTTGATATTAATTAAAGAGTATCTTCAGCAAAAAAATGGAATGCTTATCCTTTTGTTGATGTGTAAATGTGTACATTACAGAGTTGAAACAAATTGCACACTGTACAGAAGTACCCACTGGAAAGGAGAAAAAGCTATTTACAACATACAACTAAATTGGATACAGACAACCAGTGCAAATATTTTCCGCTAAGTAAAATAGCAAATCTTGTGTCCTTTATTAATGTCCAACACTTGAAAAACACAAATCACAGAGCTTCTTGTTATTTTACTTTACTATAAGATAAGACTCCTTCATAATACAAAGCACTTTTTTCCTCTCTCTGGAGTCTCTGCCTTCACACACAGCTTGTGAGTTCCACTTGGTGTGCATTGTCTTTCAATTTGAGACATATTTGGATAAATTATTATCCAAAAACACATCAACATTTCTTATAAAGTATTTCATGTCCATATAGAGGTGATAGAGTGGCAGAATGGTCTCGATCTCTCCTCTGTGGCCTGGAATGTGTTCAGACAGGTGCGACTGCTGCAGAGCAGAGCAGACTACTGCCAGGACCATGCTAGTTATGTGCCAGGTCCTCCCACTTAGAGTGTACCGTGACGCTGCAGCTCAGACACTAACACGTTTTACTTTGCTCTGCTCTGCAAATCCAGCAGAATCTTGTTAACTTGCTGGGGCATGTTCACATCTGCTTGGAATTATCAAAATGTGTTATTGCTTCCTTATGGGAATAATTTTTATCAGGATGCAGAGAGAGATACTATATAAAATGGTCTTGTAAGAGGGAAGGAGAGCTGCTTTCTTTACTTAATTAGAGGGTGCTGCTTATAGATACTCATCACATTAATACAAACAGACATATGCTTAAGGGAGACACTGGACAGACAGACACAGCTAGGGCTCTGATAGGCTGATGTTGTACCCACAAGATAGAGATGACCATGACAGAGTGAAGTGGAGAGGAGGGCAGATGAACTCCCTCACAGCCAGATCAGCAGCATCACTAAGTAACCCCTGAGAGGAAAGGAGAGGGGAGCGGGGGAGTGTAGGTGACATCAGGCTGGCAGCAGGTGTCCCCAGCTGGATGGGTGGGTGGGGGGTGAGGGGGGGTAGAGGGTGATCCATGGCAGCGTGGGTGACATGCTGTCACTGCTCATTATTGCATGAATCCTGTTGTATCTTTAAACCCCTAGCTCATTAGATTGGTATACAGTAGACATGTCATTGACAGTATGGAGGCTTGGGAGATGAAGAGCCTGTCCAACTAGTTTGTTTTTGGACATTTAAACTTTGGGTACATGAAAATGTTGGCTGCTCATGTGTTTACGTGCAAGGTGCGGGATGCTAAAGCCCTGCCACTGAGAAAGAGAGAGGAATAGCTGTCATTCTCACTAAACAACCCACAGAGGGACAAACAAATGGATTCTGGCAAAACCGAAGGCCCTTATCGCCTTGTGGCAGAGCTCACCTGTCTCTTCAGTTAACAGCCCAACACTACCCTAGTTTCCCTCTACAGTCAAATGTCACTGCACTTCAAATATAAATCTACTTCAAATACCCCTACAGTTTGAGTCTGTCTGTTTTGTTTGTGTATCTAAGTGTTGTGGTGGTATCATGCCTGTTCCCCATAGATCTGTAAAGAAAGATATTATACTATAGCCTCTGTGTTTAATTGCATACATCCAAGTCTTTGATGATTTGCATCCCACCATCGCACAAGATAATAGTGAATAGTAGATGGTGTAAAACAAGTCATGACTGTTGCTGCTGTGTTGAGTAGGGGAAACGCATGCAGAGCCACTCAGATGACAACCCTGTTGATTGTCTGTCAGGGTCCTCAGATAACAACCCTGTTGATTGTCTGTCAGGGCCCTCAGATAACAACCCTGTTGATTGTCTGTCAGGCCCCTCAGATAACAACCCTGTTGATTGTCTGTCAGGGCCCTCAGATAACAACCCTGTTGATTGTCTGTCAGGCCCCTCAGATAACAACCCTGTTGATTGTCTGTCAGGGCCCTCAGATGACAACCCTGTTGATTGTCTGTCAGGGCCCTCAGATGACAACCCTGTTGATTGTCTGTCAGGGCCCTCAGATGACAACCCTGTTGATTGTCTGTCAGGCCCCTCAGATAACAACCCTGTTGATTGTCTGTCAGGGCCCTCAGATGACAACCCTGTTGATTGTCTGTCAGGGCCCTCAGATGACAACCCTGTTGATTGTCTGTCAGGGCCCTCAGATAACAACCCTGTTGATTGTCTGTCAGGGCCCTCAGAAAACAACCCTGTTGATTGTCTGTCAGGGCCCTCAGATGACAAACCTGTTGATTGTCTGTCAGGGCCCTCAGATGACAACCCTGTTGATTGTCTGTCAGGGCCCTCAGAAAACAACCCTGTTGATTGTCTGTCAGGGCCCTCAGATGACAACCCTGTTGATTGTCTGTCAGGGCCCTCAGATGACAACCCTGTTGATTGTCTGTCAGGGCCCTCAGATGACAACCCTGTTGATTGTCTGTCAGGGCCCTCAGATGACAACCCTGTTGATTGTCTGTCAGGGCCCTCAGATGACACAAACCTGACCAGAGGAGAACCATGTCGGTCAAAACGTTTTATTTGTTGTATCACTGAAAGCCTAATCAAAGATCATTTATGGGGGAATCAAACATTGAGCAGATATTACGTAGTAATGCAGTTTGTATGTGATTAAACACTCTATGATTGCAAACACATCCCGGAATCTTGACCTAGACCGTGTGACTATATTGTATATAAGTTTTATTCCATTATCACCATTTAATTTTCTCTGAAGAGGCCATCAATTATTTATAATTGCTAAGTAAGAGTGAGTTTATAAAAGTTATATTACTACTAAAACGCAAAGTGAAGATCAGAGCGAGCATGATATTTCATTTCACGAGCATGAATATTTCAAACAATATTTCTGTGACTAATTTAAGTGGAAATCATGAAAAGTATTTGATGAATGTGTCTTCGTTGATGTCTGATAAATTCTACAAAATCCCTATGAATATTAATACAAGAGATCCTGAATGTTTTTTTTATTAGCTAATTAATATGTATAATCTAAAAATCTAATCAAACTCCACTTTCCCCTTGCGGCATTGTGTAACCTCCTGTAGTGGTGAAGTAGACTACTTGTCCACACTGTCAATACCTGAGAGGCATCAGAGCTCCAGTAAGAAACAACAGTAATAAACAAGCAACAAACTATAAACCAAAATGATGTGTTCTATGTATCACACTGTACATTGTATGGTTTAACAAATAGACTTGAGGAGTTGTGCCCCATATTCACGTGAGTGCGTGTGCTTGTGTGTCTGTGTGTCTGTGTGTGACCTGTGTGTACAACATGTGATAGAACCCCATGCTGTGGCATCACGGTCTGATGTGCATGCCAAATCCTCTTGCCCTTTCACCCAACCAACCATCCTGGCTCTGCAGCATCACCCCGTGCAGCAGCCATCAGTGGATCCTGGGATGGTGAGCAGGAAGTCACAGTGAGTGGACTGTGTCAGGAGAAGTCACAGTGAGTGGACTGTGTTCCCCAAACATCTTCCCTTTAACAAGCTGTGACTATCCTGACCAGCTACTGACCATTTACTGTCTGCACCACTCCAGACTACAGGCTCATCTCAGACTGAAGGAATAATACATCTCAGAGTAAAACTAAAGGGACCATTCAAAAACACTTGCATGTTCTTCATAGCCTTCACAAACCAATGGAGTTCCTATTCACCTCCAGGATAATTCCTGCTTCTGTTCGGCCAATGCTCTAAAACACTGTCAGTCCTTTTCAAGCCATTGTAATAAAGCATGTTTCAAAATATTTGTCTCAAGGTTGTGCTGCACATACACCAGAAGACAACAGAAGGACATTTACGAATTGTCTAACAAAGATATCGATGCTGTTTGTTTTAGAGACAGATCCATCCATTTAGCAACAAAACTCTTCAATTCTTCAACTCCTAGCAGCATGTGATAGACTAGTCGTGTTTAGCTCTTAATCAGTTAAAGGCATCTCTTTGAAAAAGCCGAAGGAAGAAAGCAAGTCCTTTGTTTAATGAAGATGAAAGTAACAGCCTCCATTTTGCATGCTGCCGTAATTAGTCTCACTGAATCCATCTGAGAGATCAATCAGTGGAAAAAGACAGAATTTGATCCCCAACATGAGAGACAAAATGTCCCTCTGTCTGTCTCTGTTGGGTCCATGGGTTCATAGAGGATGGATGGCACCACTGTAGCTGGACAGAGACAACAGGCAGGGGACTAAGTCAGACTCGAGACCTCACAGTGGGCTGAGGAGATCAGACATTTCTTTATGTGGGTAGTTGATTAAACGTGTTCAAAACTGTACGCATTCTACAAGGCTGGGAAGCTTGTCGGTGATGACATGGGATTCTTTTTAATGAGACTAATTTAAACCGCAGGTATGGTCCATCTAGAGACAACATGTGGATTGGCATCTGAGTACTTCTCAGGTAAAGTTAGTCAAATGTGTGAGGTTCCATATTTTCCTATGTTCCAAAGGAATAAGTATCTATTCATGTCCTTTTCCATAAAACAAGATTTGCTTTACTGTTTCAGTTCAAGCTCCAGTAGCGCACACATGGAAGAAATCTGATTGAGAAATCGTATCGCAAACTCTAAAATGTCTTGCGTATCACACTGTAGACAATGTGGAGGTTTCAGTCAAGAAGTGAAACACAAACGTTAGCAGAACAGATAATCTAATTGAGAATGGGTAAGAAGCATGCTTTGGTTATCATGTTAGGGATGGGTGTCATGGGAGAGTCTGTGAAGCTTCATCTGGCCTCCTTGGCCTCCCCTCTCCTCAATAATCTGCTTGATAAAATGAATATTTGGGACAGAAATGTTGGTTAAAATGTTTTCCCAATGAATGTGTGAAACTGGCTTACTGGTCCTACACGGAGTCAGTTCATCTCACCCACCTCTCTGTTTTCTGAGTGGGCATAGGCTGTTCAATCTTTCTGAGAGCTCATTGACTCATGTCTTTTCATCAAGCCAAGTGTCTGGTTCAAACGACCGGAGGGGACCTGTAAGGCTTAGCTATGTCTTAGCTTGAGTATATCAGTTATGTGGATTTATGTGTTATTTGCAGCCATTATTAGCTTTTTAAACATAATCATAATTCCTGAAGGTGGCCAACTTCTATCACAATATATTAATTCATTTAATTTAAAGCCATGTCTTAAAGGGGTTCATTCTGACTCTTTCCTTGTACACTATCTGGTCATCTGAGCATCTCTAACTGAACTGTCACAGACGATTTCGGCAGGAACAACTCCTCTTGCTGTCCCAAAGAGCATGTGGCCCTCACGAGAGTATCAGCTACCACTGGACTCAACGTCAGTGTTCAGTTAATCATGCACTGCAGATTCACCATGTTAGATGCATTTTGCTTGCTGTCTAGCTGTGTGAAGTGTCTATTAATTTTCTGATTTTGCACAGAAAAGTGGTCAGCACAATAATGACGTTGTTTCCCTGTATATCATCTCTAGTTCTTTCATGGAACTTTATGTGTGTTGGGTGTCTGGGCAGTCTACAACTCCACATGACTGGGCCTGTTGGATTGCAAATCAACTGGTTAACCCAATGATCTAACCTGCATCATTTTTGGGACATGTGCTTTAGAAGTAGACAGTTATTGAATAATATTCAAACCGTTATGCATGTGTGGTTGTGTATCACACAATAAATAACCAAACTATAACATGTCCTATCCAGTCACTAGGTGTACAATTATTATATCCATATGATGGAAATGTACAATAAATCGGGGACATTAATAACATTATAACTAAATACAGAATAATCTCTTCCACAAAAACATAATTTACATTACAAAAGCTAATTCAATGGACGACAATGGGTGATTTTGTAATTTTGTACTGTGTGATGATGATACATGTAGATTTAAAAATGATCATGCATGTAGATCTCTCTGTCTTTCATGTTCATATAAGAAAAACAGTTTGCTGTAAAGTTCCTGCAGACAGGACTCACAGTCATAAGTCAACATGTAACAGTACAGGACTCCCTGTTCTGTGTTAAATCAAATTTATTTATAAAGCCCTTCTTACATCAGCTGATATCTCAAAGTGCTGTACAGAAACCCAGCCTAAAACCCCAAACAGCAAGCAATGCAGGTGTAGAAGCACGGTGGCTAGGAAAAACTCCCTAGAAAGGCCAGAACCTAGGAAGAAACCTAGAGAGGAACCAGGTTATGAGGGGTGGCCAGTCCTCTTCTGGCTGTGTCGGGTGGAGATTATAACAGAACATGGCCAAGATGTTCAAATGTTCATAGACGACCAACAGGGTCAAATAATAATCACAGTGGTTGTCGAAGGTGCAACAGGTCAGCACCTCAGGAGTAAATGTCAGTTGGCTTTTCGTAGCCGATCACATTCAGAGTATCTCTACCGCTCCTGCTGTCTCTAGAGAGTTGAAAACAGCAGGTCTGGGACAGGTAGCACGTCCAGTGAACAGGTCAAGCCGCAGGCAGAACAGTTGAAACTGGAGCAGCAGCACGGCCAGGTGGATTGGGGACAGCAAGGAGGGGGGGGGGGGGGGGGGGGGAGAGAATTAGAGAGAGCATACTGAAATTCACACAGGACACCGGATAAGACAGGAGAAATACTCCAGATATAACAGACTGACCATAGCCCCTCGACACATAAACTACTGCAGCATAAATACTGGAGGCTGAGACAGGAGGGGTCGGGAGACACTGTGGCCCCATCCGACGATACCCCCGGACAGGGCCAAACAGGCAGGATATAACCCCACCCACTTTCCCAAAGCACAGCCCCACACCACTAGAGGGATATCTTCAAACACCAACTTACCATCCTGAGACAAGGCCGAGTATAGCCCACAAAGATAGCCCACAAAGACAACCCAAGGGTTGCGCCAACCCAGACAGGAAGATCACGTCAGCGACTCAACCCACTCAAGTGACGCACCCCTCCTAGGGACTGCATGGAAGAGCACCAGTAAGCCAGTGACTCAGCCCCCGTAATAGGGTTAGAGGCAGAGAATCCCAGTGGAGAGAGGGGAACCGGCCAGGCAGAGACAGCAAGGGTGGTTCGTTGCCCCAGCGCCTTTCCGTTCACCTTCACACTCCTGGGCCAGACTACACTCAATCATAAGACCTACTGAAGAGATGACTCTTCAATAAAGACTTAAAGGTTGAGACCGAGTCTGAGTCTCTCACATGGGTAGGCAGACCATTCCATAAAAATGGAGCTCTATAGGAGAAAGCCCTGCCTCCAGCTGTTTGCTTAGAAATTCTAGGGACAATAAGGAGGCCTGCGTCTTGTGACCGTAGCGTACATGTAGATATGTACGGCAGGACCAAATCGGAAAGATAGGTAGGAGCAAGCCCATGTAATGCTTTGTAGGTTAGCAGTAGAACATTGAAATCCGCCCTTGCCTTAACAGGAAGACTTATAGACTTATTATAGACTGATAGACTTGTTATAGACTTATGTGCTGTGAGAAAATATGCACTATCTGTTATCAAATATAACTATGTGTTCATTCATAGATAAAGGGCTATCAGAGTCTGACCCCTCCTCAGAGAAACCATGTGTTTGTCACACACAAAGGAACAGCATCTCTCCACAACAGGAGTGTGAAATCACCATGTTCAAACAGCGAGGGAGTGGAGCTCTCAAAGGGAACAAATATCAGTGCACACGGTTTACATCATGCAACGCACTGAACCCTCTATTCATGGGTCACTCTCAGGAAATCAATGTTTCTACTCCGCATTTGCAGTGGCTGGAGCAAGAGCTGAACTTGTGTAATCATCTAAAGACATCTAGAGTAAGGAGAGGATCACATTGGTCTGACTTTTAACTGATGCTTTTGCAGTGGCTAATAAATACCAAATGAATGTCTGAAAAATATCTGAACATGTCACCTCAATTAGATAGCCAATATAAATATTTAAATCAAGATGATGTATTGATTTTGATACATCATTGATACAATGATGATTATTTTTCATTTATTATTAGATGTGTGTGACTGTCTATTTAAACAATCATAAGTGTTGCTAAAGCGTATAACAACTTACATGCAAAATTGTCCTCTTTTGTTGGAGATGATCATTCCACTTAGGAGCTCTGACAGTGCAATACAGTCCACTGGCGCCATCAGGTGGACAGTTACGAAAAGTAAAGGAAACACTTCAAGGATCATCGCTTCCAATGGGGGTGGTGGGTTTTTGGGATTGTTGCCGCGTTCATGTGCTTGTCTAAACTAGGAAACTCTGAAATGTACGACTTGCTAACTGGTTGAACACAGCACGTGTATAGAGCCCCACAGTGGAGTAGTCATAATACTCATAATAAAAAAACAGCTTAATGGTTCCAATCGTTTTTCCACCATTCATTTTTCCCATAGAAACACTTAAAATAAGGGCTGTGTTTTGTGTAGGCTTACCCTGGCATGACGTTTTGATAACCACGACAACTACATTTAGCTAACATTAGATAGTTCATCCAGAGATTCTTACCTTTGCCTCGATTCGACAGTCTCATCCAGATCGTCATGGCATTTGTAGTTATTTATGATAGCCACATTAGCAGCTAATTAGCATTTCATTTGTTGGGGATAAATACAGGTGAATATATTGAGTCCCCTTGTCTGAGAAAGATTTACATGGTTATCAAAACATCACGCAAGAGTAAGCCTATGTAACAGTTTAACTTTATGGCGTCCCCTCGCCCAGAACCGGGCGCGAACCAGGGACCCTCTGCACACATCAACAACAGTCACCCACGAAGCATCGTTACCCATCGCTCCACAAAGGCCGCGGCCCTTGGGTGAACCACTACTACTTCAAGGTCTCAAAGCGAGTGACGCCACCGTTTTTGAAAGGCTATTAGCACGCACCACCGCTAACTAGCTAGCCATTTCACATCGGTTACATTCACCCCCCTTTCGACCTCCTCCTTTTCCGCAGCAACCAGTGATCCGGGTCAACAGCATCAATGTAACAGTTTAACTTTAGTCCGTCCCCTCGCCCCGACCCGGGCGCGAACCAGGGACCCTCTGCACACATCAACAACAGTCACCCACGAAGCATCGTTACCCATCGCGCCACAAAAGCCGTGGCCCTTGCAGAGCAAGGGGAACCATTACTTCAAGGTCTCAGAGCAAGTGACGTCACCGATTGAAAGGCTATTAGCGCGCACCACCGCTAACTAGCTAGCCATTTCACATCCGTTACACCTACACGAAACACAGCCCTTATTTGAAGTGTTTCTAA
Organism: Salvelinus namaycush; assembly: GCF_016432855.1. NCBI lineage: Eukaryota > Metazoa > Chordata > Actinopteri > Salmoniformes > Salmonidae > Salvelinus > Salvelinus namaycush. The sequence goes on from NC_052326.1 coordinate 23,852,432, forward strand.
AATCCACTATAAAAAAAATGAATGGTGGAAAAATTATTGGAACCATTTCCCTGTTTGACCGCTAGGATTTATGGGTATTATGACGTATACTGTGGTACTCTATAACTATAAACGGTTAGCAATTCATAAACTTTCCTAGTTCCAACTTGCACCTGAACGTGGCATATGTATAGCTGGATGGGTTAGCGGACAATGTCACAAAAGCGATGTGTGTGCTTCCATGGGACAGAAGTCAGCATGTTGTTGTGATTCTGGATGGCCAGTTTGCCATGTGATGAATAGCAAGTGGCTCGTTTCATCAAAAATGTGCAATCCGCACTCCGACCTGCGAAAGGCAGCAATACACAGCGTCTAGTGATTAAAAACTACACGAAGAAGAACATCACTTCCTGTTTAAAAATGGCTGCACCCTTACTAATGTCACATTAGACAATAGAAGTGCTATTTTCTCTAATGTTGAAAACGTTTTCGATCTTTTACGTATTCGTTTGATCTCTTTTGCAGGGTATACCTAAACATGGTCCATCTATGTAAGTAGGATCAGGTTGCTATTTAATTAACTAACGCTGTAAACATGGGCTAACTAGCACGTTGGGGTACGTTTATTAGCTAACCGGAAATGTCTCTAACTTTACTGTTGACGAGCCTAGCCATGATTATGGTGTCTAGCTAGCTAGCAGTTATACCAATGATGTTTATTTCATGGAATAGACAACAGATAGCTACACAATAGCTAGACATTGAGTGTTATTTGTATTATGGGAAGGCCACTTGCTAATGAGTTATTGTCCAGACATGAAATACTGTTGGGTGTGTGGTGTTCCCATTTATTGTAGATTATGTTAAAAGAGAGCTCCACCATGTTAAATTACCGTTGCGGTGGGTGGCGATCCAGATTCAAGTATTTTGCAGACAGCATAGTGTTATTGGAGCGGTTGTGGTGTATAAGCAGTAAAAACAGTGTCAATCCCTAATTTACCTGGCTAAACACCTGATAACCTTTGACCTAGCTATGCACCTAACAAAACACCACCTGAACTGTGGTCACAACTAATTGCTTACTCTTTGACTGAAAACATCCTACTTCAAATGCTGTTCTATTTTTAAGCCAATTTAATTGCATATGAATTTCACCATTTAACGAAACAATACAATGCTGATTTTGTTGTATTATCCTTACAGCATCCTTCCTACTGAAGACGTACCATGGAGGACACATTGTCATCAGATTGGCAATGGCTGGCCACAAACAGTCTAACAGACCTTTCTACCGCATTGTGGCAGCTTACAACAAGCGAGCACGAGACAGTAAATACATAGAACAGCTAGGCTCTTATGACCCCCTGCCAAACATCTACAATGAGAAACTGGTCAGCATCAACTCTGACAGGATCAAGTACTGGATGGGCTGCGGTGCACATCCAACGAAGCCTGTGGCCAAACTTCTAGGTGTGTTCCCTCTACCCTCACCATGACAACACACACTTTACAGGTTTATTGAAACGACCAGTGTAAGACCTACATCATGGAAAAGACACTAAATCACAGGTTCATAAACTAACTATACTGAACCAAAATATAAACGCAACAGTTTTTACAATTTTACTGAGTTACAGTTTATGTAAGGAAATCTGTCACTTGAAATAAATTCATTAGGCCCAAATCTATGGATTTCTCATGACTGGGAAACATAAGGTAATGGTGGCAGATGAATGGCATGACAATTTTTTTTTTTATACCTTTATTTAACTAGGCAAGTCAGTTAACAACAAATTCTTATTTTCGATGACGGCCCTAGGAACAGTGCCTTGTTCAGGGGCAGAACGACAGAGTTTTACCTTGTCAGCTCGGGGATTTGATCTTGCAACCTTTCGGTTACTAGTCCAATGCTTTAACAACTAGGCTACCTGCCGCCCCAATTGGGCCTCAGGATCTCGTCACGGTATCTCTGTGCATTCAAATTGCCATTGATAAAATGCCATTTTGTTCGTTATCCGTAGCTTATGCCTGACTTTACCATAACCCCACCGCCACCATGGGGCTCTCTGTTCACAATGTTGACATCAACAAACCACTCACCCACATGACGCCATACACATGCTCTGGGGTTGTGAGGCCGGTTAGATGTACTGCCAAATTCTCTAAAATGACATTGGAGGTGGCTTATGGCAGAGAAATGAACATTAAATTCTCTGGCAACAGCTCTGGTGGACATTCCTGCAGTCAGAATGCCAATTACACGTTCCCTCAACTTGAGACATCTGTGGTATTGTGTTGTGTGACAAAACTGCACATTTAGAGTGACCTTTTATTGTCCCCAGCACAAGGTGCACCTGTGTAATGATGATGACGCTGTTAAGCAACATTTAGGAGAAATAAGCTTTTTGTGCATATGCAACATTTCTGGGAACTTTAATTTTAGCTCATGATACATGGGACCAACACCAACACTTTGTTCAGTGTAGTATACTTTTAAATGTAATCAATACTTCCAATTAAGTCTCAATGCTACCTGGGAATCTATGTGGTCTAAGATACTGTTAACCCCATGTCTGTTCCTGTAGGACTGGCTGGGTTCTTCCCCCTGCATCCCATGACGGTGACAGAAACAGAGCGTCACAGGGCCCTGGCAGAACTAGCAGAGGAAGCAGCTCCAGAAGATGGAGTTAAGCAGCAGGAACTATGAGAGCTGGAGCGTGGGGGACTGTCAAGCATAGCAGGATGTGGTTACTGTACACGAAGGACAGCTATAAATGCCATTCTCCTCCCAAGAGGTGAACTGTTTCCAGTGAAAGCCTTTGTTCTATGTGAACAATGAATATTCATAAGCAGTGCTTTTCCTACAAATTGTCTTTTTTTATTTCACCATTATGATAAGTGCTACATATTCACATCTCAAAAGCAAAGACATATGTTGGATGAACTTTTTGTTGTGGTCAATTAAAGTTATAAATTAGCATTGTGTTTGGGATACTTTCAATGTTTCCAAATCATACGTTTTTAACATTAACATTGGCTAAATGCCAAATTGCTCAGTTAAGGCTTTTAATTCGATTTTCAGGAAGTATTTTATATTAGCTCAGTCACTTATCAAATGCTGATAAAAGCAAGGAACAATTTGTTTAAGTTGGTTTACAATTTGGCTTAACCCTGTCAGCTGTAGTTACAGATATTCCACTATTGACGTGCTGCCAAGATGAAACTAATGTGGATGTATTTTGCATAGAGGCCCCTGTGGGATAGTCATTTAACATTTTGAGGTCCCATTTTAAACGAAAGAAAAACATATGTTGTACATAAAGTCTTCACATATAATCTAAGTGTATGTCATATTCTATAAAGGATGTCATAACCAGGCACACTGTGGGGTGAATTGCCAAATGTCACATACCTCATTGTGTATGTTTATGCACCATTTATAGAGCATGACATATGCATATAGAGGATTTGTGAAGCATTTATGTCGTGCATATGAAACATTTATGTATGCTATATAAGTTGTACTTTATTTAAAATGCGACCCTGTTGGATGGTGGATGCAATATTTAAGTCCGTCAAACATAGGAGAGTAATGACATACAGTGCCTTAAAGTATTCATACCCCTTGACTTACTCAACATTTTGTGTTAGTCTGAATAAAAAATTGATTAAATAGATGTTTTCCTCACCTATCTACACACAATACCCCATAATGACAAAGTGGAAACATGTTTTTAGATTATTTTTAATTTTTTACAAATTACACTGAACAAAAATATAAATGCAACATGCAACTATTTAAAAGATTTAAAAGTTAGTTTATTTAAAAGGAAATCAGTCAATTGAAATAAATGCATTAGGCCCTAGCCTATGGATTTCACATGACTGAGAATAGAGATATTCATCTGTTGGTCCTTCGCATTGAGTTGATCAGACTGTTGATTGTGGCTTGTGGAATGTTGTCCCACTCCTTCAATGGCTGTGCGAAATTGCTGGATATTGGTGGGAACTGGGACACACTGTCATACATGTCAATCCAGAGCATCCCAAACATGTTCAATGGGTGACATGTCAGGTGAGTATGCAGGCCATGGAGGAACTGGGACATTTTCAGCTTCCAGGAATTGTGTACAGATCCTTGTAACATGGGGCTGTGCAATATCATGCTGAAATGTGATGCCGACATATGAAGGGCACAACAATGGGCCTCAGCTCTCAGGATCTCGTCATGGTATCTCTGCATTCAAATTTCCATCAATAAAATGCAATTGTGTTCGTTGTCCATAGCTTATGCCTGCCCATACCATAACCCCACCGCCACCATGGGGCTCTCTGTTCACAATGTTGACCGCAGCAAACTGCTCTCCCACACGACGCCATACACACTGTCTGTCATCTGCCCAGTACAGGTGAAACCGGGATTCATCTGTGAAGAGCACCCTTCTCCAGCGTTTTTGCTACATTAAGGCGTAATCATTCAGTCAATTGAGCATTTCTTGCCATTTTCATATCTCCATTGTGTCAGTTAATGCAAGATATTTAGGAAATGGAGCGAGATATTCAGGGCTATTGGGAGGGTTTTAGTGATAGACACCACTGCGTTCAGTCACGGGTATAACATTGAGTGGAGAGGGAGGACTGTGGTGTCCTAACCTGTCAGGGAGTGGAGGGATTCTTTATTTCAATTGTTGTGATACATTTTGCAGGGTTATTGTGGTGGAATGGAAATCTGGGTTTTGTAATTTTATATATAATTTTATCCAGCAATGGATATGTTTACTGTTTTTTTCTGGAATATCTGGTTTACAACTATTTTGTTGTCAGCTGAATAGTCATTTTATAACTATCATAAGTGACCCCCCCTTTTATCCATCAAACTGGTATTCACATCACTACAGATGGATCATGGCTAATTTAGTGATAATTTCCTGTAATCTGATGGGTGCTAATGAGAGAAATAAGTTAATTAAATGTCTTGATTTTTACATAGGAATAAAGTTGACATTGCTCTATTGAAAGAGACATCTTTTAGAGGGTGATGTCTGGAGACTTCATAACAACTACTACAAACTGGCAGCTGCTTCCGGCTTCATATCTACATCTAATGGGGTGCTTATTCTTATTTCTTATTCTTATTTCTTTTAGTTATTTTTCTTAAAACTGCATTGTTGGTTAAGGGCTTTTAGTAAGTAAGGTTGTTACTTACCTGTTGTATTTGGAGAATGTGACAAATAGAATTGGATTCGATTTTTATTCTACATAAACACAGTCTACCCCTTACAATTGAAAAAAGTGGAAATGATAAACAGGGCAGATCTACTTACATATGTTCCACTTTGTATGGAAAGAAAATAGCATTTGTATCTATTTAGGCTCCTGACTCATATGACAAAGATTTTCTCCCTACTGTAAACAGAAGCCTGCTCAATTTATCAGATTATACACTTATTATTGGAACTGACATGAATGCCATGATTGATTCTAAGCTAGGTAGATGTGGACCTTCTCATAGCTCATCACAAGTGAATGCTTCCAATGCACTTAAACCATTTCTTAAAGATCTCCATTTTAATGACTGTTGGAGAAGTTATAATCCCACAACTAAGGACTATACATGCTTTTCTGCTAGATTTAAACTTTCTTGAGAACTGACTACGTTTTAACATCTACTGATATTACAGGTAACATGGAACTTATAAAAACATTGCCGGCCATTCTATCTGATCATAATCCAATTCTTTGTAAATTTCAAATCTTCCCAATGAAAAAGCATGCACTGAGATAGAGGTTTAATAATAATTTACTACACAACTCTGACTTCATCTTTCAGTTAAAATCCAATTTAAAATAATTGTTTGAAAAAAATGACTACTCAGTGTAGGACTCAACTATGGTATGGTTAGCTGTAAAATGTTTAATAAGAGGAAACACTTCACATTTTTCTTCTAATTTACAGAAATGAAGACTTCAGAAGACCAGTGAATTGTAAAATCATTGTAAAATTATGGAAGACTCTAAAAAACAACTATTCAACAAAGAGAGAAATTGAGCTTAAAACAAGTAGACTGGAACTTAATGACTTGTGACGTAAAGCAGAATTCATTATGCAGAGGATGTGACAAAAGTTTCCAAGGGAGTAGGCCTAGCCACTTACTGGAGCTGCAGCTTAAACATCATCAATACAGCGAATCAGATCCCTTACTAAAGGACGGATACCTGATCGTACAGAAATACACTTTTAGAGCATATTATTCAGATTTATACAGTTCCTCACATCACTTTGATACTTCTGTTTGTCGACAGTTCCTGGAGAACCTTACGTTGACCAAACTCTCTCAAGAAGAAACAGTTTTATTAGAGGAACCTCCCACTTTATCTGAAATGAAAGCTGCTGTCACGACTCCCACCGAAGGTGGCTCCTCTTCCTGTTCGGGCGGCGCTCGGCGGTCGTCGTCACCGGTCTACTAGCTGCCGCCGATCCCTTTTCCCTTTTCTGTTCGTTTTGTCTTATTGGTTACACCTGTTTCTTGTTAAGGTTTTTAGTTGGGCTATTTAAGCCGGTAAGGCCCGCCTGCTCTTTGTGCGGGCTTATTTTTCCTCTGTGTATGTTTGTGGTAGTGCGTTTCCCTTTGTTTTTCCTCCGGACTGGTTGGGTCCTGGTTTTGGGCCGGTCTTGTATGTGCGCCCGGTATTGGCATGAACATTCTTTAACCCATACGGCATGACGAGGTACTCATAATGGCCAGATGTGGTACTAAACGCGATTTTCCACTCGTCTCCATCCCGAATACGCACCAGATTATACTCGCTCCTGAGGTCCAGTTTCGTGAAAAAACGCCTCAGTGAAATGATTCCACCTCCGTAGCGATGAGAGGTAGTGGGTAACTAAACCCCACTGTGATGGAATTGAGACCTTGATAATCAATGCACGGACGCAGACCTCCCTCCTTTTTTTTCACAAAAAAGAAACTCGAGGAGACGGGTGACATGGAGGGCCGAATGTACCCCTGTCCCAGAGATTCTGTGACATATGTCTCCATAGCCAACGTCTCCTCCTGTGACAATGGGTACACGTGAATCCTGGGAAGTGCAGCGTTTACCTGGAGGTTTATCGCACAATCCCCCTGTTGATGAGGTGGTAATTTGGTCGCCCTCTTCTTACAGAAAGCGATAGCCAAATCGGCATACTCAGAGGGAATGCGCACAGTGGAAACCTTGTCTGGACTCTCCACCGACGTGGCACAGATGGAAACCCCCATACACCTACCTGAACACTCCTCTGACCACCCCTGGAGAGCCCTCTGTTTCCATGAAATCCTGGGATTGTGACTGGCCAGCCAGGGAACCCCCAGCACCACTGGAAACGCAGGTGAATCGATAAGGAAGAGACTAATCCGCTCCCTATGATCCCCCTGCATTACCATGTCCAGTGGAACCGTGGCCTCCCTGACCAGCCCTGACCCTAATGGTCGGCTATCTAAGGAGTACACGGGGAAGGGGGGATCTATCGGCACCAGCAGAATCCCCAGCTTAACGGCGAGTCCACGATCCATAAAGTTCCCAGCTGCACCTGAATCGACTAGCGCCTTATGCTGGAGAGAGGGAGAAAACTTTATAAAAAAACTTATACAAACATGTGACCAACAGGGAGCTCTGGGTGAGTTTGATGCTGACTCACCTGGGGTGACCGAGAAGTGTTCTGCCTGCCCTCTCGACTCCCAGACGGGCTCCTCCAGCACCGGTCGGAAGTGTGCCCTCTCCGACCACAGCTGGTGCAGGAGGAGCCTCCTCCTCCGGTACCCCTAACTCCATAGGTATGGGAGCGGGAGGGCCAGGAGGTGGAACTGACAGGACCCTTTCTGAACGCCCGCGGGCAGCTAGCAGATTGTCCAGCCGGATCGACATGTTTATGAGTTCGTCGAGGGAGAGAGTGGCGTCCCGACAAGCTAGCTCCCTGCGGAGACCACTCCTCTCCCATCGGTCCATTCTCTCCATCATCTGGTCCATCGCCAACCCAATCCGATGGAGGATGGTCGTATGATGGAGGACGCGCTCCTCCATCGATGGAAGGGGGGTGGCCGCTGCTCCTGCTGACTCCATTGATGGTGCAGGCTTCTGTAACGCACTTAAGGCGTAGTGGGTGCGGAGTCAGGCGCACCCACTACGCCTTAAGTGCGTTACAGCTGCTCTTTTAAAAATGAAAACAAAGCGCCTGTTATTGATGGAATACCTCCTGAACTCATTCTCAACTTTTGGGTTGAGCTAGGAGCAGTTATTCTTGAATCGTTTAACATTGCTATTGAAAAAGGACAATTCCACATAGATATCAATACAGCTATCATATCCCTAATCCATAAGAAAGGAAAATACCTCACAAATTGTGCACATTTTTGGCCGATCAGTTGAAACGGAACAGAAAGCTCATACATCCTGACCAAACAGGGTTTATAAAGGGTCGTCAGGCAGCAGATAACATATAACATGCGCCGCATGTTTCATTTGGTTGCTGAGGCTTCCAATCTTAATACCCTTTGTGCTGTGTTATCATTAGATGCAGAAAAAGCCTTTGCCTGCTTAGAGTGGGAATATTTATGGCTTGTTCGGTTTTGGGGCTAGATTTATACATATGATTCGCACCATGAATGTGAATCCTTCTTCTATTGTATCTACAGGCACTACCCATTCTAATCCATTTATCATACAACAAGAATGTAAACAAGGTTGTCCCACCTCCCCTATGCTATTTGCTCTCTCCCTTGAACCACTGGCACAAAGCATACGTCAAAATTAGGCTTCCTCACATATCAAAATCAAACAAACTGAACAAGCAATTTCTCTGTATGCAGATGACATTTTGCTCTATGTCGCACATGCTCAGAAATCCCTCCAGCCAATAATGTCTATTTTCACAGCATTCAGCTCATGGTCTGGTTACAAGATCAACTGGTCTAAATCAGCTCTACTACCTCTTAACTCAGCTAAGGGAAGCATGCAACTAACACCCATGATCCCAGTGAAGAAACAAATCACCTACTTAGGCTTTACCATATCCCCCTCTATTCACACTACTTGCAGGAAGACTACTTAGAAACCTTTCAAAAGATCCAAAAGACATAAAAATATGATCAGCTATGGCCACTTCTTTGCATGCTAGAATCTCAATTATTAAAATGAATGTCCTCCCTCGTATCAGTTTTATGACTTCCATGTTACCACGGCATTGACTCTATCATAAAGAAGTTAATTTGGAGGAGAAAGAGACCACAGATTAAATATGCAACCCTACAGAGAACAAAAGCATCAGGTGGACTTGCAGTTCCAAATCTAAAATGTTATCACCTATCATTCCAAATGAATTTCCTGAAGACCTGGTTAAACCCAGAAGCTTCTGTTCCTTGGCGTGCTGAAGAAGAGTCAATAGTTTCACCAATTAGATTACAAGATGTATTATTTTCTGGATTGACTCCTAAAAAATGTGCTATATTGTTTGGACTAGTTATAGCATACTCAGTACATGTGTGGAAAGCTACAGAGAAGCATATGAGATCTAATCTTAAATGGCATTCATACTCTCCAATATGGCATAATAAAGAATTCTTAGCGTGTAAGAAACCATTTATATCAGATTCTTGGTCTAATTGTAACGTCAGGAGAATGATGGGTGTAGAGTCAGGCGCAGAGAGCAGAAGGTTCACGGGAAAAACGCTTTAATGTCCACAGTCAAAACAAGAACAGGTACAAAAGGGGTGACGCCAAAACACAGGCGCAAACACAACCCAAAGACCACAGTGAAATAAACTGGACAGCGAAAACCCAAAATCAATAATCCACCTCCGACGTAACATGACAACCAATAAGCCCGCACAAACACTAGCGGGCGAAACGAAACTAAATAGTACACATCCCAACACCCCAACAAGAAACAGGTGAAAACAATTAGACAGACATAAACGAAAAGGAAAAAGGGATCGGTGGCAGCTAGTAGACCGGCGACGACGACCGCCGAGCGCCACCCGAACGGGAAGGGGAGCCACCTTCGGTAGTATTCGTGACACTAATAAGGGTATTCATACTTTCAAAGGCATACTCAATGTGAATCCACCAATGTTTTAATGTCCCAGGTTCATCATTTCATCTTTACATTAAACTCCGCCTATCCATGCGAGCCTATGGGGTCCCCTGGGGAGCAGAACTAGCAGTAATCCCATTGGTCAAACTTCTAACGGACAGATGCCCCTCAAAAGGAGTTGTTTCTAATATCTATAGTAAATTAATTATAGCAGTACAAAACCCATTAACTCTATCCACTGTATGGGGAAATTATTTTACACATGCTGACAGACAAATCAATTGGTGGACAGTAAGGAAAAATATATTTTGATCATCTAGAAACTCACCAATTAATTATAATTAACAATCACCAATTCATTATTTTAAAAAATTGCCATAGAACCTATCTAACACCTCAAAAAAGACATCACATGGTATTAGTCCATCACCATTATGTGTGTTCTGCACCACAGGGGGACCTTGGTACTTTTCAGCATGTGCTGTGGAAATGCCCGGGGGTGGTTGAACTGTGGGAGAAAGTCAACGATTCATCTCTGAACTTATATATAAAATAATGCCATTAGATCCAATAATGATGTTGCTTTGTGATAACTCTGATTTGAACTTGTCAGAATGCCAACGGAGAGTGTGGTTGACAGGAACCACAGCTGCTAAGAAAATTATTGTACAAAGGTGGATTCCACCTCATCAGTTACCATTGCAACGATGGCTGCACACATTTAAGGAAATTGTTCTTACGGAGCTCTCCACGGACAGGATCCACAGGGCCAAGGTGTCCACTCTTGACACACTTAACCAACGGGCCTTTACACTCATGAATGTGTATCGATAATTTGTCATTATTTCTGAAGCTGTATGATGTATAGTTCAGCAGATTTACTATGTCATATACATTTATCTCATGATTTATTTGACATGCTATCAGATTGCCGGTGGGTGGAATTTAAAAAAGATATATCTATAAATGTATTGTATGAATCCTATGAATTGAAATAATTAAAACTTGATGTACATTTTTTAAATTAAAATAAATGATACTTAGGCCTACATAGAATTAATAGAATAGTCACATGCTGTACTACATGCAAGGTAATTCAATAGTCCCACCAACTTCAGTCGTCTCACTTTTGTGTTACATAGTCATATAGCCATTGGCAACTCAAAGATTATATTTATTTAAATACTGATACGTGACAATATAGTTCCCTAACCACCTGGCACTGCAATACAGGTGCACTTACTTGTGACTTTTACTTCTGACTTTTACTTCTCGATAATGTTGATGGAAAATTCAGATTTTCCATCAACATTATCGAGACACTATCAGAGTGGTTGTTTTGGTTGTGTAGGCCTAAATTAAGCTTTATCTATTTCTTTCTCCAAAGGCACACAATTGGGACTTTTGTTGGTAATTACATGGTAATCCAGTTGGCATAATAATTTAGTGTATTATTTATACACAAATAATACAAACTTTTCAAAGGTTTTACTTCAGAACTACTCAGGCTTCAAACAATTAACTGGACTGTGGATTACATTTTCTAAATATCTCTGGACTGAGAGACTATTACAATATAGGAAATATGTGAGGCATCCTGAGACACATAGAGGGAAAAAGACTGGCATCCATAATCCTTAGCATCATGATAATTATATTTGTCACAATAGGTCAATTCATGAATTTCTTAACTTATAATTTCATAACTTATTAAACAAAAGATTGACATTGAAAATGCTAACTTGGAGATAAAAAGTATAGTAATTTAAACATTGAAAACATTAAGAATTATAAATATGGAAAATATGGAAAGAATCTTACTGAACCATTCCTGCAGATTTTCTGTGGCTACTGACAGAGGTGCATGTTTATCATTTGTCAGATTAAAGTCTGTTTTATTAAATCATTTCACAAATAAAAGCATGAGCTGGCGCACACCCAGTGAAATTGTTTTGTGTAGAGGTGCTGACTAATGGCGAAAAAACTGTAAGCTATACAAATAATATAAATATATAAACTCCCAGTAATTTATTGGGTAAACCACCAAATTGCGGCATCACTGTGCCTTCTTCAGGGTGATGTCATGAATGCTTGAACCAGGTTATGTAGACAAACAGTGCAATTAGTACAACCAATGACAATAGTGAGGGATGTGTCATAATTATTAGGTTGATGAGAATGAATTGAGTGTAAGTGTTAAAAGACAATAGTTTACAGCATGTTGAATATTTTAGGCTATTGTTATCATATGGCAACATAATTAGATATTGTACATAATATTAGCATCAACACACATTATTATTGAATTAATATGGACTTGGTCTTTTACCAAATAGGGCTGTCTTCTGTATACCACCCCTACCTTGTCACAACACAACTGATTGGCTCAAACGCATTAAGAAGGAAAGAAACTCCACAAATTAACTTTTAACAAGGCACACCTGTCCAGGTGACTATCTCATGAAGCTGGTTGACAGAATACCAAGAGTGCAAAGCTGTCAACAAGGCAAAGGGTGGCTACTTTGAAGAATCTCAAATATATAATATATTTAGATTTGTTTAACACCTTTTTGGTTACTACATGATTCCATATGTGTTATTTCATAGTTTTGATGTCTTCACTATTTTTCTACAATGTAGAAAATAGTAAAAATAAAGAAAAACCCTGGAATGAGTAGGTGTGTCCATTCGACTGGTACTGTATATATCATTTATAAGTCCAAAAATGGATGTAACAACTACAGATTGCCCCTTTAAGTCCATCGAAAGTATGCGAGTTAGAGCATGTGTTCATTAGGCCTATGGATTTATTTTTTATCAGCATGAATTAGATTGAGCAATAAATGCCCCACTTTTATTCCATAGGCTGGGATCCGCACTATGTAGCTGTTGCAAGAGCGCATTTTTCACTGGCTGTCCAATCGTTTCAAAAACAATGATTGATAGGCAACTTAAACTTCTTGAATAAAACCATTAATGGGTTCAAATACACATTTAGATTTGTGAACAGCCATCCACAACAACCACAATCTGTAAAGCGCAAATAGCTAAATGAGAGAGCAGTAGTGTGATTCACATCAATCCGCCATGTAGATATCAATGTAAGTATCCCTGTAGACTACACCACTGCTGTCATCCTTACCTCCAAGCATTTATTCAAGTTGGATAATCTTTGGATGCCGACAGCAGCCGTACCATTGGAAGACATAGCTTGGACTGTAGCCTACAAAAGCCTATTCCTGCTCTTTTCACGTGATCCATCAAACACATTTGGTGTGTCATCATAGTGGTCTCTGACTTGTGGTCAGACTCGCTTAGGTGAAATAAATTTAAACTTGCGCCTTTTTTCAATGCTGATTTGAATGTCATTGAGAAAACAGAGAAGTGTCAAGGATTCCCCCCCCCCCCCCCCCCCCCGCAAACATCCTTTCTGAATTTAAAGGTAATCCTCTAAATAATCATATCGTTTTTCAAAAATATCTGTAATCTGATTACAGTTACCGTTTTTTGTAATCCCTTACATGTAATCCGTTAGTCCCCAACCCTGATATTGTGTCATGACTTTATTTATCTGATATGTTGTTTACTAGGCCTACTAATTGGTACCTCTGTTTTGTTCTGTTCACATTCATTTGTTCGCATTCACAGTAGTCAGTATTCTAAGCCAAACTGCTATTCAGTATTTTTGTTTGCATTCATGAATAACTAGGCTACTACTTACAGCATTTAGTTTGCATTATTTTGTTAAGGCAGCTGTGTGTATTCACATAAGGCAATTCATCTACTACAAACAGCCTATCAAACCGAAAGGTTGCAAGATTGAATCCCCGAGCTGACAAGGTAAACATTGTCGTTCTGCCCCTGAACAAGGCAGTTAACCCACTGTTCCCCTGAACAAGGCAGTTAAACCACTGTTCCCCTGAACAAGGCAGTTAACCCACTGTTCCCCTGAACAAGGCAGTTAACCCACTGTTCCCCTGAACAAGGCAGTTAACCCACTGTTCCCCTGAACAAGGCAGTTAAACCACTGTTCCCCTGAACAAGGCAGTTAACCCACTGTTCCCCTGAACAAGGCAGTTAACCCACTGTTCCCCTGAACAAGGCAGTTAAACCACTGTTCCCCTGAACAAGGCAGTTAACCCACTGTTCCCCTGAACAAGGCAGTTAAACCACTGTTCCCCTGAACAAGGCAGTTAACCCACTGTTCCCCGGTAGGCCGTCATTGAAAATAAGAATTTGATCTTAACTGGCTTGCCTAGTTAAATAAAAATAAAATGGTGCTGTCCATTGTGCTGATACATCGCACCAGAGATAGGCTACAAATTTCAAAATCACTGAATGATCGTGAGTTTCTGCATTTGAACTTTATGTTTATTGTGGTATAGCGTGATAATAAAAGCAGAATTCAATATAATTCCAATGCAAGTACCCCCGCAGATTTCAACTGCCCCCTTAGTCACCAAAAAATGCATCTATCTATAAAATTCGGTACAGTAACATCACACAAACATAAATTTCTCAGGGAGATACTGGTGGAGACTGATTTCAAGAGAACCCGAGGCTGTATAAGTTGTGGTAGTGCAAACCCAAACACTGAAAGAGGTAAGAAATGCTATATGCATTTTTTGTTATGCTTTGTGATTCAATAATTATTTTGTTGGTGATCGACCAAAATAGTTAGCTATGTTTGCCTGTTCCGCACATTGCCTGCCTATATACAGCATTGATTCCTACCTGGTGTGAACAAACCCACCAGAACTACTGAATGAATATCCAGTGTGGTCAGTCAAGTAAACAATGGCTCATCTGCATGTCATATTTGTGGACTATGGGCCATCAAGTAAAGGGATGGTTACATTAGCATGACACATGTTATACTAGTTACAGCACAACACCACAACGTATGTAAAGGACACTGTTGCAACACTGACTTATTTGGTGGTAATGTCTTCTCACCCCGAATTCATACATGCACACTATAATTTACTAATATTCCATCAATATTATGTTACGAAATCAAAATCGACGCTTATTTGCCATATGCACAGGATACAGTGGGGTTTAAACAGTGATGGTTGAATTCATAAACGGTGCATATGTTTTCACTATAATTTACTCATATTCCATCAATATTATGTTATCAAAATCAACTTTTATTTCGCATATGGACAGATACAGTGTACTATTGAAGTAACAATTTGTTTTATGTTTTCCCACACAGTGCCAACAACCCCCACAGACTCAGACTCATCCCTCCTGTACCACTACCAAAGTTTCTTTGGCATATGGACAGGATACAGTGGGGTGAATAAGGGAATATGACTTGCATTGTACCGTGTACTATTGAAGTAACAATTTGTTGATTTTCCCACACACTGACAACAACCCCCACAGACTCAGACTCGTCCTTCCTGTCCCACTACCAACCAAGCAAGAGTATCTCCAGGGACATCAGTTCAAAGGGCTTGGTAGGAAACTTTTGTTCATCCAGAATGGCAAACATTACCCTCGTAACAAGTATTTTCCCTTTTCCCGATGAAACTTGAGAAATTAATATACAATTACATCGAGTTAGATTCAATACAATGAAAACATGGTTTGAAAAGGCCATTGCCAATGGCACTAATAAGTTATTTCAATACATTTCAGTGTCAACACTGCCATAGTAACAGAACCATGGATGACTTGGACTACTTGCTGCATGATAAAAAACTGACCACATAAATCTCTGTCATGTAAAAATCCACGTTTCTATTTTAATTCACAATTAGAAACTTTACACGGTAAATGGGACAATTACAATGACAAATGAACACTTGTAGAACTGAAATAAAACACAAATACAAGGCAGGACCTATACAGCTAGCTACCAGCTCCCAGGAAAAAAGCCTACATGGTGATGCAGCGGATCACAGGAGGCCAGTTAAGAACATAAATTGCCACACGCAGCAGCTTGGTAGGATGACCGTGTTGCCAGACCCACACCTCCAGGCATCAAACTGCTATGTGCTGCTCCCAGCTTTCACCCCCTACTAGGTGGTCGTCAGAGCCGGGATATGACCGCAATGCATCCTTACAGCCCAGCTAAAAAGGTTATTTTCTCAATGGCTGACTCGCACGTTCATTCTATCTTGTCAATTGAAATAATCGGAAAATAAAGTTGATTTGGTTGGTCTCTGGTGTAGCAGGTAGAACGTCACATTGACACAATGCTGATGGCGACACATGTAGCGTAGTTGAAGAGTTAGGATGTTGGTCATCATCTCTGGCAGACTTTATTTCCTCCATCCAACAGGTTGAAGCTATCCTGTGCATTATAGGTAGAGGTCTGATTGGTGGAATGTTGCAGAGATGGTTGTCTTTCTGGAAGGGTCTCCTATATCCACAGAGGAACTCTGGATCTCTGTCAGAGTGACCATTGGGTTCTTGGTCACCTCCCTGACCAAGGCCCTTCTCCCCCGATTGCTCTGTTTGGCCGGGTGGCCAGCTCTAGGAAGAGTCTTGGTAGTTCCAAACTTCTTCCATTTAAGAATGATGGAGGCCACTGTGTTCTTGGCGATCTTTAATGCTGCAGACATTATTTGGTACCCTTCCCCAGATCTGTGCCTCGACATAATCCTGTCTCGGAGCTCTATGGACAATTCCTTCGACCTCATTGCTTGGTTTTTTCTCTGACATGCACTGTTATTAACTGTGCAACCTTATGTAGACAGGTGTGTGCCTTTCCATGCCCAATCAATTGAATTTACCACAGGTGGACTCCAATCAAGTTGTAGAAACATCTCAAGGATGATCAATGGAAACAGGATGCACCTGAGCTCAATTTCAAGTCTCATAGCAAAGGGTCTGAATACTTATTTACATAAGGTATTTCAGTTTTGTTATTTTGAATACATCTGCAAAAATGTCTAAACCTGGTCTCTCTTTGTCATTATGGGGTGTTGTGTAGTTCGATGACAAATAAAAGTAATTTAATCAATTTTAGAATAAGGCTGTAACGCAACAAAATGTGGAAAAATTGAAGTTGTCTGAATAACGAATGCACTGTACTTCAAACATATTTCTGATTTGCTAGGTCAAGCCATGAGGTAACTCACATCATAGTCAGTATTTTTCTCAGATGGGGATGGTTGTCACTATCAACTCCATTATAAAAATGTTTGGGGCTGGTTGTCACAATCTAAACCAGGGGTTCCCAAAGTGGGGTCCGCTGACCCCTGGAGTGTGGAAAGCTGTCATCCAGGCAAAGGGTGGCTACTTTGAAGAATCTCAAATATAAAATATATTTTGAATTGTTTAAAACTTTTTTGGTTACTACATGATTCCATATGCGTTATTTCATAGTTTTGATGTCTTCACTATTATTCTACAATGTATAAAAAATAAAGAAAAACCCTTGAATGAGTAGGTGTGTCCACACTTTTGACTGGTAATGTATATATACACACAATTAAATGCTTTCATGAATATCGCTAGCAACAACAGATTAAACACAGCTTCGACAAGGGATCTGTGGAAAAAGTCTAGAAGGTGCAGTACAACACAATGTAGTATTATTTATCCACAATTGATGTTCTTAGATGCACAACATGGGCCTGGGAAGCTCGCAGGGATATTGGTATCCACAGTAATCCATCAATGATACATTTTTTCAACTAAATTATTTTGGTTTTCCCCAAAATTTAGTTTTGGACATAAATGCACTGTAATTTCAGCTTTAAAACTGCAAATGACACACCCTGACTCATTGCAAAATCTTTAGAATTGCAATACATTTGCTTTAAATCTGTAAAATCTTCAAAAGATTTAAAGTTCATTTCTTGCAATTCTAAACATACGGGCCTGGGAAGGCCCATGTTGTGCATCTAAGAACATAAATATTGGATAAATAATACTACATTATATTGTATTGCACCTTCTAGAGATAAGATTTCCTGTGTAGATTTGCAGGACATTAGCTTTAAAATGGCAAAATTGTCTTTTTGATGCTAAAGGCAGAGCTTTAAAAATGTTCTTTATTAGTCCGGCCATGAACTGCAGAAGTCATAGTAAAAGAACTTGTTCAGTATTTTTTATCACACTCTAAACTACGAGTTGTTTTCAGATATGAGGGGGTCCCTGATTCATTTGCTTTAAAAAAGGGATCCAAGATGGAATAAAGTTTGGGAAACCCTGAGCTGTGACGTGGTGAGGTTGGACCCAGGTGCAGAGAAGAGACCATTTACATTACATTTAAGTCATTTAGCAGACGCTCTTATCCAGAGCGACTTACAAATTGGTGCGTTCACCTTATGATATCCAGTGGAACAACCACTTTACAATAGTGCATCTAACTCTTTTAAGGGGGGGGGGGGGGGGGGGGGGGGGTTAGAAGGATTACTTTATCCTATCCTAGGTATTCCTTAAAGAGGTGGGGTTTCAGGTGTCTCCGGAAGGTGGTGATTGACTCCGCTGACCTGGCGTCGTGAGGGAGTTTGTTCCACCATTGGGGTGCCAGAGCAGCAAACAGTTTTGACTGGGCTGAGCGGGAACTGTACTTCCTCAGAGGTAGGGAGGCGAGCAGGCCAGAGGTGGATGAACGCAGTGCCCTTGTTTGGGTGTAGGGCCTGATCAGAGCCTGAAGGTACGGAGGTGCCGTTCCCCTCGCAGCTCCGTAGGCAAGCACCATGGTCTTGTAGCGGATGCGAGCTTCAACTGGAAGCCAGTGGAGAGAGCGGAGGAGCGGGGTGACGTGAGAGAACTTGGGAAGGTTGAACACCAGACGGGCTGCGGCGTTCTGGATGAGTTGTAGGGGTAGACCAGACAAGTAATCAGTGGTTAAGGATAAACATAATACCTTACTGAGAAACGGTTGACTCAGGATCACAGTACAATTGAAAAACAACCAACACTAAGTCTCGAAAACTCACTCAGGAAACGACCGCACACGGTAAACAATTCAAGCTTCTGCAAAGGACAACAGAAAACACCCATTTTAACAGGGAAATCATAACGAGTAAATAGGACACACCTGAGTGTCGTTAATGTCTCTAGGACGGTCTCTGCTGCCCTCTGATGACAGGTGGAATCATGACATGAGCTAGATGATCACTGCCTGAACTAGTCTTTTCTTGATTTGAATTTGTTCTGCTACTGACAAACAGTTGAACTGCAGTTGCCCCCTTCTCTGTCCCTGACCGCGAGACAACACGTGCTATTAACTCCAAAGTAACCTGGTGATATTCATTTCGAACTCACTGCCTGTGACCTAGTTTGTGCATGCGACGAGGGCGAGTGCAGCAATGCACTGCCATGCTCGTGGTGGAGGGGATATTTTTTATTTTTTAAGGAGTTTATGAAATGTTGACGGTTGATAGGCAATTAGTTGCATTTAAAGTTACAAGAGAAAAAAGAGACAACAAATAAAATAAAAGTAATTAGTTTAAAAAAACATCACTAATCAAAAGGGCACTTCTGTTTCATCAGAGAGCAAAAGGGCACCCCTATGGCTTTATCTGCGCACATGCTTGCCTCTGAACAGATTTGCAAACCGAGCGCAAACCAATTCTACATTTAGAATCGGGGGAAAATGTTGGCAGTCAGACGTCCACCAGCGGATTGGTCCCTAAAACAAACCACGCCAAACAAATGGCAGATCAACGGCAGATAAAAATTTGTGGAGGTGTCTGTGGTCCCTCAGGAATATTGTTTGAAAGGCTTGGCTATTTCTAAGACTTTGTATACTATATTGTTACATTTCTTGTTACAAAAGGAATAAGCTACTATCCCATACTGTGTGACATCCAACCTCGCAATGGGACTGTTTGTCACAAGTGGACAGAGTGTGTTTGATGGCTAATAACTCCATGTTGGAATAAGATATGAGGATAAAAAGATCCCCATTTCAACCCAAGACCTTGGTCTTTCTATTCATGTTGAAAATAGTCTTGTACTGGTGCTGAGACATACACACAAGAGTAAAAAGTGTGGCAACCAACCCCGGTCTCAAATCAAATCAAACTTTATTTGTCATCTGCGCCAAATACAACATGTGTAGACCTTAACGTGAAATGCTTACTTACAAGCCCCTAACCAACAGTGTGGTTCAAGAAAGAGTTAAGAAAATATTTACCAAATAATTGTAAGTAAAAAATAATAAAAAGTTACACAATAAATAACAATAACGAGGCTACTGTATATACAGGGGGTACCGGTACCGAGTCAATGTGCGGGGTTACAGGGTAGTCAGGGTAATTTGTACATGTACAGAAGGTAGGGGTGGAGTGACTATGCATAGATAATAAACAGCGAGTAGTAGCAGTGTAAAAAAACAAATGGAGGGCGGTGGGGGGTGTCAATGTAAATTATCCGGTGGCCATTTTAATGAATTGTTCAATAGTCTTATGGCTTGGGGTTAGAAGCTGTTGAGGATCCTTTTGGTCCTAGACTTGGCGCTCCGGTATCGCTTGCCGTGCGGTTGCAGAGAAAACAGTCTATGAACTGGGTGACTGGAGTCTTTGACAATTTTTGGGGCTTTCCTCTGACACCGCCTAGTATATAGGTCCTGGATGGCAGGAAGCTTGGCCCCAGTGTTGTACTGGGCTGTACGCACTACCCTCTGTAGTGCCTTACGGTCAGATGCTGAGCAGTTACCATACCAGGCGGTGATGCAACTGGTTAGGATGCTCTCGATGGTGTAGCTGTAGTACGTTTTGAGGATCTGGGGACCCATGCCAAATCTTTTCAGTCTCCTGACGGGGAAAATGTGTTGTCGTGCCCCCTTCACAACTGTCTTCGTGGGTTTGGACCATGATAGTTCGTTGGTGATGTGGACACCAAGGAACTAGAAACTCTCGGCCCGCTCCACTACAGCCCTGTCAATGTTAATGGGGGCCTGTTCGGCCCGCCTTTTCCTCTAGTCCACAATCAGCTCCTTTGTCTTCCTCACATTCAGGGAGAGGTTGTTGTTGTCTCTGACTTCCTCCCTATAGGCTGTCTCATCATTGTCGGTGGTCAGGCCTATCACTGTTGTGTCATCAGCAAACGTAATGATGATGTTGGAGTCATGTTTGGCCACGCAGTTGTGGGTGAACAGGGAGTACAGGAGGGGACTAAACACACACCCCTGAGGGCCCCCAGTGTTGAGAATCAGCGTAGCATACGTGTTGTTGCCTACCCTTACCACCTGGGGGTGACCCGTCAGGAAGTCCATGATCCAGTTGCAGAGGGAGGTGTTTAGTCCCAGGGTCCTTAGCTTAGTTATGAGCTTTGTGGGAACTATGGTGTTGAACGCTGAGCTGTAGTCAATGAACAGCATTCTCACATAGGTTTTCCTTTTGTCCAGGTGGGAAAGGGCAGTGTGGAGTGTGATTGAGATTGCATCATCTATGGATCTGTATGCGAATTGGAGTGGGTCTAGGGTATCCGGGAGGATGCTGTTGATGTGAGCCATGACCAGCCTTTCAAAGCACTTCATGGCTACCGACGTAAGTGCTACAGGGTGGTAATCATTTAGGCAGGTTACCTTCGCATCCTTGGGCACAGTGATTATGGTGGTCTGGTGTTGTACATCACTATAAACTAGGTAAATGGGAATGCACCCTAGCAGGCAATTGTCGCATCTGTTTTCTATGCAAACTTTCTATTGTCGACAAAAAAATCACTGTACAACTTAATGGAAACATGGCTACTGCTGCTGGGCATTATTGTTTGTGGAATCACAAATGACCAAGTGCGAAGCAGATTACTGAGAAACCTGATCTGTTAGCTAGAGCAATAGACATTTGCCGTGCTAGTGAAGTGAGCCAGAGCCAGCTGGCTCAACTTCATGACGAAGTCGAGGTACCCGTTCACAAAGTGCATAAGCAAAACAAAACACAGAAATTGACAAAAGAGAAAGACAGTGCACCGCCAGTAAAATAGGGAAAATGTTCACGTTGTGGGTACAAACGTGAACCAAAAAAGGGTCCTGCATAAGGTCAGATATGCAAAGCGTGTCACAGAAAGCAAAGCAAAAATGTGCTCCTCACGTGCACACAGACCAATGGCATTGAGAGCGAAATGTTGATGGATACAGTAGGTAATTGGTAGATTGCTGTCTCTACCTTCTTGCTCTTTGTGCTGTTGTCTGTGCCCAATAATGTTTGTACCATGTTTTTTGCTGCTACCATATGTTGCTATGTTGTTGTCTTAGGTCTCTCTTTATGTAGCGTTGTGGTGTCTTTCTTGTCGTGATGTGTATTTTGTCCTATATTATTATTATTATTTTTAATCCCAGCCCCCGTCCCCGCAGGAGGCCTTTTGCCTTTTGGTAGGCTGTCATTGTAAATAAGAATGTGTTTTAAACTGACTTGTATAGTTAAATAAAGGTTAAATAAATCAAATGAAAAGTAAGTGTAAAGTGAGTGGCGATTCCTTGCAAAAATCCAACTGCAAGCTGGTGACGTATTCTGGCCACTAAATGGCGCCAAAGGGCAAGAGAATGCTCAGATGCCAATACAAAGAGAAAGTGTTTGAACTGGAATGTCAAGTGATCGAACAAGATGCACCTGCAATACTTGGAAGATCAGCTTGTCTGCAAATGGACTTAATACAGAGGATATTCAAGCTTGAACAAAAGACAGAGACCAACATTTTGAGTGAATATGAAGATGTATTTACAGGACTTGGATGTGATCCAGGAGTTCATCACATACAAGTAGATCCAGAAGTAACACCAGTGGTTTCCTCACCTAGACGTGTCTGTAGCGCTAAAAGAAAAACTGGAAAAGGAACTGAACCGCATGAAAAAGATGGATGTCGTCGTCAAGCAAACTGAGCCTCCTGAATGGGTGAACAGCTTGGTGACAATCGTAAAGCCAAACAAAATACAGGTATGCGGAATTGTGTCCACTCCACAGGTGTTCCAGAGGTGCCTCGCCCAGCATTTGAAAGGTCTGGAAGGTGTCGTGAACATCATGGATTACATTCTTGTCTTGGGTGATGACACAGAGCAGCACGACCGGAGACTGAGACAACTACTAGACAGACTGAGAAGCATCAACTTGAAACTTAATAAGGACAAGTGCAAAATCAGAATGACAGAAATCCGCTACATTGGACATGTGTTAAGAAAAGAAGGCCTGAAACCAGACTCCAAAAAGGTCAGAGCAATACAAGAAATGCCAGAGCCAGAGGACAAAGAAGAGCTTCAGAGGTTCATGGGAATGTTGCAGTACCTAACAAAGTTCATCCTAAATCTCTCAGATGTCAGCGCACCACTGAGACAACTGCTGGAAGAAGACGTTCAGTGGCACTGGGAGTCTGTACAGAAACAGAGATTCAAAAGCCTGAAAACACTTCAAAGCAATGCACCAGTGTTAAAGTACTCCGATGTGAAAAAAAACACTGAGACTATCTATGGATGCAATCTCAGAAGGCTTGGGAGGTGTGATCCTGCTAGATGATCAGCCAATCGCATATGGGTCAAGGTCCCTCACAGACTGTCAAAAGAGATATGCTCATATTGAAAAAGAGCTGCTGGCGATATTGTATGGCTGTGAGAAGATGAATCAATACTGTTATGGAAAACAGATCCAGCTGGAGTCAGACCACAAACCCTTGGAAGTCGCTCCGGAAAGCACCAGACAGACTGCAGAGAAACAGTCTACACGTGACATACAAACCAGGAAAGCACCAGACAGACCGCAGAGAAACAGTCTACACGTGACATACAAACCAGGAAAGCACCAGACAGACTGCAGAGAAACAGTCTACACGTGACATCCAAACCAGGAAAGCACCAGACAGACTGCAGAGAAACAGTCTACACGTGACATACAAACCAGGAAAGCACCAGACAGACTGCAGAGAAACAGTCTACACGTGACATACAAACCAGGAAAGCACCAGACAGACTGCAGAGAAACAGTCTACACGTGACATCCAAACCAGGAAAGCACCAGACAGACTGCAGAGAAACAGTCTACACGTGACATACAAACCAGGAAAGCACCAGACAGACTGCAGAGAAACAGTCTACACGTGACATACAAACCAGGAAAGCACCAGACTGCAGAGAAACAGTCTACACGTGACATACAAACCAGGAAAGCACCAGACAGACTGCAGAGAAACAGTCTACACGTGACATCCAAACCAGGAAAGCACCAGACAGACTGCAGAGAAACAGTCTACACGTGACATCCAAACCAGGAAAGCACCAGACAGACTGCAGAGAAACAGTCTACACGTGACATACAAACCAGGAAAGCACCAGACAGACTGCAGAGAAACAGTCTACACGTGACATACAAACCAGGAAAGCACCAGACAGACTGCAGAGAACAGTCTACACGTGACATACAAACCAGGAAAGCACCAGACAGACTGCAGAGAAACAGTCTACACGTGACATACAAACCAGGAAAGGAGATGCACATCGCTGATGCATTGAGTCGAACATACCTGGAGGAACAGAGAGGAATTGCTGGATGGTGAGCTGGATGTAAACTTCATCGCTCATCAGCTTCCTTTTTCAGAAGAGAAACTGCAGCAATTCAAAACAGCAACAACAGAAGATGAAGAGTTAAGACTGGTCACATAAACAGTTAAAGGATGGCCAGACACAAGAAGAAAAGTTGCAAATAAAATACAGCACTACTGGACCGTCAGAGAGGACTTGACATACTGAGATGGACTACTGTTCAAAAGTTCAAAAGTTGTAATTCCTCAGAAAATTAGAGAAGAAATTATGATCTGGCCAGGCATGGCTAAACAGATTGAAGATGTAGCAAAATGTGCAGTCTGCAACACTTTCTCATCCAATCCCAGAGAGAGCTTGGGCCAGAGTTGGAGTGGACCTCTTCCATTACAACGATGCAGAATATCTAACACGTGTGGATTACTACTCAAAATACGCAGAAATAACCATAGCTCAGTGGGACAACAAACATCATTACAGCACTAAAGTCAATCTTCGCAACGCATGGGGTGACCAACATTTTGTGCTCTGACAATGGAAGACAGCTGGTGAGTCAAGAAATGTCAGACTTTGCTACCAGCTGGGAGTTCAAACATGTCACGTTGAGCACTGGATTTCCACAGTCAAACGGCCAAGTTGAGAAAGCAGTTCAGACCGTAGATCCTGTTGAAAAAATCACAAGACCGCAACGAAGATCCTTACATAGCTCTCCTTGAGTACAGAAACACACCCCTGGATGGAGCAGGTCTTTCTCCTGCACAGCTACTAATGGGCTAGGAGACTGAAGACAAAGATTCCCAAATCAAAGAGACTGTTAAAGCCAGGACTCTATCAGCATGTTAGGAGCCATTTCACAAGCAGACAACAGAGACAAAAACACTACCTCGACCAAGGAACACGTAAAGTTTTGTTCATGAAGGAAGGAGAACGAGTCAGGATCAGACAAGATAACTAATGGCAACCACTAATTGTACTTGGAAAACATGGCCAGCGAAGGTCATAAATAGTGTCGTGTCTGTGACTATCATTAAATGTGAAGACTGTTATTTTATCAAATCAATTCTCCATGTGTAATTATTATTATTACGTGATTAAACTAATTATGTAAACTTGAATTAACTAGGAAGTCGGGGCACCACGGGAAAATGTTTATTAGAGTCTCTATTTCCTGAATCGACACTTCAGATATTTTCATAACCTATCAAAACAGTCGCTTATTAATGAATTGTACCTCATCAGTTCTCATTTCTGAACGTCACAAACCTTTGGAAATCTGCACGAACCCTAGCATAAATTATGAATCAGCGATATACAAATTGGCTTAATTATTTATTTACTATCTAACTAATTAAATCACAGAAATACATGAAACCCCATGTATGAACTAATTGTGTGTGTTATTACATGATACACAGAAAAAGTCGCTAGTTGACGAACCCGAAATGATGGCTTGGTAGACAAAGGAAAGGGGGTGTGGACCGCTCCAGAGCGGGAAACTCATAGCTGATAACTACACTCATAGAAATTGCTAATACCTTACATGAACGACCGTTCATTCGAAAATAAATTGCAATTTACATACTTACGAGTGTATGTCTTGTTGCCTCTCTCTGTGGTCGCCGGTCCATCTGCTGAAGAGTCAATCGACAGAAAGTCTCTGGTTGTGTTCATAATGGATACGTCAGGCGTACCCATGGTTGTCGCATAGAATAGATGTTTTGGCGGTTGTTGGTATTTTTGTCCTAGGCTTCTGAAGGGGTTAAACCAAGGCCTCAAACCTTTTAAAGGGTTTATAAATTGTGTTATTATAAACTGTAAGGTCTCCTCTTTAGGAAACCTCTGTGTGTGTGTTAACACACAGAGTCTCTGATGTGCCCTTCAGACACTATCAGAAGGTGGAAACCGCCTACGCTCATACTCCTCTTGTCTGGGCACCACCGTGCCTGTCTGAGGTTCTGAGAATATGACTGTTTTTCTGAGAACACAAGGCTGCCGCAGGCCTGATGAAAACAGCCCTCTGTCAGAAGATGCTTAGACTTGTTCACCTTGTTATGACCCTATACTTGTGATGAAAGGTCAAACCTACTTCTGAGCTTTTAATTGCTGACAAGATGGTTGCTGCTATCAGGGGGAGGTTAGATTTATTAAAATTTTGTTGCCAGAGAAAGTCACGCAAGGGGAACTGGATCGCTATATAAGTTACAGGATGTCTTAGACACTTTGCATAACCTGGGGACAGCTATCATATACTGTACTCTGTACCAACTTCTGCCTTCAATTGTATTACTACAGGAGAATTTTAATACTTAAACAAAGAGTCTGTGTTTCCTTTCTACTACCAATATATATAAGTTTGCTAATTATATAGACCTGATCATCTGTAGAAGAAATTGACCAACACTTCATACATTTCCGCTGCAGACTGGTAGTTCGACACCCTTGGATTTTTTACTTCTGTAGTGAATCGATAGTCTCAGAGTTGAACCATTTCCACCCATGTAGCCAATGCTCCACGCTGTATGGTCTTGTTCTTTGGTGGAGCTGTAGTGCCAACCTTTGGTTACATGTAGCTACCGCTTCATATTTTCTGGTCTTAGAAATTCAACCATTTGCAACCTTAGCTTACACCATGGTTTGCGTGGTCTGGTGTGAATTGCATCACGGGGGCTTTTATACTTTTGAGAAAAGGGGCCATCTCATCTTGTTTGTGTCCACATGGGTGTGGCTACTGACTGTGCATAAGTTACCATAAAACAACAAATTCACATTGTTATCTTTTCAAAAGTTTTTTATACTTATTCATCCATCTTATACAACATTCAGAAGTAAACCTGACAGCTGGGAAATGCACACTTTAAGAGATATAGTTATGTGTGTTTCCTGTCCTTCATGAGATCACCAAATGAAACACGCTCGACATGACTGTCCCTTAACTGTCCACAGACCATTCCCACATTCTCAAAAGTAGAAATATTGTTTAATTCTCCCATTTTGGGGATTAGGAGTTTCTAAAGACAAGCTCTCCATAGGCTCTCTCCCGCCATACTCCATGGCAGCGAAGAGAGAGATTCTAGCAGGAATTTATGACCGTTGTAAAACCTGATGTGAGAGAGGGGGGGAGCCACGATATACACCTCAAAAGGGCCACGTCGTGACAATAGTACAACACAAAATGAGAGAATCTGCAGAAGGAACTGGACACCTGTTAAAAACACATGAAACACACCGAGACGCACTCAGAAACCATAAAAGACTTTTCCTGTGGAAAGAGAACCTGAAACAAGTGTCATCATGGAAGAAAACTACTCACCTGTGTGTTCTCCAGCTCCAACAACAACAAAACAAACAGTGGGAAGCAACAAAGTAACCACTGACACACCAGTGAAATCAACTCGTTATGGAAGACCTACCAGAATGCCAAAACACTACCAGTTTTCAAAAGACTAAACTGAAAAACTGAAAAAAAGAGACAAAAAAAGAATCTGTCATAGTGTTTATAATTCAAAAACATCTGTTAATAGTTCACTAAAGATTGCATTGTACTGGCCACCTACTTGTCTCCTCTCTAATTCACGACAAAAGAAGAAATTGAAATGACAATGATAACAATGTGATGACAATTGTGATGTTCATTATGTTGTGAAGAAAAAAGCAACATTTGGATGAAGGTGGTGCTGTTACTAATTACTACATGTGATCATCTGTGCTTGTACTTGAGCCATGACATCAGATAAATGTGGTTCTTCTACCCGCATCCCTGCCTCAGTGACCTATATATTACAATAAAAATTTTGCACTAATGCATTGCAAATAGTTGCACAGGACATTACTTTTTTTGCCATGTAGAGGTGTAGCTAACTACTGGAACCACACACTGCTTCTTTTGGAAAAATAAAATAAAATATGGGTGAAGTAAGCAAGAATGTCCTTTCTTATTCAGCTTCAGACCTGCCTAATTTTACTGGAAATATATTTTTTGTGTTTAAAAGGATAAATTACACATTTTGTTAACATTTGACTACAGTGATATGAACTTGCAATTTGGATGTTGTCACGATCGTCTTCTTGAGAAAGAGGTGAAAAATACATCTTCTTTAATGAAGGAGAAAACAACCACTTACAAAATGAACAAAACAAACGATCGTGAAGCTAAACAGAACTAAGTGCACACATGCAACATAGAACATAGACATAGACAACTACCCACAAAAGCCTACTGCCTATGGCTGCCTTAAATATGGCTCCCAATCAGAGACACTGAATGACAGCTGTCTCTGATTGAGAACCAATCTAGGCAGCCATAGACATAACTAGACAACTACACTCTACTCTGCCCCATACACATACAACACCCCTAGACACTACAAAACACATACATTCCCCATGTCACACCCTGACCTAACTAAAAAACATAAATAAAACAAAGAATACTAAGGCCAGGGCGTGACAGATGTAGTGAACAACTTTTTCAGGGGTAGCTTTACTTGTTCTAGTTTGAAGTAAATGGTAGCTTGATCAACTATATTTTAAGAGTAGCTTCTCCAACACTGGCCATTATTATAATTGTTGTAGTTATTTCATCTTTATTTAACTAGGCAAGTCAGTTAATTTAGGGATAGCCTCCTTTTTTTCAATTTTCTCCTAAATGACATACCCAAATCTAACTGCCTGTAGCTCAGGCCCTGAAAGAAGGATATGCATATTCTTGGTACCATTTGAAAGGAAACACTTTGAAGTTTGTGGAAATGTGAATTGAATGTAGGAGAATATAACACAATAGATCTGGTAGAAGAAAATACAAAGAAAAATCAACCCGTCTTTTTCTACCAGCATCTTTGAAATGCAAGAGAAAGGTCATAGTTCTAGCCATCACTCTGGTTGTAATTCTGACAGTGTCCACAAGATGGGAGCAGTGTATGTGCAAAGTTTCAGATGGATAACTTGAAGTATGAGTGAACTACAATACTTTTAGTGTGAAGTCCCCAGGTACATTTGGGCAAATCGTGAAGGAGACATTCACATTCATATGACATTTTTCGGTAAGAATATAGTCAAATCTGCATACTTGGACTTTCATTTAGCTTTCCAAGTATTTGTAGCCATATTACAAGTTCAACATTTGCAAAACAACCAGTTTTCACAACTTCATAACTCTAAATATCCTTATAATTTTTGTCCAAAATGAAAAGGCATGTTGTTGTACAAGGTTAGTAGCTACATTTTATGACATATACATGGTTTCCGGATACTCCCGTAAAGCCCAGCTCATTGGCTATCTAGCTAGCTTTGTTTGACCCCGATTGGTGCATATTTTACTTACAACTGTCCAGTTGACGGAACGCTGATCCTTAATTAAGAACAAATTCTTATTTACAATGTTGGCCTACCCCGGCCAAACCCTAACACGGACGACGCTGGGCCAATTGTGCGACGCCCTATGGGAATCCCAATAATGTCCGGTTGTGATACAGCTTGGAATCGAACCAGGGTCTGTAGTGACGCCTCTAGCACTGAGATGCAGTGCCTTAGACCGCTGCACCACAAAACTAGGAAATAACACGAATCATGTAGTATCCAAACAAGTGTTAAACAAATCAAAATATATTTGAGATTTTAGATTCTTCAAGGTCGCCACCCTTTGCATTGATTACAACTTTGCACACTCTTGGCATTCTCTCATCCAGCTTCACCTAGAATGCTTTTCTAACAGTTTTGAAGGAGTGGACACATATGCTGAGCACGTGTTGGCTGCTTTTCCTTCACTCTGCGGTCCAACTCATCGCAAATCATCTGAATTGGGTTGTGGTCGAGTGATTGTGAAGGCCAGGTCAGTTGATGCACAAATAAACTGTTTAACAAAGTCACACCTGTTAATTGAAATGCATTCCAGGTGACTACCTCATGAAGCTTGTTGAGAGAATGCCAAGTGTGCAAAGCTGTCATCAAGGCAAAGGGAGGCTACTTTGAAGAATCTGAAATATAAAATATATTTTGATTTGTTTAACAGTTTTTGGGTTACTACATGATTCGATATGTGTTATTTCATAGTTTTGATGTCTTCACTATTATTCTACAATGTAGAAATTAGTAAAAATAAAGAAAAACCCTTGAATGAGTAGGTGTGGCCAACCTTTTGACTGGTACTGTACAGTTAAGTATTATTTGCAGTCGTCACTATGACAATGAACATACTGAATGGTCTTGTATTACCACCTTATTAATAGGCCTAAAGCATGAAGTGGGATGCATTGATCAGTTGATTGACAGGTGTACTGTAGAATGATAAACAAAAACTTTCCTCTAGTGTGGATTCTTGACAACTTGGGTCAAGTCTGGACTCACTAACTAATAATTTCAGTCCTTCTGCTCTGTGTTTAGCGGTCTTATAAATTATTGAATGCACTGACAAATATTTTCAAATAAAGTAACTCTTCCAGTCATCATTCAAGCTATGGACTCCCACAGTGAAACATGAAGCACCGAAGACCTGAGCCACCAGGACACCTAGCCTCTGAGTTGCTCAACAGGTAGCCAGGGGGGAAAGAGTCATTCTTTCAACCAGGAAGGGGAAGGTAATGTATACCTGTCTGTCTAAGTAAGTAACTCTGCTTTGTGTTTGGACTGCAGCCAACTGTAATGAGGTGCTGCATGAGGGTGTGGGTAGGGGTGATAAAACAGGCCCAACAGCTGAATCAGAGTTCATCTCACACCATTCAACACATGCAACTAACAGAATACAGAAGACCGATTCATAAATAAGTCATTTTATTTTCTCCTTTAAAGACTGATACATTGATCAACTATTCACAATGACAACTGGAATTATGTTAAATACTGTGACACAGCATACAGTTCTTTACTCCCAGTGCATTTGTTTCACCACAGCAGATAATGTCAATTCTCAATGAACTAAAGTCTTCATTTGATTTCATTGTTTCCGATAAGACATGGGAATAGGTTAAGGTTAAATAACAGTGTACTATGTAAACAATTTCTTATACATGAAATATAAAAACATGGCCTCTTCTAGGTTTCTTTTCACTTTGCCCTGGAGGGAAAATGTACTGAAGTGACCATTTGACTTTAGAGCTAATCTGATATGGATTTGAACACTGTGTTTTATATCCAGGATTACTTCCACACATTGGCTACATTTACTATGCCGTCACGATGGATCTTGAATAATCTATAACAATAAAATCTATATTGTTTCCTGGCCGCCAGCAGCCAAAGTCTCTGGACTACACCCACTGCAATCATGTCAGGCAGGAATGCACGAGCAGAACAGGAAAGTCTGTGTCAGGTAGGTAAGCCCCACGCAGTCTGCATAATATAGGTCTATGTTATCACGTGTGACCAACAGCTCTGTGATCACTTGTGTATATATAATGAAAGGTTGTGTTTAAAATTCTAAAACATGGTAAATTGACTGAGTAAAGTAGTGGTTTTGATTGTCATAAGGGATTGAGAAATATTTGGCAATGTTTCAGTTATAATTTTTATTCTTCAATTCTAATTCTTTTAGGATTACAGTCCACAAAATGTTGGGTAATATGTTGATTTGTATTCTGAGAGGTTGTATTGAAGGCAGTTAATTCCACACATTGACTCACAGCTTGACCAACTACTGAGCTCCCCACACAGTTTGAAACAATTCAGTTGAGGAAAGCATACATTCACATATGTTCAACAGGAACATTGTGCAACAAAAGATTCTGGAGAATGAAAGTAATTTAGGGGTTAGGGAGGATACACTTTGCAACCATGTATTTGGAAGCAGTGATGAAAACAGGCAGAGAACAGTAACAAATATTGTTAACCTAATTTTCTACAATATGGTAGAAAAGTCACACAAAACAGCAGAGAAAACAAACACACTTGCACCACGTACACACATGCTTAACAAAGTACAAGCTGCACTAGACATTCCACTGGATACATGCATACCAATATTCCAACCCCCACACTGGTACAGAGTTGTACATCCAGTGAGGGAAACACAGAAACACACTGCCATCCATAAACATAGTGGCCTGATTAAGACTGAAATATCAACAAGGCAGGACATGTGCATTCCTATTTTCATGCTTATACAAAATAGGAGTTAGGGTGGGGAATCCTTCATTTAAAGTGTTTAAATACACTGGGCTCTTTAGACTTCATAGATGCAACACAAGATAATAATTGCTTTACTGACCCTTTGTCCCTAAGTTCTGAGACACACAAGCAATATCAAAACACAATATACACCTCACAAAATGTCCTCTACCTGTGAGACACACAACACTGAGAACATGAGGCACAAGTCCTGCTTATACCCTAAAACTGAACCACTGTATCAGCAAAACATTTACATAATGTACTGACAAATCATATAAAAAATTATCACTCTAAAATTGTTAAATATCACCCCCCCAAACACACACAATAGTTAGACAACGTTTAGCTCGTGTGTTTTGATTGCAATTCCAAATGTCCCAGTAACTCTAAATGGTATGTCAAAACCCCTATGTTTTTAGAATACTGAGGTAAAACTACCAACGTCGTCAGTGTTAAAGCAGCAGTAAACGTTTGAAGGCTTCAGTGTCCTGAGGCACTTTGTGCCCAGAGGTTGTTTGCTCGTATCCAGTGGAGTCCTTCCCTAACTTGTCTCCTCAAGCTCAAACTAAATCCACCGGTGCTTTCCTGCTGGTCTGACAATCCCACTCTGGGTCTGAAGCCCCTCTACTGCGACCTGCCGGGCAGTCCATATCCCGGATGAACTTCTCCAAGTAAGGTTTGTCTAGGTAGGCAGGCCTCTGTGGAAGCAGGAAGTAGTGTGTGGTGCTGGCCTTCATGCCGTTCTCCATGACTGGCAGGATGCAGGGAGACCCCTCGCTGTTCTGCCTCTGTAAACCCCGCCTCACGTACTTAGGATCTGGGGCAAAGCTCTGCGTGGGAGGCATAACACCGTTGAGGTATGAGGGGAGGCTCTTGGGGCTGGGGGTACGGGAGCTGCCTTGAGACAACAAAGGGTCCCTGGGGGGCACCTTGGGGGGCTTGTCCTCGTCACTGTAGGCCCCAGAGGACACCTCGGCTGACCAGCGGCGGTAGTCTGCAGTCTTGATGGGTCGTGGGGGGATTGGCACGCGGGGGGGCACCTCTGGTTTGTCCATGCCCTGAGTGTGGCGGTGGTGACAGGGCAGGCGCAGCGACGTGGGCTTGTTGAAGGAGCCAGCAGGGCCGGAATGAGAGCGCCGCAGCTTCCTCTGGGCTCGGTCCTGCTGTCTGGGACACACTGGTTGCTCCGATGGCTGTTGCTCTACCTGCTCCAATCTTTGTTGCTGCTCCTGTTGTCGCTGCTGCGCCTGTATCCGCTGCTGCTCCTGCCGTTCCTGTGGTCTCTGCTGCCCCACTGGCCCCTCAAAGTAGGCATAGTTAATCTGTCCACAGTGCCTGAAGCTCCTGCGGCTGGGGGCTCCGTAGCGGGATGCAGAGGGTTTAGGGGGACACTGCTCAGGAACCAAGCAACGGCTGTCATCTGAACTGGTGAAGAACTCCACCTCATTGTCCATGGCCTGGTCAGGGGAAAGGTCTCCCCGCCCAGGGAGAGGGGGCAGGGGCTTGGCCCCCCGGCTAGGTGTGTGTGGGGGACTGCAGCGTTCGTACACAGACAACCTCTGGAAGGACGGGACCACCTGGTCATCCTCAGCAGGGCTAGGGGTGGAGGGCTCAGCGCTGGATGACAGGGACAGATGGGTGGGACGGGACTTCTTTGAGGGTAACCGCTGTACACCAGGGCTATGTTTCTGTCCTGTAGAGGTAGAGGAGAGAAGGTGGTTAGAAAACCAATTAGATATCAATATTGACATTTGGTAATGACCAGAGAACAATTACAACCTTAGTACATCACTAATTAACTTTCGCCAGGCTCCCAGCAGGGTCTCTAGGTTAAAAGTTTCCTGAAAGAGTGGAGGTCAGAGGCACACCTTAATTACTTGAAAGCACTCAGGGTTTTGTTAAACATTCCCCAGGATATATTTAGAGCAGGTCAGGCCCTTGGCAGCCATTCTGGCTTTCTATTCTTATAGAAACAAGAAAACCTCCCAGTAAACATTGACCAGTTGGCTCAGAGGCATAGTATTAAATCCCTCCTTGTAAGGCTGTGTATAAGGCAGAGGGCAAAAGGAAGGATTGTGGGTGTAAGTGGTGGTTGGTAACATAGAAATAGAATCTACAGTGGCTGGGTCCAGTACTTACTCTCAGAATTGAGCGATGGTGGCACCTGCTGCTGAAATTGAAAGTTGTATTCCGTGGGTGCTGCATCCATACTGAAGTACAAACTGTAAAATGACATGACGCACATTGTTGAGTAATTGTCCAATCTGCATGTAGTTAAAATAATTCCAACCATCCCTGCAGGAATACCCTTGGTGAAATATTAACTGTAATAAAAATCATATTCTAGTAACAGGGGGCAGACGTGAGCAGGGTTGGGTAGGCTAGTTTCTAAATGTTATCGTTACATTTACTAGTTACCTGTCCAGAATTGTATTCAGTAACATATCTTTTGGATTACTCAAACTCAGTAACAATCAGATTACTTTCAGTTACTTTTGGATTACTTTCCCCTTAGAGGCATTAGAAGACAAAGGATCCATCAAACACTTTGGTGTGTCATCATAGTGGTCCCTGACTTGTAGTCAGACTCGCTCAGGTTTAACAAATGTAAGATTTTTTTCAATGCAGAATTGAGTGTCATTGAGAAAACAGAAAGGCGTCAATGTATTTTTTTGCAAACATCCTTTTTGAATTGAAAAGTAAGCCAAGCGGTAATCTAGTTTTTCAAAAGTATCTGTAATCTGATTATAATATTTTTTGCTGGTAACGTAACTGATTAGATAGATTTTTTTTGTAATGAGATTACATGTAACTGAATACATGTCATCAGTTACTCCAACCCTGCATGCAGCAGACTTACTTGTCCAGCTCATGGTGGTGGCTCCATGAGGGCTTGGCTCCAGCCATGCTGAGACAGTGACTGGCCCGCAGGAAGGGGCTGTCTGTGGGTAAACAGATCTCCTGGGCAGTCAGGCCCGCTGTGGACATGCTCCAGGCACAATCGGGTCGCATCAAAGCCAGGAAACGCTCGGCTAGCCCCGGCTGGCTACTGCTGCTGGACCTGTAACACAGCCAAGAGACAGGAACATGAGTGAAAGTGAAGAGGGTCCGAGGCAGGAGCCAGTTATAAAAGTACGATTAGATATGATCTATTTTGCTCATTGACAAATGTCCACCAACATGAGACACAATCCTCTGATGACGAGTGTCCTCTGGTGTTGTATTTTGCATTGAATAACAGAACCTAAAAGCTTTCTCCATGTAGTAGAAAGAAATCGTGACGGGAGCCCAAAAAGATGCCCCTCCTCCTTTCTTTTTTCCAGAGCTGCTAGCCTGCCCTCTCTCACCAATTAAAGAGCTGTGGCCTTGTGCCTCACACTCCGGTAGTGGTTTTCAAAAAGAACATGGAGAAACATTATCCTTGGCTCCTCTGGCTGTGGAATGACAAATGTTCAGTTTGATGGGACTTTAAGACACTTGTGCGCCTGCACACCCTCAGGACAGAGAGCGCCATGTCACACAATGTTCTCTTTAGTTGCTACAGACAACATGTACATGGTATACACAGTACAGACAAACAATACTCATGTTCTTGTTAATAAACATACTATCAGGTATACTACAGTTCATTATACAACAGGTATAATGTGTTTTGATGATGTGGCTATAATGCCTTGCAAGACTTTTAGAAGCATGTATACTCACATAAAATGTCTTAGTATCATGTAATAATGATGTCTAGCCTAAACAGCAATTTACAGTTGGCTCAAAAACTGCAGCGTCGAAATACGATATGATAAGCCTTTTAATAATAGATCATTACTACAAACATTATACCCATTGGCTTTAAGTAAAGTGTTAGTCATACATCTTCCTACTGGATTTTATGTCAGTTAGAAAAAAAATGCCTGAATTTTAAACTAAACCCAAAACACTGACAGTATCTTTATACAACAGCAGTGTTGATTGCACCGCAGTAGGCAGGTATAGTTGACTGCAGATCTCTTTTAGACAGGACTGTTCCTGTAACCAGAGATATGCCTGGTGTTGCAAGCACCCATGTCAGATGACCTGGATGTTCGTGTCAGGTCTAATGTGTGTCAGGGCTGAGTTAACAATGCAAGCATGGATCAGGAGGAGGAAATCAAGTCACATCTGTAGAACATAGTGTAAACAAATAATTGTGATACTTTGTTTTACAGACGTGCCAAAATTCAGGCAGATCTGATTTCACATACCCTGCAAAGTAGTCTTTTGCTTTCTTGATGTGCTAATTTAAATTGCACCGTTTGGAACAGCAGCACATTAAGTAATGTTCCAATGTATTCAGTCTTCAGGAGAACATTCATCCCAGGTCAGACTAGTAATGTTCCAATGTATTCAGTCTTCAGGAGAACATTCATCCCAGGTCAGACTAGTAATGTTCCAATGTATTCAGTCTTCAGGAGAACATTCATCCCAGGTCAGACTAGTAATGTTCCAATGTATTCAGTCTTCAGGAGAACATTCATCCCAGGTCAGACTAGTAATGTTCCAATGTATTCAGTCTTCAGGAGAACATTCATCCCAGGTCAGACTAGTAATGTTCCAATGTATTCAGTCTTCAGGAGAACATTCATCCCAGGTCAGACTAGTAATGTTCCAATGTATTCAGTCTTCAGGAGAACATTCATCCCAGGTCAGACTAGTAATGTTCCAATGTATTCAGTCTTCAGGAGAACATTCATCCCAGGTCAGACTAGTAATGTTCCAATGTATTCAGTCTTCAGGAGAACATTCATCCCAGGTCAGACTAGTAATGTTCCAATGTATTCAGTCTTCAGGAGAACATTCATCCCAGGTCAGACTAGTAATGTTCCAATGTATTCAGTCTTCAGGAGAACATTCATCCCAGGTCAGACTAGTAATGTTCCAATGTATTCAGTCTTCAGGAGAACATTCATCCCAGGTCAGACTAGTAATGTTCCAATGTATTCAGTCTTCAGGAGAACATTCATCCCAGGTCAGACTAGTAATGTTCCAATGTATTCAGTCTTCAGGAGAACATTCATCCCAGGTCAGACTAGTAATGTTCCAATGTATTCAGTCTTCAGGAGAACATTCATCCCAGGTCAGACTAGTAATAGCCAGTAATTGTCATGCCTACACGACACCCTGGCATTTTTTGTATGGACCATAGACATGTGACATTCATTTTAATTAGGAGCCTGTGGCCAGAAGAGGGGAGTGAGTGCATCACACCATAGCCCCCAACTTCCTTTGAGTAGAGTTGCAACATGTGGGCTAGACCTGACCTGGGGGTCATCTCTGCCCAAATATTGGAGACTACAACTTCACAGAAGTCTATGCCATGTAGAGCAGTTCATCCAATGTGTTTTCTGCATTGTATGAACAACAAATGCATGGCCAGAACAATATACTGCATATCTATCTTCAACCACTAATTATCAGGATGTGAGAGCACAGCCATGGCAGGTCTAGAGAATGATAGATTGATGTGTTTCCCAGACTGCTGGTCATTCAGAAAGAACGTTCTGGAACCACAGAATGCCCAGGATGTCAGCTCGGGCAAAATTGTCCACCATGGCATCTCTCCATCCCTTGCCTAGGGCCCTGGATTTGATTCAGAGGGGATAGGAAGCAACTTGATCCTCAATAATGAACACCTAGGGGCTTGCGCTTCCTCTGGCAAGAGGTGCAAAAATAGTTAATACAGGCAGCGGTCAACCATAGTCTACATTGAGTGTATTTAGAGGCAACAGGATTAAACAAATGGGTAGTTAGAGAAAATAATGAATGGGAACGTTGCAGGCAATTTTGTGTGTGGGAAGACATGTGTGGTAATCACATTTGTGATGATGACAATCTGACCATCTCTATTTGACATGCATAGCCTACTAGCAAAATACCAAGACCTAGAGCTCAGCACAGTCACTCCAGGCCAAGAGGTATGGTGTTACACACCATGTAGCTACACACCAACAATATTAACCCCTTTGTGCAAGTCTGATATCACATTTTTCCTCGCAGTGTACTACTTTTGTACAAAGCTCTATGTAATTGGGTGCCATTTCGAACATACCTTACTAATGCTCGTGACACATTGGGCACAGCAACACGTTTAAGTTCACACCCCACTTATAACACCCCTGCAGCGGTTTCCCGAGCAACCATACTCGCTCTACCTGTGCTACAAGCAAACAGCGCGCACACCCCATCGCTATACAGGATCGATTGTAAGAGCTTTCCAAGAAGGTGACTCACTCCATAATATACGTTTCCCGATCTCAAATAAGGATCCAACCTATCGTGATTCTTATGCCATTAAAATGTTAACCATACAAGGAGAACAACTTGTTCCAACTTTAAATTGCTTACTGTTTAACATATTGACTTAAGTACGAGGCATAATAAAGATATTATAACAGGGGATACAATGTATGACACAATGTATCGGCTGGAATATAAGAGGGACTGAATCAATCACTGCTGTCGTCAACACACCAAAAAATTATAATAGCTACATGTCACGTCAAACCAAGTTTTTAGAGCTCACCTTACAACCTCGCAGTTTTAACATCCGCTGTCACTTCTAAAACCGTTGAGAATCCTCTATTGCCGACAGTTCTAGCTCCCCTGTTTTGCTGTAGACATTAGTTGGGCCAATCTAGAAGCTTCAGTCTTCTATGGCACTGAGCCGAAATAAAGGACAGCACATTTGCCACTATAACTACTGTGTTCTGGAGAGTTCTCAATACTATTGTTGTGAGCGATGTTCTTTTAAGCTCCACCACACGACACAAGAACACTGGCTCCGCCTTTCACTCAGCTCTTAAAGACATAGCTTTCCATTTAAAGGCTTGTACACACAGCACCTGCACAGTAGACTACATTCATTAATATTTTATGGTTTCACTTTACATGAATAATGTATACTTAAAAGGATTTATAGGGGGATTATATGTGTTTTACAGGCTACACTAGGAATAATAGATTTACAGATATTTTATGAAGATGTAATAAACAGTTGGTAAACATTGGTAGAAATTGTGTCATTGCTTTATTGTACAATAGGCTATGATACATTATCATCTGATATAACACAAGTCAGTTTTATCTACAGTACTTGAGTGTTGCACATTGTATATTGGGTGTTGCAGTGTTTTAATTGTTACAGATTATGCAGGGAGTACGTGTTTATAGTGCTTATCAATAACAAATAAACACAGCACACATTGTTGCATTTGGAGACCATAGTCCTACACTCTTGTATTAGTTGGACTGGAGAGAGGGGAATATATATTTTGTACAGTAAGTTCACTAAACTGCATGTTGTATTACAGTATAAAGATAAGGTCATTCCTGTTAGAAACTCAGGTACCGATTTAACAAGCTGTTCTGGACTCACAGCCTCTTGTGGCGCCACAGTGGCTGGGCAGAGAGAGGTTGTTTGAGGACCCGAGACTGAAATTGAACCTGTCTGAACACAACTGCATTCAGAGAATACGACACACACATACATATATCCATTACAGAAAAACCACATGATTTCACATATGGAAAATCACACGAATCATCAGGTGAAAACATGTTTTTGGAACACTTCACATGTGATCACATGTTTTCGGATGTGTAGTTTCATGTTATTACATGTTGCTTTACATGTTGTCACGTGTTATCACATTAACTTCACATATGATCACATGATCACATGAAAACATGTGTTTTTGGCGTAAGGGATACCTCTGTTAGTTACACAGTGTAGGTACCATTACCTCCATCAACACTGTTGTAGCTGTGCTTTATCGTTTCCACATAGACTCAGTAGAACAGACACAATTAATGTAAAACACTCACACACAAGGCTGAAGGGAGACAGAGAGAAGGAGCGAAAAGGAGTGGGTAATGGGGATGGCTCCAGGGGAGATAACAAGGCAGGCATAGCAAACACACCACAGAAACACTCTAATCTCAGCAGTATTTTCTCTTGCATGGTAACTGAATGGTGCCCACATTGTCTGGCTACTGCTCCTTATCTGATCTCTGTGGGACATTTTTGTTTACCTGGGACCTGCTCTGTGTTTGTCAGAAGTGGCTGGGCAGCTCAGATGATGGAACAACAGTCTTTATAGACTTTACTCTGGTCATAAAGTCCCATGCCAGTCACTCAAGTCTGATACTATAGAGTCAAATTAGATGTGAATGAATTATAATGGACTTGTTCCATTGTACTGGAAAAAGCTATGACTTCATGACACTGTTTATGTATTACACAATTATTACACTGTATCAAAACCCTTCAACATATGTGTATTTAGCATTACTTATTTACTTTACAAAATGATTCACACTATGTCTGTTACAATGTGTGCTGGAACACACATTGTAACCAGTAGTTAGCTACAACCGCTACATGGCAAAAAAAGTAATCAACTACTGAAAACACTACCTAGATTTGAATTGAATTAAACTACCACCAAGCTACTGCAAAAGGTTTTTTAATTAATAGTTGAACTACATGTAGTTCACTACTCCCAAACACTGCTAATAACAGACCCTGGCCGTGACCCCGCTCTCCGAGGGTGTCTCATGGGTTGGGAAAGGAAAAAAACACTTTTTATTAACACATGCATAGTAATATACACTTTTACATGTGTGAAATATGACAAATATAAGCACCCACCAAATTATTATTATCATTATTAGCCATGAAAAGTGTCGTGTGTGTCCCTTCAACCTAACTAGGTTAAACTAACTAGCTACAGCCATGCATGCTAACCAAACATAGCCATACAATGACTAGAAACAAGTGAAGTGCTAAATAAATAGAGGCAGAAACTGGAGGTGCGTGGTGGGAACAGAGTGTACTTGTTGCTTGACTTGGTAAATCCCCATAGCCGGCTTTGGCCCCCGGACCTAACAGGCTTATCGTTTGATATGTTGCCCTGGATGGACCAGGCTCCCTCTCCTTTAATAATAATTTAAAAAAAAAGTTGAATTGTCACCTAAACCAGATAGGTGAACTGAAATGTGTTGTTTTACAAGGTCAGCCATAGTAGTACAGCATCGCAGGAGCAAATTAGGGTTAAGTGCCTTACTCAAGGGGAAGAATGGTGGGTTTGTGAGATCAGATCACCGCATGGGTGTTTGTGGATCGGAAGGTGAGCTTGGCAGCTGTGTGTTGCTTGTGATGTCTGTGCAACTGCATAAATCAATACATATTGCTTTCTTTATTTTGCCAGCTTTTGTTGGCATGACCTATTTACAGTGATTTTGTATTCACACTAGAGAAGAAGCATATTACTGTGTAAGAGAATGAAATGGGAAAATACTATGATTGGAAAGATAATGTGAATGGATAGGATTGACTTGAGAACTTTGTGTGCTGAGTATTATTACCCCATGCCCCGCCCCTCTCCTCTCCCACCACTGCTTCCTCCCCTAACAGAGCCGTCCTCTTCACCCTGGTGCGTGCCTGATGTCACCACACAGGAAGTTCCTTATAAAGTCAGTCAGGCGGACAGGAAGGCAGGCAGGCAACACATTCACAGAGAAGTGAGGGCTTGGGACAGTTTATGAAAAAGTACTGACAAAGCTACAGGCACTCAACATGTCTTACACCCAAACACAGGACTCCTCTATCAGGTTCACACAATAGAAAATACATTACTTTACTCTATGGGTCTGTCATATAGTTTTTGATTGCTTAGGTTAAATCCCCTGCTGTATCCTCTTCAAGTATGCCAGAACTCATACCTACCTGCCTTTCTTTGAACCTGAGGGAATTTGCCATTATCATTCACCCTTTCCAACAGCAGGATATTTATGTGGTATGATGTTACATTCTCACAGCTGATGATTGTGGCTTTCTTTCCAGCAGGAAGGGTGGGGTGTGCCAGATAGAAGAGAAAGAGAAAACATAGCTGAAAATGACTCATCCACTATGGAGGTCATCAGGTTGATGAACTCTACCCTTTGCGGTAATCCTGTTGCGTACGTGTATTTTCACTGTGAGTTTGAAGTTCACTTGGAATAGCAGAAATGGTGTCATTGGACACTGATATTAGGATGATGTAAAAATAATGTTTTGTTATTGTGGCAAGCTGGGAAGTTTTGCTATGGTAGTAAGAGGGAATGAACTGCATACATTAGTAGACCTACATTGTCATGACGATACATAGTTATTGTCCTATTTCTCTTGTAAAGTATTTTCATAAATGAAGGGACATCAATGTTTTTCCCAACATTTACCGTAGTAAAAAGTGATAAGAAACTAGCAGGTATAGGGCCAATCTGAAGCATATTATTGTGCTCAGTCAGTTCAGATTGGGGAGCGAGGCCAGAACCCTGGATGAGACTAACTCTGAGACATCTCCTCTCATGTATCTTGGCAGGAGATTGGCTCTGCTCAGACCCACACAGACAATTTAAAGCCTCTGCCTTGGAAACATAACACAAGTCCCCAGGCAACAGCCTGTAATAGGCTGTCATCTCTCACTAAAATGTAAATATGACCATATTACAACACTTCTAGCCATTATCCAAACCACGCGTTCAAGAATCCTCCAGCTGCCTCTGATATTAATCACTTCCTTTCTGGGAAACGGAGGAATTTCAGAGTACGCCACCACAGCAGTGACTTCTATGGTACTTCCATTTTTGTAGGATTAAAAGTAGTAAGGGCGACTCACCCATTGCATCATTCTTCACCATTATGTTGAGCTTTATGAGTGCTGGCACAGCCTGCTATTAGAAAGTGGTGGGTAGAGAATGGTCTTGGTGACAGAAGAAAGGTACGCAAAATGAGTAGTTTCTCTTTGAGAAATGCATTAAATTACACTACTACTGTATGCTGTCTCCCAACTGTGTGTGTGTGTGTGTGTGTTGTATGAGTGTGTGTTTGTGTTTGTGTGAGTGTGTTTGTGTGTGTGTGTTTTTGTGGTTTCACAGTTGGGGGTATAATGACCCCTGGGCTTCAACACACCCATAAACACGCCTCCACAGACAGTAGTGTCTTTTCTTCTTTTTCGATTTATACAAAGGAGCATCCATCATTCTACTGTATACGCCACCTGTCTGCACTACACTGTTGGGATAGTTGGGGGTTGGAGTGATAATGACTAGGGTGGAGCGTGCATCCTGTCACCTCGCCTGTGTTCTTCCTACTAGATTCACACAGTCCAGTGTGTCTGATGATGTTACTACCTAAATGTTTCTTCTGGGGAGAAGCTGTCAGTCCTCTGGTTCACAGTCAACTGAGCTCACAGCAAAACCAAAGGAATTCAGTAAGACTCACTGACACAGATGGAAGTATATCCCTAGCAGGCCTTGTTTCCAGAGAAGTTTGACCTAATAGCCACACTTTTACAATAGTAGGCCTATCTTGTAGCTACATGTTATGGGCGATTCAGTATGTTTTACAGGCTGTCGAAGATGATCGAACATTCATTTCAATAGCATTTAAAAATGCAATAGTATTGTTCATCTATTACTCCCTAATCTGAAAATGTTCTCAATAACACTTTACTGTTATAACATTTACGTTGGTGTTGTAATGGTTAACCCAGGAGTTCCTGGCATGCAGCCAATGAGTATTCCAGATTTTTCTGTGTTTCCCATGGCAGTCTTCTGAGGATGAGGTCAAGGCTTTGCTAATGTAGCGATCTATTAATCTAAAGCAAGATCTGATAGTTAGGAGAG
The DNA here is from genome assembly GCF_016432855.1 of Salvelinus namaycush. Classification (NCBI taxonomy): domain Eukaryota; kingdom Metazoa; phylum Chordata; class Actinopteri; order Salmoniformes; family Salmonidae; genus Salvelinus; species Salvelinus namaycush. Next base: position 23,896,720 of record NC_052326.1, read on the forward strand.
TCAGCTCTCTCCTGGCTTCCTGATTCATGCCCTCTCAGGGGAGATATAGCAAACACAGACACACACTAGGTCCCCTACTCCTTGTGCCACTGATAAAGATTTCAGATGTTCTCTCCATTAGGGAGTGGGAGAGCACATACCTTCAAAGGGGCAGAGCTAATGGACTGAGGGATAGATCAATAACCTCAAGGTTAGAAAAGCAATGAGCTTGACATTCCCCTGTGGGGAGAAAAACACATGTTCCTAAAGAAGAGGAACATATCTGAAGCATGAGATTGGCTATGATATGTCAAGTGAACAATGTGAGTTGGTGTGTGCTGGGCTGTGGCCGGCCGGCATGCCTGATGACAGTGTCTGACTCATCCAGGGTAGAGTATGTGCCCTGTCAGGACTGCTTTTGTTCCATTCTCCACTGGAATTAAGCCCTCTTGTGAAGTCAGAGAGGCTACCTGATCTGATGCAGGGCTGCATCCACATTAATTCCTGACATTGGAGTTGCTTTGGCTCAGTGCTCACTGGACTTCTTAATGGGTAGGCGTACGGGCTCAGGAGCATGTTGTCACGGCCCTACTCTCATTTTCCATATATGTACAGCGGTAAGGCTGTGTGGATGCATTCATTCAGGGGAAAGAGCGTGTTCCAGAGAGGGTTTGTGGGAGGGTGCAAATGCACGGTCTCGTACTGAACCCAATCATGAGGGAATGGAGACTATGAACCGAAGGGTCACATGCTGAAAGCCAATATAGATGAACAGCCAAACCTGTGCCCCAATAGCCTTTATGGTCAGCCCTGGCGGGCCTGTAAATTAAACTCTTCCACCAAGGCACCTGCAAGTTCGAGGACATTTCTGGGGGGAATGGCCCTAGCCCTCACCCTCCGATCCAACAGGTCCCAGACATGCTCAATGGGATTGAGATCCGGGCTCTTCGCTGGCCATGGCAGAACACTGACATTCCTGTCTTGCAGGAAATCACGCACAGAACTAACAGTATGGCTGGTGGCAATGTCATGCTGGAGGGTCATGTCAGGATGAGCCTGCAGGAAGGGAACCACATGAGGGAGGAGGATGTCCTCCCTGTAGCGCACAGCGTTGAGATTGCCTGCAATGACAACAAGCTCAGTCCGATGATGCTGTGACACACCACCCCAGACCATGACGGTCCCTCCACCTCCAAATCGATCCCGCTCCAGAGTACAGGCCTCGGTGTAATGCTCAATCCTTCGATGATAAACGTGAATCCGACCATCACCCCTGGTGAGTCAAAACCGCGACTCGTCCGTGAAGAGCACTTTTTGCTAGTCCTGTCTGGTCCAGCAACGGTGGGTTTGTGCCCATAGGCGACGTTGTTGCCGGTGATGTCTGGTGAGGACCTGCCTTACAACAGGCCTACAAGCCCTCAGTCAGGCCTCTCTCAGCCTATTGCGGACAGTCTGAGCACTGATGGAGGGAATGTGCGTTCCTGGTGTAACTCGGGCAGTTGTTGTTGCCATCCTGTACCTGTCCCGCAGGTGTGATGTTCGGATTTACCAATCCTGTGCAGGTGTTGTTACACGTGGTCTGCCACCGCGAGGACGATCAGCTGTCCATCCTATCTCCCTGTAGTGCTGTCTTAGGCGTCTCACAGTGCGGACATTGCAATTTATTGCCCTGGCCACATCTGTAGTCCTCATTCCTCCTTGCAGCATGCCTAAGGCACGTTCACGCAGATGAGCAGGGAACCTAGGCATCTTTCTTTTGGTGTTTTTCAGAGTCAGTAGAAAGGCCTCTTTTGTGTCCTAAGTTTCATAACTGTGACCTAAATTACCTACCTTCTGTAAGCTGTTAGTGTCTTAACGACCGTTCCACAGGTGCATGTTCATTAATTGTTTATAGTTCATTGAACAAGCATGGGAAACAGTGTTTAACTTCTCTGCGCTACGGATCCCTTTAGCGGGATCATTTTCCTAAACAACCGCTGAATTGCAGGGCGCAAAATATTACTAAAAATATTTATAATCATGCAATCACAAGTGAAATATACCAAAACACAGCTTAGCTTGTTGTTAATCCACCTATCGTGTCAGATTTAGAAAATATGCTTTGCAGCGAAAGCAATCCAAGCTTTTGTGAGTGTATCAATCAATGCTAGAACAGCTAGCCCCAAATTAGCATGGTCACAAAAGTCAGAAAAGCAATAAAATTAATCGCTTACCTTTGATAATCTTCGGATGTTTGCACTCACGAGACTCCCAGTTACACAATAAATGTTATTTTTGTTCGATAAATATTACTTTTATAACAAAAAAACGCCATTTGGGTTGCGCGTTATGTTCAGAAAACCAAAGCCTCGTTCCGTTCGACGAATATTCCAAAAAGTATCCGTAATGTTTGTAGAAACATGTAAAATGTTTTTTTATAATCAATCCTCAGTGTCACATTCTGACCCTAGTTCTTGTGTTATTTCTTTGTTTTAGTTGGTCAGGACGTGAGTTGGGTGGGTGATCTATGTTTTGTGTTTCTATGTTGGGTTTTTCGTTTGGCCTGATATGGTTCTCAATCAGAGGCAGGTGTTAGTCATTGTCTCTGATTGGGAACCATATTTAGGTAGCCTGTTTTCTGTTGTGTTGGTGGGTGGTTTTCTTCCGTGTCTGTGTGCTCCACACAGAACTTTTTCGGTTTTAGTTCGTTCACTTTATTGTTTTGTATTTCAGTGTTCAGTTTTGTTCCATTAAATATTCATCATGAACACTTACCATGCTGCGCTTTGGTCTTCCTCTCTTTCTCCAGACGAAGATCGTTACAGAACCACCCACCACAACCGGACCAAGCAGCGTGGTAACGGGCAGCAGCAGCAGCAGCGATCGCAGGATTCCTGGACCTGGGAGGAAATTCTGGACGGCAAGGGACCCTGGGCACAGGCTGGAGAGTATCGCCGCCCCAAGGCTGAGCTGGAGGCAGCGAAAGCCGAGAGGAGGTGGTATGAGGAGGCTGCACGAAAGCGCGGCTGGAAGCCAGAGAGGCAGCCCCAAAAATTTCTTGGGGGGGCACACGGGGAGTGGTGCTAAGCCAGGTAGGAGACCTGAGCCAACTCCCCGTGCTTACCGTGGAGAGCGAGCGCACGGGCAGACACCGTGTTATGCGGAAGAGCGCACGGTGTCTCCAGTACGTGTGCATAGCCCGGTGCGGTACATAGCAGCGCCTCGTATCGGCCGGGCTAGAGTGGGCATCGAGCCAGGTGCCATGAAGCAGGCTCTACGCATCTGGTCTCCAGTGCGTCTCCTCGGGCCGGGGTTTATGGCACCAGCCCTACGCATGGTGTCTCCTGTATGGGTGCATAGCCCAGTGCGGCCTATTCCACCTCGCCGCACTGACATGGCTACGGTGAGCATTCAGCCAGGTAGGGTTGGGCAGGCTCGGTGCTCGAGACCTGTAGTGTGCCTCCACGGTCCGGTCTATCCGGTGCCTTCTCCACGCACCAGCTCTCCTGTGGCAGCCCCACGCACCAGCTCTCCTGTGGCAGCCCCACGCACCAGGCCTACAGTGCGCCTCCAGGGTCCATTATGCCCTGTTCCTGCTCCCCACACTTGCCCTGAGGTGCGTGTCCCCAGCCCGGTACCACCAGTTCCGGCACCACGCACCAGGCCTACTGTGCGCCTCAGCAGGCCAGAGTCACCCGTCTGTCCAGCGCCGCCTGAGCCGCCCGTCTGTCCAGCGCCGCCTGAGCCGCCCGTCTGTCCAGCGCCGCCTGAGCCGTCCGTCTGTCCAGCTCCATCTGAGCCGTCCGTCTGTCCTGAGCCGTCAGAGCCGCCCGTCTGTCCTGAGCTGCTAGAGCCGTCCGTCAGTCAGGAGCCGCCAGAGCCGCCCGCCAGTCAGGAGCTGCCAGAGCCGCCCGCCAGTCAGGAGCTGCCAGAGCCGTCTTTCAGTCCGGAGCTGCCCCTTAGTCCGGAGCTGCCCTTCAGTCCGGCGCTGCCCTTCAGTCCGGAGCTGCCCTTCAGTCCGGAGCTGCCCTTCAGTCCGGAGCTGCCCTTCAGTCCTGAGCTACCCCTCAGTCCTGAGCTACCCTTCAGTCCGGAGCTGCCCTTCAGTCCGGAGCTACCCCTCTGTCCTGAGCTACCCTTCAGTCCTGAGCTACCCCTCAGTCCTGAGCTGCCCTTCAGTCCGGAGCTGCCCTTCAGTCCGGAGCTGCCCTTCAGTCCGGAGCTGCCCCTCAGTCCTGAGCTACCCCTCAGTCCTGAGCTGCCCCTCAGTCTGGAGCTGTCCCTCAGTCCGGAGCTGCCCCTCAGTCCAGAGGCGCCCCTCAGTCCATTGGGGCCCCTTAGTAGGGTTGCCAGTCCTAGGTTGGCGGCGAGGGTTGCCGTTCCTAGGAGGCCACAGAAGCGGACTAAGACTATGGTGGAGTGGGGTCCACGTCCAGCGCCAGAGCCGCCACCGCGGACAGATGCCCACCCAGACCCTCCCTTATAGGTTCAGGTTTTGCGGCAGGAGTCCGCACTTTGGGGAGGGGGGGGGGGTTTACTGTCACGTTCTGACCCTAGTTCTTGTGTTATTTCTTTGTTTTAGTTGGTCAGGACGTGAGTTGGGTGGGTGATCTATGTTTTGTGTTTCTATGTTGTGTTTTTCGTTTGGCCTGATATGGTTCTCAATCAGAGGCAGGTGTTAGTCATTGTCTCTGATTGGGAACCATATTTAGGTAGCCTGTTTACTGTTGTGTTGGTGGGTGGTTTTCTTCCGTGTCTGTGTGTTCCACATGGAACTGTTTCGGTTTTAGTTCGTTGACTTTAATGTTTTGTATTTCAGTGTTCAGTTTTGTTCCGTTAAATATTCATCATGAACACTTACCATGCTGCGCTTTGGTCCTCCACTCTTTCTCCAGACGAAGATCGTTACACTCAGGTTGTTTTTAACAAACATAATCGATAATATTTCAACCGGACCGTAACCTATTCAATAAAAGAGAGAAAGAAAATGGAGAGCTACCCCTCTCGCACGCAGGAACTAATCAAAGGACACCTGACTCTTTTGAAAAATCTCGCTCATTTTTCAAAATAAAAGCCTGAAACTATGTCTAAAGCCTGGTCACAGCCTGAGGAAGCCATTGGAAAAAGAATCTGGTTGATACCCCTTTAAATGGAAGAAAGACGGGCAAGGAAACACAGATTAAAAATTTAAAAAAATCGCTTCTGGGTTAGATTTCCTCAGGTTTTCGCCTGCAGAATCAGTTTTGTTATACTCACAGACAATATTTTGACAGTTTTGGAAACTGTTTTCTATCCTAATCTGTAAATTATATGCACATTCTACGATCTGGACCTGAGAAATAGTCTGTTTGCCTTCGGAATGTTATTTAAAAAAAATAAAAAAATCTGACCCCTAGCGTCAAGACCCTTTACAATGAAGATCTGTGAAGTTATTTGGATTTTTACGAATTATCTTTGAAAGACAGGGTCCTGAAAAAGGGACGTTTCTTTTTTTGCTGAGTTTAGTGTTGATACCTCAGAATTGACAAGCCAGGCAGAGAAGACTGCAGTTATCACCCATTCTCTCTGGGTTGTTGTTGCTGATATGCATCTTCTTTTTTTATTATGTAACAAAAGAGTTGGATGAAAAATACAGTAATCATTTTATGGGCTTCTTAACCAAGACCCTACCATAACTTTTTACCAGCTAAAGCATGAAACAGTACAGAACATGCTTTGTTCTGAAGAGGCTCTTTTGTTCTTTATACAGCCCACTATACAGCTATATACAGCCCACTAAAAGTGGATTGGATGATACAGTATGCTGCCTGTGCAAGCGTGAAACAGACAGTGAAACAAACACATCTGGCCCCTATCACTAAAGGTAGGTGCTTTGCTTTAAAGCCAGTCGAAATATGGGACAGTGGAGGCTGGTGAGGGGAGAACGGCTCTCAATAATGGCTGGAACGGAGCGAATGGCATCAAACACATGGAAACCATGTGTTTGCTGTATTTAATACCATTCCACAATTCTGCGCCAGCCATTACCACAAGCCCATCCTCCCCAATTAAGGTGCCACCAACCTGTGATATGGAAGTATGGACTTGGCAGTGCTGTAAATGAAACAACTTTAGTTTAGACATGAGCCTCGTGGTCCCTGGTAGGAAGTAGACCAGCCGGGGGAGCTGAGCTGCCCTGCCTGGACCTACTCTGGCCCAAACACACTGGGCCTCTCCTCTGATGCCTGGAGGTGTGGGAGGTTTCCACAGGGCACAGCTCAGTTACCATAGAGCAAAATAACAGACACACTGTACACACCAAATGTACACTTTGTCCAAAAATAAAAAGCACACACAGACATGCCACTAAGCATAGATTCCTAGCTGGAATCTTTTGAATAAATATCACGGTAACTATTGCATAATGGTGGACGGACAATAAATGTTCTTTGAAAGACAATAAATGTTCTTTCTTAGTTCTCTCACTCCAAAGAGGTCAAACTCAGTCCTTCAAAGGGGTTACACACCCACTGATGTGTCCCTCTGACCTGGGATCACTGTAAATAGAGGACCACGTGGACAATAAAGTATATTGTATCATATGTTGTGATGGTTGACACCGATGATGACATTAATTCAGGCTGTGTTAGAAATCCTCTACGTTGACTGTCACTACCTGTCATTGTGGTCACTCTGAGTCAGCTTTTTCAAAGGACCAGCAGTACAACATACATACATACAAATGTTGTATCCTTTCTTTATCTTTCGCTTGTCCCAAATAAAGTGTGCTCTCCTTTACACTCTCAAAGAGAGTGTTCCCATGACTACAGAGAAAGTATTGAGAACAGCTCCTGTTCTGAGCTGGCTTATTTTTCTCACTTTTGGTTTTCAGGGAGATCAAACACAACAGACTTCAGACAAAAGCCCCTCTTTCTGTTTGAAAAGTCTGCTCCCAAATGACTCCTACATTCTCATTATGTCTCCCCTCTAGTTAAGAGGCTGTGCTACCATCTAACTTCTGTACAAAACCACAATTATGTGTATGGAGACAGGCTTAGTTTACTCCAAAAGCAAAAAAATTCAGACATGACTGTGGCGTTTGTGTGTGCGTGTTCATGCGGATGTGTGTGTGTGTGAAAACATCTGTTTTATCCAACATAGACCTAGTTCACAGAAAAAGGAGGTGTGTGATACTTACATTCTGGGTCAATAGAGTATTGAGAAAGAGGAAGAAATTAGTATAGTGTAGATGACAAATTTAACAGTCCAACAAAGAGTCCCGCGAAGTTCAACAGGATAACCACAACTGTCCTAACAAGATAAGCTTCCTAAATTCACTTTAGAATACCAAGTCCAATTATCATCCCAAAGCCAGAGCCAGGGAGCCAGGGCCAGGGAGCCAGGGCCAAGGAGCCAGGGCCAAGGAGCCAGGGAGCCAGGGCCAGGGAGCCAGGGCCAGGGAGCCAGGGCCAGGGAGCCAGGGCCAAGGAGCCAGGGAGCCAGGGCCAAGGAGCCAGGGCCAGGGAGCCAGGGCCAGGGAGCCAGGGCCAGGGAGCCACATCCAGAGATCTGGAGAAATAGGAAGTCATGTTTATATATAGCACCACCAGAGATAGAACAGCTTTTTCCCACAGGCACACTCAATGTGACTACCACCACCTTAAAGAGAGAGAGGAAGTGGAAGAGAGACCGACAGACAGGCAGGCAGGACCCATCCAAACGTTTTTCTTCGATTGTTTGTAGAAGAGACAGGTAACCATCTTGAATGATGGTACTGTACAATACAGTACTGTCTGTATATACCATAAATAATAATGTCAAGGATTATTTCACGGACGTCTTACCATGACAGTGGGAGAGACAAAGATAGACTGTGGGTGGGTTAGAGTTGACTGGTCCTATCGAAATGACAGACACAAAAATGACTTACATAAACATATGGTAAGTGTCTCTATCTATCATTACTGTCACGCCCTGACCTTAGAGATCCTTTTTATGTCTCTATTTTGGTTTGGTCGGGGCGTGAGTTGGGGTGGGCATTCTATGTTTGGTGTTCTATGTTTTCTGTTTTGTGTCTGCACCAGACAGAACTGTTTTGGTTTCGTTCATTCTCTTTGTTGTTTTTGTTATCCAGTGTTCAGTTTTATGAATAAATCATGAACACTTACCACGCTGCACTTTGGTCCACTTCTTCATGCAACGATGGCCGTTACAGAACTACCCACCACCAAAGGACCAAGCAGCGTGGTGAAAGGGACTCCTGGACAGGTGAGCAGCGCTATCTGGAGTATGAGACAACCTGGGAGGAGATAGAGAGGTGGTCGGTCGACCCAGGGAGAGTGCCGGAGCCCGCCTGGGATTCTCTAGAACAGTGCATACCGGAGGATGGAGTCGGCGAGACGAACACGGCTGGCAAGGAAGCCCGAGAGGCAGCCCCCCCACATTTTTTGCGGGGGGCACACGGGGCGTGTGGCAGAGTCAGGTTGGAGACCTGAGCCAACTCCCCGTGCTTACCGTGGCGGGCGTCGTACTGGTCAGGCACCGTGTTATGCGGTGGAGCGCACGGTGTCTCCAATACGCGTTCTTAGCCCGGTGCGCTACATCCCAGCTCCCCGCATCTGCCGGGCTAGGGTGAGCATCCAGCCAGGAAGGATTGTGCCAGCCCTGCTCTCCAGACCCCCAGTACGTCTCTACGGCCCAGGATATCCTGCGCCGGCTCTGCGCACTGTGTCTCCAGTGCGTCTGCACAGCCCAGTGCGTCCTGTGCCTGCGCCCTGCACGTGCAGGGCCAAAGCCACCATCCAGCCAGGACGGGTTGTACAGGCTCTTAGCTCGAGACCTCCAGTGCGCCTCCACGGCCCAGTGTATCCGGTGCCTCGGCCAAGGACAAGGTCTCCTGCATGTCTCCCCAGCCTGGTGAGTCCTGTGCCTGTGCTAAGCCCTAATCCTACTGCATGTCTCCCCAGCCTGGTGAGTCCTGTGGCTTGCTCCCAGAGCCAGGCCTCCTGTGTGTCTTTCCACTCCAGTGATGATCCATGGCAAGAAGCCTCCAGTGATGATCCATGGCAAGAAGCCTCCAGTGATGATCCCATGGCACGAAGCCTCCAGTGATGATCCATGGCACGAAGCCTCCAGTGATGATCCATGGCACGAAGCCTACAGTGATGATCCATGGCACGAAGCCTCCAGTGATGATCCATTGCACGAAGCCTCCAGTGATGATCCATGGCAAGAAGCCTCCAGTGATGATCCATGGCAAGAAGCCTCCAGTGATGATCCCATGGCACGAAGCCTCCAGTGATGATCCATGGCACGAAGCCTCCAGTGATGATCCATGGCACGAAGCCTACAGTGATGATCCATGGTAAGAAGCCTCCAGTAATGATCCATGGCACGAAGCCTCCAGTGATGATCCATTGCACGAAGCCTCCAGTGATGATCCATGGCAAGAAGCCTCCAGTGGTGATCCATGGCACGAAGCCTCCAGTGATGATCCATGGCACGAAGCCTCCAGTGATGATCCATTGCACGAAGCCTCCAGTGATGATCCATGGCAAGAAGCCTCCAGTGGTGATCCATGGCACGAAGCCTCCAGTGATGATCCATGGCACGAAGCCTCCAGTGATGATCCATGGCAAGAAGCCTCCAGTGGTGATCCATGGCACGAAGCCTACAGTGAGATCCATGGCAAGAAGCCTCCAGTGATGATCCATGGCAAGAAGCCTCCAGTGATGATCCATGGCACGAAGCCTCCAGTGATGATCCATGGCAAGAAGCCTCCAGGGGTGAGACATGACACGAAGCCTCCAACGGGGGTCTCCAACCCGGAGCCTCCAGAGACGGCCTCCAGCCCTGAGCCTCCAGAGACGGCCTCCGGCCCTGAGCCTCCAGAGACGGCCTCCGGCCCGGAGCCTCCAGAGAGGGCCTCCAGCCCGGAGCCTCCAGAGTCTCCCTCCTGTCCGGAGCCGCCAGAGTCTCCCTCCTGTCCGGAGCCGCCAGAGTCTCCCTCCTGTCCGGAGCCGCCAGAGCCGCCCTCCTGTCCGGAGCCGCCAGAGTCGCCCTCCTGTCCGGAGCCGCCAGAGTCGCCCTCCTGTCCGGAGCCGCCAGAGTCGCCCTCCTGTCCGGAGCCGCCAGAGTCGCCCTCCTGTCCGGAGCCGCCAGAGTCTCCCTCCTGTCCGGAGCTGCCAGAGTCGCCCTCCCGTCCGGAGCTGCCAGAGTCACCCTCCTTTCCGGGGCCTGCTGCGAGGGTCCCCAGTCCGGGGTAGGTGGCGAGGGTACACGTCCCGCACCAGAGGCGCCACCTAAGTGGGCCAAGCCAGAGGTGGAGCGGGGTCTACGTCCCGCACCAGAGCCGCCACCGCGGATAGATGCCCACCGAGACCCTCTCCTATAGGTTTAGGTTTTGCGGCCGGTTGTTTTTGTTATCCAGTGTTCAGTTTTATGAATAAATCATGAACACTTATCACGCTGCGCTTTGGTCCACTTCTTCATGCAACGATGGCCGTTACAATTACTGACTCAAAGTGCACATCAAAATACCCAAACAGGCATTTCGAATGCATAAAGAATGTTCAAAAAGCTTTCTGATAAAACAGACATTTTCCATAAAACACAAACATACTGTACTGTACAGTATACTGTAAAACATGTATTTTGAGGTCTTCCCAGTTAATTTTAATCCTTTTGAAATCTGCACGTAAAATGTTCCCACCAGCAGGATATCATCAAGGCCATACTAATTTCAGCTCTGACCCAAACTCGTTTGAAAGGCCACATGGAACACCACGAAACCTGTCTGTTTATAGATTTTGAGGCAAAATACAAAGTTGTGTGTGAGAAAGTTTGATAGGGGTCTTACGTTACTCAGTATTTTCCTATTTCCTAAACTATTCAACATTTCTATCTCATTAGCCGCATTGCTAGAGGTGGGTAGGGAAGCCAAGAGGCACCAATACCCTCTCCCAAACTCTGATGTGTTGTACTAGTGGAAGCATACCACAACGCTCAGATAAGATTGTAAGCCATTGAAAGCAGTCCAAGTGCCCAGCTATTCCTCCCGTTTCCAACAACGCCTTTCACGGCTATTTCGTCCTCCTCTCACTTCCTCTATCAGGACAGGAAGCACCCTGCCCGGAGCGCCCAGCCCAGAGAAGGGACAACAGCTCCACTTAATTCGGCTTTCTGTGTTCCCTGCTCTTGGGCAGTGTTCATTTTGGCAGCTATTTCAGATTTAGTGTTTGTCTTAGTTTTAGTCTTAAAATACCTTTTAGTGTTAGTCACATTTTAGTCATTTTTTGTTATTATCAGTCCACTAAAACTCTGGATACTTTTTGTCTAGTTTGAGTCACAGTCATTTTAGTCACATAATAGTCAGTGCATTTTTTCTCCAATAAATAATGTATATTTACCCCTAACTTCCATCATGTGCACATTCAGATAGCCTTGTCCAACTAGGCCTACTATCCCCTCATATAAGTTTGCAACATTGCTTCTGTGGCAGATTGTAACCAATGCCAGCCATAATTAACCATTATAGGCTATAGCCTTAGGTACAGGTTAAACAATTTACAGCTTTGATTTTCTCCCCATCATAGCCATCAAAGGGCAGTAAATAACAGTGCTTTAATTGAAAAGGGGAGAATCTGAGCTTTCCAACAATGCCAGAAGTATTTCTGTACTCCTAAAATTCAGCAAATAGCCTAGCATTAGTTTTCCCAATCGGAAAAAAGCAAACGCAACTGGCATTTGTGGAATGCGAGAGAAGCAACCCAGATGAATTAAAATATCTTATATGAAAGCAAAGATTATCAAGACATTATTGTTTCTAATTTAGGTAATTTACAATTGAAGTGTTCTGGCTGCGCATCAGTTGAAAAGAGAGAGTGATTGAAGAGACCGCCCGGGAGCTGTGTGTGTATGGATCTGGCTCTGCTCAAGCAGCAAGCGCTACTGAAAGACTTTATTGGCCAATGAGACGATTGCATGAAATATTCTACAAAGGCATGCATGCTTATGATTTGACAGAACAGATAAAAAGGAGCTTCATGTCAAATTGAATGTCCATTAGTCTCACGTAGAATTCTTGTTCCGTTACATTTCCGTCAACTAAAATTAAAAGTAATTTGTAATAGTTATTGTTTTTTCAGGGCATCTCGCCTCATTATCGTCAGGAAAATGTGGAAATTGAAGAATATTTTCCTTAGTTATTGTTGACGAAATGAACACTGCACTGGGGTTGTGTCAGCGGGAAGGAGACATAGCATCCTGCTAAGTGTGAAGAGAGTAGTGTGTGAGAGGCAGCGGGATACTACTGTACAAACAACGACAGCACAGGATGGACAAGCCCGAGAGAGACAGAGCACTTTGTAGAAGCATGTCAGCATATTGTTAAAACACACTGGGAGAGAAAACAGGTCCTTGAAGAGACATGAAACTAGTGTAGTCATGTTTTCCTAGTCCAGGTCTTGTCCTGTCACCCTGGGCAACCAAGTAGCACTGTGTTTCCCAACAGAGGGAGGACGGCAGACTCAGTGGAGATAGATAGGGATGAGAAAGGATTATCAGAGACGTGCTGACCAGTGCCTAACACCTCACACACAGCCTAATAAATAGGGCACTCCCTCCCGTGGGCACCGGCACATGGGTCCTCACTGTGACGTGAGGCTCCTTATAAGACAAGGGAAAACAGTACTATGTCATCCTTCTCCAGTGGTGTAGTATTGTACAGTAATATGAGCAAATAATGAATCAAAGCAGGTTTGGTGTGTGGTGGTAGTTAAATTATGTGGCCAAGCAGACGTTGACTTCCCTGGTGATTCAGAGTGAAAAGGGAGATGAAGAGAAAGAAGGAAAGATAGATAGAGAGAAGGAAGGAATGGGGAGAGGAGACTAGTCACTGGGGTGAAACAAGGAGAGCAGCCTCCCACACTGACCACAGAGGGTTTGACTCATAGCTTGGCTGCCTGGCACACAAGACTAGGGCAGGGGAACATTGGCCAGCCCAGAGACACAGCTCTGCCTAAGCCTCAGATCCCTCAGTTTACATGCTCTAAACACATACCCCAGGTCCCACTCTGAAACCAGCCATTCTGTAATGCTAGCCAAAACTACTGAAAGATCAACATGGAGGTGACCATGGAGAATACAGTGTCAGAGCATAGGGTCATGGATGTCACTTGGTTATGGGTGTAACATTAAGCTGCCAGGCACCAATAATGATTGTTAAGTCCTGTGCTCGGTCTTCCATACATTGCACTTGTATATTGATTTATGGTATATGTGGTAGGTTGGGACCAGTGGTGGAAAAAGACTCTGTCAGATCAGAGTCAGTAGGGATGACCACGTGTTCTCTTTAAGTGCGTGAATTGAACCATTTTCCTCTCATGGCAAGCATTCGAAATGTAACAAGATACTTTTGGGTGTCAGAGAAATGTATGGGAGTAAAAAGTATATATTTCCTTTAGGATTGTAGTGGAGTGAAAGTAACAGTTGTCCAAAAAATATATAGTAAAGTATAGATACCCCTCAAAATGACTTAAGAAGTACTTCAAATGATTTTTACTTAGTTACTGTACACCACTATTCTTTACACCACCACTACTTTACAACACTATTCTGTACTGTAAATACAGTATATAATTGCTTATGTCAGAGGTGGTTGTTTGCATGACCACAGCATCTAGCACACTGTGTGTTAGCTTGTTATTGAAGTTCCCTCTGTTTCCACAGTCTGTCATATTCACATTACATAACAGGGCCATTCCCTGCTAAACATTATCCAACACTGTCTAGAGCAGTGTGACATCCTCTTTCTTCAAAGAGCACGCCACGTAAACTGGCCAGTAAACCTGCTTTGTGTCATGTACTTTCTTAGACAGTGAGAATCCACACCTACACTACCGTTCAAAAGTTTGGGGTCACTTAGAAATGTCCCCATTTTTTGTCCATTAAAATAACATTCAATTGATCAGAAATACAGTGTAGACATTGTTAATGTTATAAATGACTATGGTAGCTGGAAAGGACTGATTAAAAAAAAAAGAATATCTACATAGACGTACAGAGGCCCGTTATTAGCAACCATCACTCCTGTGTATTCTAATGGCACGTTGTGTTAGCTAATTCAAGTTGATCATTTTAAAAGGCTAAATGATCATTATGCAATTATGTTAGCACAGCTGAAAACTGTTGTGCTGATTAAAGAAGCAATAAAACTGGCCTTCTTTAGAAGGTGACGCTGGGATGCTGGCATTCTAGGCAGAGTTGCAAAGAAAAAGCCATATCTCAGACTGGCCAATAAAAATAAAAGATTAACTTCTACTTCCTCCCAATCCCGGATCCGGGAGCACCCCCATCAGTAAAAAAGCTCACTAGCATAGCCTAGCATAGCGTCACAAGTAAATACTAGCATCTAAATATCATTAAATCACAAGTCCAAGACACCAGATGAAAGATACACATCTTGTGAATCCAGCCATCATTTCTGATTTTTAAAATGTTTTACAGGGAAGACACAATATGTAAATCTATTAGCTAACCACGATAGCAAAAGACACAACTTTTTTTCCCACCATTTTTTTCCTGCATAGGTAGCTATCACAATTTCGACCAAATAAAGATATAAATAGCCACTAACCAAGAAACAACTTAATCAGATGACAGTCTGATAACATATGTATTGTATAGCATATGTTTTGTTAGAAAAATGTGCATATTTCAGGTATAAATCATAGTTTACCATTGCAGCCACCATCACAACTCTCACCAAAGCAACTAGAATAACTACAGAGACCATCGTGTATTACCTAAATACTCATCATAAAACATTTCTGAAAAATACACAGCGTACAGCAAATGAAAGACAAAGATCTTGTGAATCCAGCCAATATTTCAGATTTTTTAAGTGTTTTACAGCGAAAACACAATATAGCATTATATTAGCTTACTACAATAGCCAACCACACAGCAGCATTGATTCATGCACGTTAGCGATAGCGAATAAACCAGCAAAAGATATTACATTTTTGACTAACCTTCTCAAAACTTCCTCAGACGACAGTCCTATAACATCATATTACACAATACATATAGAGTTTGTTCGAAAATGTGCATATTTAGCGGCACAAATCGTGGTTATACAATGAGAAAAGTAGCCAGGCTGCCAACAATATGTCGGGAGAAATCTTGGGAGAGGCACCTAGTCTAATCAGTAACTAATCATAAACTTGACTAAAAAATACAGGTTGGACAGCAAATGAAAGATACATTAGTTCTTAATGCAATCGCTGTGTTCGATTTTTAAAATTAACGTTACTACAACATACAGCGTGCGTTAAAGCGAGACCGCACCTAGATTAATGGCAGAATATGAGTTCTACATTTTTCAACAGAACAACGAATTAACATCATATATAGTTCTTACTTTTTGATGAATTCCCATCAGAATCTTGGGCAAGGTGTCCTTAGTCCAAAAGAATCGTTGCTTGGTTGTAGATTGTCCTCTTCAACGTTCGAATTAGCAGTAAACATTAGCCATGTGGCAAAGACGTGTCCGACTCACTAAAACGCAGTACAAATAAATATCCGAAAATCGCAATATACCGATATAAACTGATATAACTCGGTTTAATATAACAACATTATGATGTCTTTAACACCTATATCAAATAAAACAGAGCCGGATATATCTAAGGGCTATAAAGGGAGCATTCTAGAACGACAGCCAGAGGTCCTTCCTGCGTCAGAGCGAAGTGAACAAAGGCCGGACCCCACGTTCCCAGGCCATTTATAACCTCTCAGATCTGCCTAGCAACACCATTTCAATTCTCACTATTCGCTGACATCCAGTGGAAGGCGTATGCAGTGCATCTCAACCAATAGAAGACAGGCAGATTTATAAACGGATCTCAGAACAGCCAGCAGAATTCAGCATTCTCACATCCTCATAGCAAAATTGCTCTAGCTCCAGTTCTGTTTTACTCACATATATAATTCAAACGGTTTTAGAAACTAGAGAGTGTTTTCTATCCAATAGTAATAATAATATGCATATTGTACGAGCAAGAATTGAGTACGAGGCAGTTTAATTTGGGAACGAAATTATTACAAAGTGCAAACAGCACCCCCTATTGAGAAGAAGTTGTTTAAGGTGGGCAAAAGAACAGAGACACTGGACAGAGGAACTCTGCCTAGAAGGCCATAATCCCGGCGATGCCTCTTCACTGTTGACGTTGATACTGGTGTTTTGCGGGTACTATTTAATGAAGCTGCCAGTTGAGGACTTGTGAGGCATCTGTTTCTCAAACTAGACACTTTAATGTACTTGTCCTCTTGCTCAGTTGTGCACCAAGGCCTCCCACCCCTCTTTGTATTCTGGTTAGAGCCAGTTTGGGATGTTCTGTGAAGGGACCAGTACACAGCGTTGTACGAGATCTTCAATTTCTTGGCAATTTCTCACATGGAATAGCCTTCATTTCTCAGAACAAGAATAGACTGACGAGTTTCAGAAGAAAGTTATTTGTTTCTGGCCATTTTGAGCCTGTAATCGAACCCACAAATGGTGATGTTCCAGATACTCAACTAGTCTAAAGAAGGCCAGTTTGATTGCTTCTTTAATCAGCACAACAGTTTTCAGCTGTGCTAACATAATTGCAAAAGGGTTTTCTAATGATCAATTATGCTTTTAAAATGATCAACTTGGATTAGCTAACACAATGTGCCATTGGAACACAGGAGTGATGGTTACTGATAATGGGCATCAGAATGAAAGCTGTGTCCCTACTATTCACATTGTCCCAAATGTGCTTCCACCCTCCCACTGCCCCCTAATATGTAATGGTCATGTTGTTTCTCATCTGTTTTGGCCCCTCTCTGTCCCCAGTGAGTTTAAATCCCTCATTGTTTCCTCTGTGTCCAAAGAGTTTACAATAACTCCTATTCTTCTGGGTTTGTTTCCGCATGTACAGTAGCTTCCGCTTTCTAGTTGTTTACCTCTGTCTCCAGTGTGTTTACAATCCCTCAGCGTCTTAGAACATCCTGTTACCTCCCACCCAGCAGGCCTGATAACCTCAGCTCTCATATGGACAACCAAATAAGGCCTATTGATGACGCCCCAGGTTCAATGGCCAATGCCCAGTCTGTAGTCTCATATTAGTTTCAGAATTTCAAGATGTATCAGGTTGTTACAGCAATTTTACATTTCAGCTGTTTAAAAACATTTCTCTGCTATTAGGATTTTTACGGTAGGAGCATTTCTCTTAAAGAGACAATACATCTGACTGCAGTCTCTCCCGTGACCTCTGGAGGTGGCGTAGGAGACGTGAGCATTTCAAAAGTTTACACTACATTAAAAGGTCTAGGTGATGGTATTTTCTCAAAACCTCTAGAGAATCTATCATAGTGTAAATACGACCTTAGATGTAGTCTCATACTTAGTACATGTGACACCAATAGGTTCCCTTCTCATCACCGGGGAAGACTCCAGTGTATTTACTGATGGGACAAGATGAAATCTCCTCTGGCTATGGAAGCAGCAGAGTGACGCACAGAGTAAGAACCCACTCGGTTCATGGAATGCACACGCTAACGCTTACTCAGTTGTCATTGAGTTACCCCTGGTTTGACTAATTGCAGGTCTCGCTATGTGACTGAGTCAACTACTGGCAGAAATTGATTAACGTTTCTGAACATAGATTTCTTTTTGTGATTGGCGAGGAGTGGGAGGTGGAGTGCTGGCGGAGTGTGCCTCACTGCAACCTGGTCTCAGAGCATTTAGTATTGTTCTTTACGTAAATCCGAGACACCCCATTTCTTATGGTATCTATTAATTTGTAGATGTCCATCACCCATCAGATATGGTATGATATGTTACGAATTACAATTCGTATTATATGTTAAGAATTTGAAAATGTACAATATGGGGTGACAAGTACCATAGTGGTTAGAGCGTTGGACTAGTAACCGAAAGGATGCAAGATCAAATCCCTGAGCTGACAAAGTAAAAATCTGTTGTTCTGCCCCTGAACAAGGCAGTTAACCCACTGTTCCTAGGCTCTCATTAAAAATAAGAATTTGTTCTTAACTGACTTGCCTAGTTAAATAAAGGTACAAAAAAATAAAAATGTTATAAATTTGCAGATGTATGATATGTAAAGAATTTGGGTTAGGGGATAGGGTTAAGTTTAGGAGTTACTATATCCAATATTGGATAATTGTATTTGTGTATCTCATGCATTTCAATGAGCACAAGCTGATCAGGCTCAACTTCAGCTATATTTGGACCAAAACGGACAGACTAAATACAGGCCAGTTTTTGGGAAGACAATTTTGGGCAAAATAAAGTCCATGACGGGTGGACCTGATATTGCCGAAAATGTGCCATCCGTGGACGTCACGTGCTGGGCGGGTTAGGTTAAAGGGTTAAGGTTAGGGTTAGCTAACATGCTAAGTAGTTCCAAAGTACCTATAAATGTGTAAATAGTTGAAAAGTTGCTACTTAGCTAACATGCTAAAAGTTGTCCGTGAAGAGATTTGAACTCGCAACCTTTGGGATTCTAGACGTTTGCATTATACGTCCACCCTGACCAACCACCTTACTTTAGTTTTTTGCCTTAATGTAACCATACCAAACGGAACATATCATACTAAATGATTGTCTTGGATTTATGTACAGAATAATATGAAATGCTCTGAGACCAGGTTGCTTCCTGAGGTGTTTTCTTAGCACAAAGACTGGAAGTCTATGGGTATCTACTAAACATGCTAACAGACACCCTTGGACTTCCAGTCATTGCGCTAACACCAGTTAGCATTGGCTCACAAAACCACCTTTAAATTCCTTCATATTGGACACAAAGACATAAAAATGGTATCCACGAGTTCATCTGTCGCTGGAGAAAAATCTCGAAGTATCCCTTTAATCAGCGTTATTATGTGAGTTGAGTGGACTTCAAAAGGATTAAAAAAGTAATGTTTGCTCAAAACCACATCGTCATTATCACATTTTCCAGCATGCGTTATTACAGATTGATTTTTAGAATTGTTTCCTTCAATACCTGTTTTTTTGCATGTACATTGATTGGATGATTAATCTTACGCTACAAAAAAAAAATCTGTTAGTAGTTTGACTTTTTGCCGTTACTGAGATGGCTGTTCAAGTTACATGATTTAGGTATTCTCAATAATCAGTCTTTCCTACCACAGCAGTCATTCTCAATGCAGGTTGTGGGTGATTAAAAGTTCAAATTGTTGGATATCCTCACTCTGGCTGGATTCCAATAGGAATTACATATTACTTTGCAAGCCAGCATAATGTGACTTGCAGGCTTGATGTGGCCTGTAAACCAGGAGTTTCATACCACTGCTTTAGGGTGTAACTAGGCCCTCAAAGAAAGGCCTTATGATATATGTAATGTATTGTCATAAAGAGATACATTTTAGACTGGGAAATATGCAAAACAATTCTACTTGAGAATGTTTGTTGGTTCAGCTATATGCCCAAATGTTGAGCAAACTCACAATCCTACTGCAGCTGGTTGCCTTACAATTGTATGTTGAATCCCAAAAATGCTTTACAGTGTAGCAACATACAAAATATTATATAATAGGCTATGTTTCAGAGAGATTATAAGGACGTAAATCACAGAATTGTGATGTCTCCTGTCCCCTGGACCCTGAAAAACAATGGAATCAGCCATTAATCCTCCCACAGGCCTGGGAATAGATAAACAGTATGCAGCCAACTCAACCAAACCTCTCCACAGCTCTCCTCCTCCTCACTGGGCTGTGTGGGCCAGTCGATGAGCCAAGGATGAGAAAACAAAGGCTTGGGAGAATAATGCTGTTGCACATCCTGTATTTACAGAGCTCACCATTCTGGTAAACATGGAGAAAACCTCAACAGTCATTATCCCAGAAACCCATTCTACCCACACGCTTGGTTGGTTCTAAGGAACAATACTTACGTTAGAGTCTACTAATTACTCTGGTCTTCTGTGATGACTTCAGATCTCAATATATTTCGTGGGGAGGCATTCAATTTAGTTGGGTGTAGGGTTTCATCCACATACAATCCCACACATTGTTTGTTTGACGTGTTGCCCTAGTGATACAGTAGTCATCCCTCAATAGTTGACCTGAATAGATGAAGCAGGGGAAGAGTTGAGCTCGGCTTGTTCTGTGCAGGATCTTTTATATGTACAGTACATCCCGTCCCCCCCATAACAACCCTGAATAGGGCCCAACAAAAGACAGTCATGTCTTATGGTATTTGCCCTAGTCAGCATTATTTTCTGTGCATTTGTAGAACCTTTACACATTTATACATTTGTCCTTTTTGCAAGCATCCATGCCAGTACCATATTCATGGCTTGCATAATACCAAATCTCCAGGTGGATGTGTAGCTAGGGTACTGATCAGATTGAGAGCCAGAGTTATGTATGCATCAACAGATTTGCAGCACCGGAGAATATGAGCTGCAGCTCTTTTGGCCTGTCTAGCTCATTCACTTTCAACACTCTATCATTTCCCCCTGCTGTGTCTTGGGTAAACACTTCCAAGTTTCAAGTTTCAATGTTCATTCACCATGTGCCCAGGATACGACAGGTGTAAAGCAGTCAAGTGAAATTCTTAGCTTGAGAGCCCTTTCCCAACAATGCAGTGATAGTAATAATGAAATGGCTAATAATAGAAAATATAATACAAATAATTACAAAAATTATATAGGTTGAAAAAACATGAGAATGCAAGTATACACTGAGTGTACAAAACATTAGGAACATGCTCTTTCCATGACATAGACTGACCAGGTGAATCCAGGTGAAAGCTATGCTCTCTTATTGATGTCACGTGTTAAATCCATTTAAATCAGTGTAGATGAAGGGGAGGAGACAGGTTAAAGAAGGATTTTTAAGCCCTGAGACAATTGAGATATGGATTGGGTTTGTGTGCCATTCAGAGGGTGAATGGGCAAGACAAAGGATTTAAGTGACTTTGAAAGGGGTACGACAGTAGGTGCCAGGCTCACCGGTTTGAGTGTGAAAGGGGTACGACAGTAGGTGCCAGGCTCACCGGTTTGAGTGTGAAAGGGGTACGACAGTAGGTGCCAGGCTCACCGGTTTGAGTGTGAAAGGGGTACTGTCATGTTTTGTCTTTGATCTTCATGTCTTGTCCCTGTGCTTCCCTCTGCTGGTCTTATTAGGTTCTTTCCCTCTTTCTCTCTCTCTCTCTCCTCCTCCCTCTCTCCCTCTCCCGCTCTCTCTCTCTATCGTTCCGTTCCTGCTCCCAGCTGTTTCTCATTCTCCTAACGACCTCATTTACTCTTTCACACCTGTCCCCTATTTTGCCCTCTGATTAGAGTCCCTATTTCTCCCTCTGTTTTCCGCTTCTGTCCTTGTCGGATTCTTGTTTGATGTTTGCTGTTCCTGTGTCCTTGTTCCGCCCTGTCGTGTTCTTTGCCTTCTTCAGATGCTGCGTGTGAGCAGGTGTCTATGTCAGCTACGGCCAGTGCCTTCCTGAAGCGACCTGCAGTCTGTGGTCGCGTCTCCAGTCGTTCCTCTCTATTGACGAGAGGATTTCAGTTCCTGTTTTGGATTGACCATTGATATTATCCAGGAGAATCATTATTTGTTTTATACTGGAATAAAGACTCTGTTACTATTACGTCGCTTTTGGGTCCTCATTCACCAGCATAACAGAAGAATCCGACCAAGATGGACCCAGCGACTATGGATTCTCTCAACACTGCCGTCGAGTTCCAGGGAGCAATGCTCGGCAGACACGAGCAGGAATTGTTTGCTGCTCGTCATGCCGTTGAGACCCTGGCCGCTCAGGTCTCCGATCTCTCTGGACAGTTTCAGAGTCTTCATCTCGTGCCACCAGCTACTTCCTGGTCTTCCGAGTCTCCGGAACCTAGGGTTAATAACCCACCATGTTACTCTGGGCAGCCCACTGAGTGTCGCTCCTTTCTCACCCAGTGTGATATTGTGTTCTCTCTCCAGCCCAACACGTACTCAAGAGAGAGAGCTCGGATCGCTTACGTCATATCACTCCTTACTGGTCGGGCTCGGGAGTGGGGCACAGCTATCTGGGAGGCAAGGGCTGAGTGTTCTAACGATTATCAGAACTTTAAAGAGGAGATGATACGGGTTTTTGATCGTTCAGTTTTTGGGAAGGAGGCTTCCAGGGCCCTGGCTTCCCTATGTCAAGGTGATCGATCCATAACGGATTACTCTATAGAGTTTCGCACTCTTGCTGCCTCCAGTGACTGGAACGAGCCGGCGTTGCTCGCTCGTTTTCTGGAGGGACTTCACGCTGAGGTTAAGGATGAGATTCTCTCCCGGGAGGTTCCTTCCAGCGTGGACTCTTTGATTGCACTCGCCATCCGCATAGAACGACGGGTAGATCTTCGTCACCGAGCTCGTGGAAGAGAGCTCGCGTTAACGGTGTTTCCCCTCTCCGCATCTCAACCATCTCCTCCCACCGGCTCAGAGACTGAGCCCATGCAGCTGGGAGGTATTCGCATCTCGACTAAGGAGAGGGAACGGAGAATCACCAACCGCCTTTGCCTCTATTGCGGTTCTGCGGGACATTTTGTCATGTCATGTCCAGTAAAAGCCAGAGCTCATCAGTAAGCGGAGGGCTACTGGTGAGCGCTACTACTCCTGTCTCTCCATCAAGATCCTGTACTACCTTGTCGGTCCATCTACGCTGGACCGGTTCAGCTGCTTCCTGCAGTGCCTTGATAGACTCTGGGGCTGAGGGTTGTTTTATGGACGAAGCATGGGCTCGGAAACATGACATTCCTCTCAGACAGTTAGGGAAGCCCACGCCCATGTTCGCCTTAGATGGTAGTCTTCTCCCCAGTATCAGATGTGAGACACTACCTTTAACCCTCACAGTATCTGGTAACCACAGTGAGACCATTTCCTTTTTGATTTTTCGTTCACCTTTTACACCTGTTGTTTTGGGTCATCCCTGGCTAGTATGTCATAATCCTTCTATTGATTGGTCTAGTAATTCTATCCTATCCTGGAACGTTTCTTGTCATGTGAAGTGTTTAATGTCTGCTATCCCTCCTGTGTCTTCTGTCCCCTCTACTCAGGAGGAACCTGGTGATTTGACAGGAGTGCCGGAGGAATATCATGATCTGCGCACGGTCTTCAGTCGGTCCAGAGCCAGCTCCCTTCCTCCTCACCGGTCGTATGATTGTTGTATTGATCTCCTTCCGGGGACCACTCCTCCTCGGGGTAGACTATACTCTCTGTCGGCTCCCGAACGTAAGGCTCTCGAGGATTATCTGTCTGTTTCTCTCAACGCCGGTACCGTGGTGCCTTCTTCCTCTCCCGCCGGAGCGGGATTTTTCTTTGTTAAGAAGAAGGACGGTACTCTGCGCCCCTGCGTGGATTATCGAGGGCTGAATGACATAACGGTTAAGAATCGTTATCCGCTTCCCCTTATGTCGTCAGCCTTCGAGATTTTGCAGGGAGCCAGGTTCTTTACTAAGTTGGACCTTCGTAACGCTTACCATCTCGTACGCATCAGAGAGGGGGACGAGTGGAAAACGGCGTTTAACACTCCGTTAGGGCATTTTGAATACCGGGTTCTGCCGTTCGGTCTCGCTAATGCTCCAGCTGTCTTTCAGGCATTAGTTAATGATGTACTGAGAGACATGCTGAACATTTTTGTTTTCGTTTACCTTGACGATATCCTGATTTTTTCACCGTCACTCGAGATTCATGTTCAGCACGTTCGACGTGTACTCCAGCGCCTTTTAGAGAATTGTCTCTACGTGAAGGCTGAGAAGTGCGCCTTTCATGTCTCCTCTGTCACATTTCTCGGTTCTGTTATTTCCGCTGAAGGCATTCAGATGGATCCCGCTAAGGTCCAGGCTGTCAGCGATTGGCCCGTTCCTAAGTCACGTGTCGAGTTGCAGCGCTTTCTCGGTTTCGCTAATTTCTATCGGCGTTTCATTCGTAATTTCGGTCAAGTGGCTGCCCCTCTCACAGCTCTGACTTCTGTCAAGACTTGCTTTAAGTGGTCCGGTTCCGCCCAGGGAGCTTTTGATCTCCTCAAGAAGCGTTTTACATCCGCCCCTATCCTTGTTACTCCTGACGTCACTAAACAATTCATTGTCGAGGTTGACGCTTCAGAGGTGGGCGTGGGAGCCATTCTGTCTCAGCGCTTCCAGTCTGACGATAAGGTCCATCCTTGCGCTTACTTTTCTCATCGCCTGTCGCCATCGGAACGCAACTATGATGTGGGTAACCGCGAACTGCTCGCCATCCGCTTAGCCATAGGCGAATGGCGACAGTGGTTGGAGGGGGCGACCGTTCCTTTTGTCGTTTGGACTGACCATAAGAACCTTGAGTACATCCGTTCTGCCAAACGACTTAATGCACGTCAGGCTCGTTGGGCGTTGTTTTTCGCTCGTTTCGAGTTCGTGATTTCCTATCGTCCGGGAAATAAGAACACCAAGCCTGATGCCTTATCCCGTCTCTTTAGTTCTTCTGTGGCTTCTACCGACCCCGAGGGGATTCTCCCTGAAGGGCGTGTTGTCGGGTTGACTGTCTGGGGAATTGAGAGACAGGTAAAGCAAGCACTCACTCACACTGCGTCGCCGCGCGCTTGTCCTAGTAACCTTCTGTTCGTTCCTGTCTCTACTCGTCTGGCTGTTCTTCAGTGGGCTCACTCTGCCAAGTTAGCTGGCCATCCCGGCGTTCGGGGTACGCTTGCTTCTATTCGCCAGCGGTTTTGGTGGCCTACTCAGGAGCGGGACACGCGCCGTTTCGTGGCTGCTTGTTCGGACTGCGCGCAGACTAAGTCAGGTAACTCTCCTCCTGCCGGTCGTCTCAGACCGCTTCCCATTCCTTCTCGACCATGGTCTCACATCGCCTTAGACTTTATTACCGGTCTGCCTTCGTCTGCGGGGAAGACTGTGATTCTTACGGTTATCGATAGGTTCTCTAAGGCGGCACATTTCATTCCCCTCGCTAAGCTTCCTTCCGCTAAGGAGACGGCACAAATCATCATTGAGAATGTGTTCAGAATTCATGGCCTCCCGTTAGACGCCGTTTCAGACAGAGGTCCGCAATTCACGTCACAGTTTTGGAGGGAGTTCTGTCGTTTGATTGGTGCTTCTGTCAGTCTCTCTTCCGGGTTTCATCCCCAGTCTAACGGTCAAGCAGAAAGGGCCAATCAGTCGATTGGTCGCATATTACGCAGCCTTTCGTTTCGAAACCCTGCGTCTTGGGCAGAACAGCTCCCCTGGGCTGAGTACGCTCACAACTCGCTTCCTTCGTCTGCTACCGGGCTATCTCCGTTTCAGAGTAGTCTTGGGTACCAGCCTCCTCTGTTCTCGTCCCAGCTCGCCGAGTCCAGCGTTCCCTCCGCTCAGGCTTTTGTCCAACGTTGTGAGCGCACCTGGAGGAGGGTCAGGTCTGCACTTTGCCGTTACAGGGCGCAGACTGTGAGAGCCGCCAATAGACGTAGGATTAGGAGTCCTAGGTATTGTCGCGGTCAGAGAGTGTGGCTTTCCACTCGTAACCTTCCCCTTACGACAGCTTCTCGCAAGTTGACTCCGCGGTTCATTGGTCCGTTCCGTGTCTCTCAGGTCGTCAATCCTGTCGCTGTGCGACTGCTTCTTCCGCGACATCTTCGTCGCGTCCACCCTGTCTTCCATGTCTCTTGTGTCAAGCCTTTTCTTCGCGCCCCCGTTCGTCTTTCCCCCCCCCCCCCCGTCCTTGTCGAGGGCGCTCCTATTTACAAGGTACGAAAGATCATGGACATGCGTTCTCGGGGACGTGGTCACCAGTACTTAGTGGATTGGGAGGGTTACGGTCCTGAGGAGAGGAGTTGGGTTCCATCTCGGGACGTGCTGGACCGTTCGTTGATTGATGATTTCCTTCGTTGCCGCCAGGGTTCCTCCTCGAGTGCGCCAGGAGGCGCTCGGTGAGTGGGGGGGTACTGTCATGTTTTGTCTTTGATCTTCATGTCTTGTCCCTGTGCTTCCCTCTGCTGGTCTTATTAGGTTCTTTCCCTCTTTCTCTCTCTCTCTCTCCTCCTCCCTCTCTCCCTCTCCCGCTCTCTCTCTCTATCGTTCCGTTCCTGCTCCCAGCTGTTTCTCATTCTCCTAACGACCTCATTTACTCTTTCACACCTGTCCCCTATTTTGCCCTCTGATTAGAGTCCCTATTTCTCCCTCTGTTTTCCGCTTCTGTCCTTGTCGGATTCTTGTTTGATGTTTGCTGTTCCTGTGTCCTTGTTCCGCCC
Organism: Salvelinus namaycush; assembly: GCF_016432855.1. NCBI lineage: Eukaryota > Metazoa > Chordata > Actinopteri > Salmoniformes > Salmonidae > Salvelinus > Salvelinus namaycush. The sequence continues at coordinate 23,922,923 of NC_052326.1, forward strand.
TGTCGTGTTCTTTGCCTTCTTCAGATGCTGCGTGTGAGCAGGTGTCTATGTCAGCTACGGCCAGTGCCTTCCTGAAGCGACCTGCAGTCTGTGGTCGCGTCTCCAGTCGTTCCTCTCTATTGACGAGAGGATTTCAGTTCCTGTTTTGGATTGACCATTGATATTATCCAGGAGAATCATTATTTGTTTTATACTGGAATAAAGACTCTGTTACTATTACGTCGCTTTTGGGTCCTCATTCACCAGCATAACAGGTACGACAGTAGGTGCCAGGCTCACCGGTTTGAGTGTGAAAGGGGTACGACAGTAGGTGCCAGGCTCACCGGTTTGAGTGTGAAAGGGGTACGACAGTAGGTGCCAGGCTCACCGGTTTGAGTGTGAAAGGGGTACGACAGTAGGTGCCAGGCTCACCGGTTTGAGTGTGAAAGGGGTACGACAGTAGGTGCCAGGCTCACCGGTTTGAGTGTGAAAGGAACTGCACCACTGCTGAGTTTTTCACACAAAACAATTTCCTGTGTGTATCAATAATTTAGGCTGTTCTTAGGGCAAAAGGGGGTACAACTCAATATTAAGAAGGTGTTCCTAATGTTTTTTATACTTTAAATATACTGAACCCACCACCCCTCAGACGATCCCACAGGTGAACAAGCCAGATGTGGGAGTCCTGGGCTGGCGTGGTTACACGTGGTCTGCTCTTGTGAGGCCGGTTGGACGTACTGCCAAATTCTCTAAAATGACGTTGGAGGCGGCTTATGGTAGAGAAATTAACAATTAGCTCTCTGGCAACAGCTCTGGTGGACATTCCTGCAGTCAGCATGCCAGTTGCACGCTCCCTCAAAACTTCAGACATCTGTGGCATTGTGTTGTGTGACAAAACTTCACATTATAGAGTGGCCTTTTATTATCCCCAGCACAAGATGCACCTGTGTAATGATCATGCTGTTTAATTAGCTTATTGATATGCCACACCTGTCAGGTGGCTGGATTATCTTGGCAAAGGAGAAATGCTCACTAACAGGGATGTAAACAAATTTGTGCACAACATTTGAGAGAAATAAAGTTTTCTGCGTTTATACACTGCTCAAAAAAATAAAGGGAACACTTAAACAACACAATGTAACTCCAAGTCAATCACACTTCTGTGAAATCAAACTGTCCACTTAGGAAGCAACACTGATTGACAATAAATTTCACATGCTGTTGTGCAAATGGAATAGACAAAAGGTGGAAATTATAGGCAATTAGCAAGACACCCCCAATAAAGGAGTGGTTCTGCAGGTGGTGACCACAGACCACTTCTCAGTTCCTATGCTTCCTGGCTGATGTTTTGGTCACTTTTGAATGCTGGCGGTGCTTTCACTCTAGTGGTAGCATGAGACGGAGTCTACAACCCACACAAGTGGCTCAGGTAGTGCAGCTCATCCAGGATGGCACATCAATGCGAGCTGTGGCAAGAAGGTTTGCTGTGTCTGTCAGCGTAGTGTCCAGAGCATGGAGGAGCTACCAGGAGACAGGCCAGTACATCAGGAGACGTGGAGGAGGCCGTAGGAGGGCAACAACCCAGCAGCAGGACCGCTACCTCCGCCTTTGTGCAAGGAGGAGCAGGTGGAGCACTGCCAGAGCCCTGCAAAATGACCTCCAGCAGGCCACAAATGTGCATGTGTCTGCTCAAACGGTCAGAAACAGACTCCATAAGGGTGGTATGAGGGCCCGACGTCCACAGGTGGGGGTTGTGCTTACAGCCCAACACCGTGCAGGACGTTTGGCATTTGCCAGAGAACACCAAGATTGGCAAATTCGCCACTGGCGCCCTGTGCTCTTCACAGATGAAAGCAGGTTCACACTGAGCACATGAGCACATGTGACAGACGTGACAGAGTCTGGAGACGCCGTGGAGAACGTTCTGCTGCCTGCAACATCCTCCAGCATGACCGGTTTGGCGGTGGGTCAGTCATGGTGTGGGGTGGCATTTCTTTGGGGGGGCGCACAGCCCTCCATGTGCTCGCCAGAGGTAGCCTGACTGCCATTAGGTACCGAGATGAGATCCTCAGACCCCTTGTGAGACCATATGCTGGTGCGGTTGGCCCTGGGTTCCTCCTAATGTAAGACAATGCTAGACCTCATGTGACTGGAGTGTGTCAGCAGTTCCTGCAAGAGGAAGGCATTGATGCTATGGACTGGCCCGCCCGTTCCCCAGACCTGAATCCAATTGAGCACATCTGGGACATCATGTCTCGCTCCATCCACCAACGCCATGTTGCACCACAGACTGTCCAGGAGTTGGCGGATGCTTTAGTCCAGGTCTGGGAGGAGATCCCTCAGGAGACCATCCGCCACCTCATCAGGAGCATGCCCAGGCGTTGTAGGGAGGTCATACAGGCACGTGGAGGCCACACACACTACTGAGCCTCATTTTGACTTGTTTTAAGGACATTACATCAAAGTTGGATCAGCCTGTAGTGTGGTTTTCCACTTTAATTTTGAGTGTGACTCCAAATCCAGACCTCCATGGGTTGATAAATTTGATTTCCATTGATCATTTTTGTGTGATTTTGTTGTCAGCACATTCAACTATGTAAAGAAAAAAGTATTTAATAAGAATATTTCATTCATTCAGATCTAGGATGTGTTATTTTAGTGTTCCCTTTATTTTTTTGAGCAGTGTATTTTTGTTCAGTGTAGTATATATACAGTGCCTTGGAAAGTAAATGTAAAACATTTCTCTACACATAATGGCAAAGTGAAAACATGTTTTACATTTATTTTTGCCAATTTATTGCAAAGAAATACAGAAATATGTAATTTACATAAGTATTCACACCACTGAGTCAATACTTTGTAGAAGCACCTTTGGCAGCGATTATATGACTCTGACATTGCTCGTTCTGATATTTCTTAGTTTCTTTCTTTTAACTTTTAGATTATGTGTATGTTGTTTTGTATTCTTTTCTAGGTATTATTCGTTTTGCTTTTGTCGAAGCGTGCATAACATGCATTGAGCTTGTCTGGTAGAGAGGCTTCATTGGGCAGATCATGGCTGGGTCTTCCTTTATAATCCGTAATGGACCCCTGCCACATGTGTTGAGCGTTGGATCTGGTGTAACAGGATTCCACCTTGTTCCTGTATTGTCCTTTTGCCTGTTTGACGGCACTGCGGAGGTTGTAGCTGGACTTCGTGTCCTCAGCCGTAGCCTCGAGGTTGGCTGCGAGAGCCCTGTGTGCCGTAGCTCTGTCATTAAGTTTAACGCGTACCTCAGTGTTAATCTAGGGCTTTTGATTGGGTAAGTAGCGAACCTTCACTGTGGGGACAAAGTCGGCGATGCATTTCCTGATGAAGCCGGCGATGGACGTGATTAGCTCGTCGATGCTATTGGTGGAGTATATTCCAGTCCTGCAGCAGACCCTCCGCCTCGGAGGACCATTTTTCTATGGAGCACGTCATGGGTACTTCCGGTTTGAGCTTTTGTTTGTAAACAGGAAGCAGTAGTTTAAAGTCATGATCTGATTTGCCAAAGGGGGGACAAGTGAGGGCCTTGTATAGATTAGATCAGCACATAATGTTCACTAAGTCTGAGAGCTGTGTGAATGGGATTGGTAACGTTATACTGTGAGGAGGAAGACTGGGTGTCTCTGTGCCCTGTCGTGACAGGGACTGAGGGACCAGGGAGGGGCAGTGGCACTGTTGTTTGTTCTTCCTTGACCTGGCACAACGGGCCCATCTCTGCTCTGTTAGCTATTTGATATGCAGGAGGGATATATGGCTGCCTCCTGATTGTTTAGTGAACCTATGGCACCAGCCTGTCTGTCTCGCAGGTAGGATCTGCACCTATTGATTTAACAGGAGAGGTATGACACAGAAACCACGCAGACAGCTCTGGAGAGAGTTAGCAGTTGCCTCACGCAGATTGAGTCTCTCCTTTCTCATATGGATGTAATGTTTGTTACAGGTGCTGTGTAGAAGGAAATAAACACTGGTTAGTATCAACTGTGGACCTGATATCTAAGTAGTATGAGTGGCCATAAGTCAGGGAAAGTATAGAATCAGAGAGAACCATATCCAACAGGTACACAACCTAGATATGTCACACAAAAAATCCCATCAATTGAATTAATAACCCTGATCCACAGAAAAGGATTCCTGTCATCTTATGCCTATCAAAATACAGTGGGGAGAACAAGTATTGGATACACTGCCGATTTTGCAGGTTTTCCTACTTACAAAGCATGCAGAGGTCTGTAATTTTTATCATAGGTACACTTCAACTGTGAGAGACAGAATCTAAAACAAAAATCCAGAAAATCACATTGTATGATTTTTAAGTAATTCATTTGCATTTTATTGCATGACATAAGTATTTGATACATCAGAAAAGCAGAACTTAATATTTGGTACAGAAACCTTTGTTTGCAAATACAGAGATCATACATTTCCTGTAGTTCTTGACCAGGTTTGCACACACTGCAGCAGGGATTTTGGCCCACTCCTCCATACAGACCTTCTCCAGATCCTTCAGGTTTCGGGGCTGTCGCTGGGCAATACGGACTTTCAGCTCCCTCCAAAGATTTTCTATTGGGTTCAGGTCTGGAGACTGGCTAGGCCACTCCAGGACCTTGAGATGCTTCTTACGGAGCCACTCCTTAGTTGCCCTGGCTGTGTGTTTCGGGTCGTTGTCATGCTGGAAGACCCAGCAACGACCCATCTTCAATGCTCTTACTGAGGGAAGGAGGTTGTTGGCCAAGATCTCACGATACATGGCCCCATCCATCCTCCCCTCAATACGGTGCAGTCATCCTGTCCCCTTTGCAGAAAAGCATCCCCAAAGAATGATGTTTCCACCTCCATGCTTCACGGTTGGGATGGTGTTCTTGGGGTTGTACTCATCCTTCTTCTTCCTCCAAACACGGCGAGTGGAGTTTAGACCAAAAAGCTATATTTTTGTCTCATCAGACCACATGACCTTCTCCCATTCCTCCTCTGGATCATCCAGATGGTCATTGGCAAACTTCAGACGGCCCTGGACATGCGCTGGCTTAGCAGGGGGACCTTGCATGCGCTGCAGGATTTTAATCCATGATGGCGTAGTGTGTTACTAATGGTTTTCTTTGAGACTGTGTTCCCAGCTCTCTTCAGGTCATTGACCAGGTCCTGCCGTGTAGTTCTGGGCTGATCCCTCACCTTCCTCATGATCATTGATGCCCCACGAGGTGAGATCTTGCATGGAGCCCCAGACCGAGGGTTATTGACCGTCATCTTGAACTTCTTTCATTTTCTAATAATTGCGCCAACAGTTGTTGCCTTCTCACCAAGCTGCTTGCCTATTGTCCTGTAGCCCATCCCAGCCTTGTGCAGGTCTACAATTTTATCCCTGATGTCCTTACACAGATCTCTGGTCTTGGCCATTGTGGAGAGGTTGGAGTCTGTTTGATTGAGTGTGTGGACTTTTCTGTCTTTTATACAGGTAACGAGTTCAAACAGGTGCAGTTAATACAGGTAATGAGTGGAGAACAGGAGGGCTTCTTAAAGAAAAACTAACAGGTCTGTGAGAGCCGGAATTCTTACTGGTTGGTAGGTGATCAAATACTTATGTCATGCAATAAAATGCAAATGAATTACTTAAAAATCATACAATGATATTTTCTGGATTTTTTAGATTCCGTCTCTCACAGTTGAAGTGTACCTATGATAAAAATTACAGACCTCTACATGCTTTGTAAGTAGGAAAACCTGCAAAATCGGCAGTGTATCAAATACTTGTTCTCCCCACTGTAGGTCATCCATCAAATGAAGGTAAAAAAGTATTGTCTTTGACCTTGTGGCACAAATGCAAATGGTGTTTCATAAGTGTGATTTCACACTCAGAGACGGTACACCCTTGAGTCATATGTACTTGGGGCAAATCCAAAGGCTTGTCATCTGTGACTGGTTGAACCAGATCTGTCAGATGTGTCAGTGTCCTTTCTCACTGCACAGAGGGTGGGGTTTCATGCCCTGTCTGTGTATAGTAATAAGGATTTACACTACAGGTTTACACTAATAGAGCTCTTCCTAGAGTTATTTCTGTTTGTGACAACATAGGAGAGTCCCCCCTTTCCATATACAATAGAATAAAAACGCATACAAATACGTACCTCACCTCATGGGCTGAGCAGATATCAGATCTCTAAACCTATAAGATAATTTCATGATGTAAAGCATCCTTTACAGTTCAAATCAAAGGCACACAGCATGTCCAGTACCTTGTCGTTGTGCAGTTAATTTGAGGCAACGGAAGTTTGTGACTGTTTGGACACCCCATTGCAAGCTGTTATGGGAGGCATTCAACATCATGCAATAGACTTTTTATTTACCTCAGAGTGTGTGTGCGTCTGTGTGTCTGTGGGTGTGCATGAATGTGTGCACATGTGTACTGTCATAAGTGACTGTACAGTCTGTCAATGAATGTATGGATGCATTATGCCATATTTACCTGCACACTTTCACCACCACCTTGGGGTTTTGTAGGTGAAGTTATTTCTAAGGATGAATGAATCAAGCACAGCCTCTCATTGAACTGAGCAAGAGTACAAAAAAAACTACAAATGTCAAACAGGTAAGTCAGGATTTATGAAATCGGAAAAATGTGTGGCTGCGAGGTTCACTAAGTGCTGTACAACACACGACGTACCCACTGATTTCAAACCACTCCCCACTCCATGCTCTCTCTCTTTCCCTCTCATTTATTTTGAACATACATGTGTTTGGGTGCACTGGGGGTCCATGTGTGTGCGTGCGTGTTTGTAAGTGTGCAACGCTTTCCTCAGTGTTATCTCTCTACATGTGTCATATTGTCAGAGTTTACAAACAGAGAGTGTCTCCCGTTACTGGACACCATGTCTATTCAGGCTTCCCCTCCCCCTCTCCTCCCCCTGCACACCATCCCAATGTCCGGGCTCCATGTGGAAGTCTACAGGCAAAGGTCATCAGGTCACATTCCATCTGCCTGCTGGCATTGTGCCCCAGGGTTACTGTGTGTGTGTTTTTCAAAGTGGAGTGTGCCACAAACTGCATTCTGTCAGTGTACAAAGGACTGCAGGAAGGCTCCACAATGCTGACAGATATGCATGCGCACGCACGCACGCACGCACGCACGCACGCACGCACGCACACACACACACACACACACTTCGGTTATGTATGAAATAGAGATATTACCATACACTGTAGTCAGTTGTGTGATTAATTTAATTTGCTTGCCACTTCCTAGGCATGCACCGGCAGTAGTAATGCACAGTGTTTAGAGAAATTCTAGAAAGCTGTTTCACAGTCCCTGGCAGGTTGAAATAGAAGTGCTATGAGAAATGATCATGTGCTTGAGGGTTGACAATGATCCTTCAGAGTCGATTTCAAGAACATGCTGTATGGTTGATTTGGGGTCTTTTTATAGCTTTGACATTTGAATGCATTGGTATACGTGAATGCAATTATAACTAAAGTAATTCTTAAGTGAGTCTAAGAGATTGCGATGACTCTAGGTCAATGTCTGTCAAATGATTGGTATGGGTCAGAAGCTCCTCTGAGTGTATTAGATCTTCGCCTCTGCTGTGTGATAGCATGTTTTGTTGTGGTGACAGTCCAGTGAGAGAGAGGAGACCCAGGTAATCCCTGGCTGAAAGACGATTGTCTCAGTCTGGCCAGCAGCAGTGAGGCAGCGCGGGCCGGTGGCCAATGGTCATGTAGAGGGAGACACATAGCAGGTCTCTCTGTCTGTCCATGGTGGGTGATGGGACAGGCGAGGGACTGAGGGAAGACAGCGTGTTTATCTCATTGCTGGAACAAAGCTACATGTATCATAGTACTACCAACCACCAGCACTGAGAATAAATGCCTTTAAGACTGAATGAGGATTTAACTATTTTATGAGACACACAGTAACCAAGGAATTGGTTTGTTTCCTGCAGAGTCCTGAGACCAGACTAGACTATAACCCAAACAAGGCAGTGTCCTAACGTTCCAGGGTTTCCTGGAGCTCTGTTCCCTAAAATTCCAAGAAACTTGCCGGAAATCCGACATGAGGCAACAGTCATTCCCCTGCCCCGTCCCCCACAGTCCCAAAAGGGGGGCGCAGAGTGTGAATGAGTCCACAGAGTGATCAAGGCCATGGTTGACAGACAAACTGAGTCAGTGCCGCATTCCAGTGGAGTCAACTATCCACTTTACCCCCTCTCTACAACCCACCCACCACACACACTCTAGCACACCCCTCTCCAACACACAGTCACACATACACCCAACATGTTCTTCACATGTTAACCATATAACATACCCCAACCTCACACTCCCCCCCCACACATACAGCCCAAGTACTAGCCTATGCATGTCAACCATCAACTTTTTTCCTGCCACACACTCCGCGAACCATCAACTGTATGAATAATAATTTTGTGGGTGCTTATGTTTGTCCTATTTCACACATTTTACAAAACTGTGTATTAATACACATGAAATGGTAATATGTTTTTTGCAAATCCCAACTCCACCTGAAACTCCCTCGGAGAGTGGGGTCACGGCCATGGTCAGCCAGCGACCCTGGAGAAAAAGGGGTTAAGTGCCTTGCTCAAGGGCACATTGACAGATTTTTCACCTTGTTGGATTGGGGATTCAAATAGCAAACTTTCAGTTACTGGCCCAACATTCTAACTGCTAAGCTACCTGTAGCTCTATTCCCGCCACACACTCCCCTTTACATCCATAAAACACACACCATACACTCTAACCTCCCCGTTAATAAAATACAATACTGTACATGGCACAACATGACATAACACACTCAGAAACACTTTTCCTCACTCTACAAGCTCTTTCACCCAAAAATAAAATTTCTTAACCTTTGAACAGTCTCAATAGTTAATTTCTCCATCGGCTAGATTTATTTCCAAGGATTACTGAGATGGAAACTTCTGGGAGAGCATCACATCATTAGAGCTGCTGGGAAAAGCCACACCCACTGACTATATCAGCAGCCAATGAAAAGTGTGAGACAACGGTAACATGACTGTGTATGTTGAGACCCAAACACACATTAATATTTCATACACACATATCACATAGCACTGGTAGGACCACAGTAATGTAGCCCTTACATACAGTGTATCCCACTCAGTCAGGTCTGGATGCTGCTGGGCAACCAACCACCACTCCATGATTCACCCACTCAATTTCTAATCCACTGCAGCCTTTTACAGGCAGACCTGTATGGGGATCAGCACATAGGGGCAGATAGTAATGAGGAAATAATTACTTTAATGTAACGTATACACAGAGAGTCAGGAAACAGGTGCAGGAGGGGATTTTAATAAATAACCAAAGCAAATGAACAAACATGAGGAGCGGACATAACGTGAAAGAAAACAATAACACCTAGTGACTGAAGACAACTGAGGGCTAAATGAAGGGGGAGTAATCAAGGAGAAAATGATGAGCAGGTGTGCACAATGATGGTTGCCAGGTGTATACAATGTGGGTTTCCAGGATCAGTGGTTAGTAGACCAGCGACGTCAAGCGCCAGAGGGAGGGAGCAGGAAGGTGGTCCACTCACTTGTCCCACACTGACCTGATTGCAGCTAGCTTGTCTCTCTGCCGCCAAGCTGGTCTGGTGTCTCGGTTATCGAAGCAGATAATCCTGGAAATAATGTGGAAGTTTTCCAGAGACATTGTTGTACGGAAAGGTTCTCTTTCAGTTTCTGCATCCCGCAGGGATTCTGTAGATTCCCCATTGGATCTGAAAACACCATGCATGCAAATGAGTTTGGTCCATCTCCTTCCATCTCTCTCCAAAAACACACCTTCCCTCCAAATGAGTGCAGTCCAGAATGATTTTCTGGATGGTATCTGGGATGAACAGATCAAAAGAAGACTTTATGTCCTGCACATGAGTAACCGCCATCTGCGCCGGCCCTGGTTGCATCCTTATCACATTGGCAGCCATGCGGGGTGGCTCATTCCTTGGGCAAAAAGACCATTCAATTTAAAAAAATTTGGACATCCATATTTCTCCTCCTGCAGGCTGTTGATCAACTGGTTGCTGACAGGCTGGTCCTGGGGCTGGTTGAGGGTCAACCTCATCCTCTTCTTCCAATTCACTATCAAACTCCGAATTGACAGAGACATGATCCTCATATTCTGAAAATGCTTAATCTTCCAAAGTGGAAGACGTTCCTTTCACACTAGCTTCTGCCTCTGCAAAATTATTTCTAAGGCTCTCTGAGCAGAGATCATTTTTGCCATACTGAGTGATTGTGGTTAGTATCCACACCTGCAAAGCTATTTATTTGTTGTGTCCCTCCCCCAATTTGCATCTGGCTGGGGTAGAGTGTGGGGAAAATACAGATTACAGTATCGAAATAATGTATTGAAATAATGTATTGTAATAACATTGTGCAGGTTTCCGCAAGACATTGTCACGGCCGTTGAAAGAGGAGGACCAAGGTGCAGCGTGGTAAGCGTACATTTTCTCTTTATTGATAAAAATGACGCCGAACAAAACAACAAACCCTAAACAAAAGTCAACTTCCCACAAACACAGGTGGAAAAAAAAGCTGCCTAAGTATGGTTCTCAATCAGAGACAACGATAGACAGCTGTCCCTGATTGAGAACCATACCCGGCCAGAACATAGAAATAGAAAATCATAGAAACACAAAACATAGAATGCCCACCCCAACTCACACCCTGACTAAACCAAAATAGAGACATAAAAAGGATCTCTAAGGTCAGGGCGTGACAGACATTGTGTAGTTTCACACAATACAAAGTGTAAAGAGTGCGAGAAAAGCGGGAGACAAGCAGACAGGCAGGGACATAGACAGGTTCTTGGTGCTTTGTTGAAACAGCAGGCCCAGGGAGGAGAAAGACAGAGTGAAGGTACACAGCAAACCTTTTTGTTAAATTTTTACATGTTTTCACCTACACACACATATTTCCACACTTTTATAACTCTCGTGTCCAGTGGACCCGAACACCACATACAGTTGAAGTCAGAAGTTTACATACACTTAGGTTGTGGAGTTGTGTAACAAATTTCTTGTCAACAACTATAGTTTTGGCAAGTCGGTTAGGACATCTACTTTGTGCATGACGCAAGTAATTTTTCCAACAATTGTTTACAGACAGATTATTTAACTTACAATCCACTGTATCACAATTCCAGTGGGTCAGAAGTTTAAATACACTAAGTTGACTGTGCCTTTAAACAGCTTGGAAAATTCCAGAAAAAGATGTCATGGCTTTTGACTCATCATTTGAGTCAATTGGAGGTGTACCTGTGGATTTATTTCAAGGCCTACCTTCAAACTCAGTGCCTCTTTGCTTGACATCATGGGAAAATCAAAAGAAATCAGCCAAGACCTCAGAAAAAAATAGTAGACCTCCACAAGTCTGGTTCATCCTTGGGAGCAATTTCCAAACGCCTGAAGGTACCACGTTCATCTGTACAAACAATAGTACGCAAGTATAAACACCGTGGGACCAAGCAGCCGTCATACCGCTCAGGAAGGAGAAGCGTTCTGTCTCCTGGAGATGAACGTACTTTGATGCGAAAAGTGCAAATCAATCCCAGAACAACAGCAAAGGACCGTGTGAAGATGCTGGAGGAAACAGGTACAAAAGTATCTATATCCACAGTAAAACACGTCCTATATCGACATAACCTGAAAGGCCGCTCAGCATGGTTGAAGCCACTGCTCCAAAACCACAAAGCCATAAAAAAGCCAGACTACGGTTTGCAACTGCACATGGGGACAAAGATCGTACTTTTTGGAGAAATGTCCTCTGGTCTGATGAAACAAAAATAGAACTGTTTGGCCATAATGACCATCGTTATGTTTGGAGGAAAAAGGGGCAAGCTTGCAAGCCGAAGAACACCATCCCAACCATGAAGCACGGGGGTGGCAGCATCATGTTGTGGGGGTGCTTTGCTGCAGGAGGGACTGGTGCACTTCACAAAATAGATGGCATCATTATGTAGGAAAATTATGTGGATATATTGAAGCAACATCTCAAGACATCAGTTAGGAAGTTAAAGCTTGGTCGCAAATGGGTCTTCCAAATGAACAATAACACCAAGCATACTTCCAAAGTTGTGGCAAAATGGCTTAAGGACAACAAAGTCAAGGTATTGGAGTGGCTATCACAAAGCCCTGACCTCAATCCTATAGAAAATTTGCGGGCAGAACTGAAAAAGCGTGTGAGAGCCAGGAGGCCTACAAACCTGACTCAGTTATACCAGCTCTGTCAGGAGGAATGGGCCAAAATTCACCCAACTTATTGTGGGAAGCTTGTGGAAGGCTACCCAAAACATTTGACCCAAGTTTAACAATTTAAAGGCAATGCTATCAAATACTAATTGAGTGTATGTAAACTTCTGACCCACTGGGAATGTGATGAAATAAATAAAAGCTGAAATAAATAATTATCTCTACTATTATTCTGACATTTCACATTCTTAAAATAAAGTGGTGATCCTAACTGACCGAAGACAGGGAATTTTTACTAGGATTAAATGTCAGGAATTGTGAAAAACTGAGTTTAAATGTATTTGGCTAAGGTGTATGTAAACTTCTGACTTCAACTGAATGTAATGAAAATGTGTTATTTTACATGTTCTTCACAGAAAATGAGCAAGGCCAATGAGTCAGGTTGAAAAAAATATGAATTGTATCACTTTTCTTTTAGTAAACATTGAAAATGGGTCCCACAGACCCGAACACCACACAAGGGTTAAACAATTTACAGTGTCCATTTATTTAAGGTGTTCACCCTTGAATCTACGCTTGAAATTCTACACTGAAAAATCAACACGAGTTAACACTGGACAATTTGCTGTTGTGGTATGAAAGGGACACATCTGCACGCTTCCATACATTTCAAGAGCCTTTTCGAATTCTAAAGAACCGTAGATGCCACGTCAAGAACACACTTAATTAAAAGGTTCTTTATCGGGCAAAAGTTCTCTAAGGAACCTTAACAGCTGAGGATGAACCATTTCGGTGTACTTACCTCTTTCTAATTTTGTCTATCATTCTTTCCTTCCCTTTCATTTCCTTCTCTCTGTATATATCTCTCTGTCCCTCCCTCTCTCTTTCTCTCTGAGGCGAGTGGTTGTCAACTGTACCGTGTAGAGGTGTGTGATTAGTACAGGCTGAGTCAGATACAGGTGTTTTGCAAGCTAAGGCAGGCCTCTGAACACCTTCAGTCTTATTTTAGCAGCAGCCCGCCTCTTCACACGCAAACCTTTGTCAGGAGGAACCAGTGCACACAGGTATCATTCATCAAAGTGTGGAGACAGCTAGATGTAGGGCCTGCAGGTGTGCTCTGCCTCTTGCAGGGTTTACACTGGGGTTGGATAACACACACTGATAGTTAGTGTTGGGCCAGTAACCGACAGGTTGATGGTACAAATACTGGAGCAGTCAAGGTGAAAAATATGTTGCTGTACCCTTGAGCAAGGCCCTTAACCCTAATTGCTCAAGGGGCGCTGTACAATGGTGACCCTGGCTGTAACCCCACTCCCTGAGGGTGTATCAGGGAAAGTTAGGATCTGCAAGAAACACATTTCCAATACATACTTGTGTGTAACAGGACAGATATAAGCACCCCCAAATTATTATTATTACAGACATTGCTGGTGAGAAACCAGGAATGGTGTCTTTTAAACATACAGTACATGGGTTTGTCTTGGGGCTGTTAGGGTCTTCTGTACAGTACAGTGACCTCTGTGTCCCTGCCACATGCTGTCATGGTGATGACTGCTATTGTCACCTGCTGTATAGTACTGCAATGTGGATTTTCCTGTAAGGTTGCCATAGTACCGCAAAAGCGCAGTGTCTAAAGAGCTCTACTGAGTCATCGTTCTCTGTAAAACAGGGGATATACTTGAGTAAATACAATCCTACAAGAGATGTAGTTATTAAAGCTAATGTCTGTTCAGAAACAATAAATGTATTTTATCAAGGCCCATACAACCAGTCTGAGTAATCTCATAGAACATTGGCGTGCCTCCTTCAAAAGTAAATTATATTGTTGATTATGCAAATACGCGCACTTTTGGATGTTAAACGTTTTTGAAAATGAAACCTCTTGAAACTGCTTTTTATCTAGCTGAATATTTTCTTCACTCTGTCTGGAAACAATATCTAATAGTGGCTGAGTGTAACGATAGTCTATATCGTCCTCCTCATCGGACGAGGAGAGGCGAGAAGGATCGGACCAATATGCAGAGTGGTTGGTTTCCATGGTAATTTAATAACACGAAAACAAATATGCGATACAAAAAAATGAAACTACCGTGACAGTCCCGTGTGGCGAAACACTAACTAGGAACAAACACCCACAAAACACACGTGAAACCCCGGCTGCCTAAGTATGATTCTCAATCAGGGACAACGATTGACAGCTGCCTCTGATTGAGAATCATACCAGGCCGAACACACAAAACCCCAACATAGAAAACAACACATAGACAACCCACCCAACTCACGCCCTGACCATACTAAATAAATACAAAACAAGGGAAAACAGGTCAGGAACGTGACAGAACCCCCCCCTCAAGGTGCGAACTCCGGGCGCACCACCTAAAACTCTAGGGGAGGGTCTGGGTGGGCGTCTGTCCGCGGTGGCGGCTCTGGCACGGGACGTGGACCCCACTTTAACAATGTTTTTGTCCGCCTCCTTAATCGCCCCCGTGGCCTCCTAACAACCACCCTCCATATCAACCCCACTGGACCAAGGGGCAGCACCGGACTAAGGGGCAGCACCGGACTGAGGGGCAGCACCGGACTGAGGGGCAGCACCGGACTGAGGGGCAGATCCTGGCTGGCGGGCGGCTCTGGCACATCCTGGCTGGCTGGCGGCTCTGGCAGATCCTGGCTGGCTGGCGGCTCTGGCAGCTCCTGGCTGGCTGGCTCTGGCAGCTCCTGGCTGGCTGGCTCTGGCAGGTCCTGGCTGGCTGGCTCTGGCAGATCCTGGCTGGCTGGCGGCTCTGGCGGCTCGGGACAGACGGGCGGCTCTGACGGCTCGGGACAGACGGGCGGCTCTGACCGCTCGGGACAGACGGGCGGCTCTGGCGGCTCTGACGGCTCGGGACAGACGGGCGGTTCTGACGGCTCGGGACAGACGGGCGGCTCTGACGGCTCGGGACAGACGGGCGGCTCTGACGGCTCGGGACAGACGGGCGGCTCAGACGACGCTGGGCAGGCGGGCGGCTCAGACGGCGCTGGGCAGGCAGGCGGCTCAGACAGCGCTGGGCAGGCAGGCAGCTCAGACAGCGCTGGGCAGGCAGGCAGTTCGCTGGGCAGGCAGGCAGTTCAGACAGCGCTGGGCAGGCAGGCAGCTCAGACAGCGCTGGGCAGGCAGGCAGCTCAGACAGCGCTGGGCAGGCAGGTACACCTGTAGGAAGGAGACGGAGAGACAGCCTGGTGCGGGGGGCTGCCACCGGAGGACTGGTACGTGGAGGTGGCACCGGATAAACCGGACCGTGAAGGAGTACACGAGCTCTTGAGCACCGAGCCTGCCCAACCTTACCTGGTTGAATGGTCCCCGAAGCCCTGCCAGTGCGGCGAGGTGGAATAGCCCGCACTGGGCTATGCTGGCGAACCGGGGACACCATTTGTAAGGCTGGTGCCATGTACGCCGGCCCGAGGAGACGCACTGGAGACCAGATGCGTTGGGCCGGCTTCATGACACCCGGCTCGATGCCCAACCTAGCCCTACCAGTGCGGCGAGGTGGAATAGCCCGCACTGGGCTAAGCACGCGTACTGGGGACACCGTGCGCTCCACCGCATAACACGGTGTCTGACCAGTACGACGCCCTCTCACTCCAGGGTAAGCACGGGGAGTTGGCTCAGGTCTCGTACCCGGCTTTGCCACACTCCGCGTGTGCCCCCCCCCCCCCAAGAAATTTTTGGGTCTGACTCTCGGGCTCCCAACCGCGTCGCCGCGCTGCCTCCTCATACCAGCGCCTCTCTGCCTTCGCTGCCTCCAACTCCACCTTGGGACGGCGATATTCCCCTGGCTGAACCCAGGGTCCCTTGCCGTCCAGGATCTCCTCCCAAGTCCAGGAGTCCTGTGTCTGTTTCTGCTGCTGCTGTCGCTGCCCTTTTCCACTCTGCTTGGTCCTTTGTTGGTGGGTGTTTCTGTAACGATAGTCTATATCGTCCTCCTCATCGGACGAGGAGAGGCGAGAAGGATCGGACCAATATGCAGAGTGGTTGGTTTCCATGGTAATTTAATAACACAAAAACAAATATGCGATACAAAAAAATGAAACTACCGTGACAGTCCCGTGTGGCGAAACACTAACTAGGAACAAACACCCACAAAACACACGTGAAACCCCGGCTGCCTAAGTATGATTCTCAATCAGGGACAACGATTGACAGCTGCCTCTGATTGAGAATCATACCAGGCCGAACACACAAAACCCCAACATAGAAAACAACACATAGACAACCCACCCAACTCACGCCCTGACCATACTAAATAAATACAAAACAAGGGAAAACAGGTCAGGAACGTGACACTGAGACCATACTATTTAAGAATATAAAGATTTTTATTGGTTTCCCCAAATACCCGAGGGGAAATGTCATTACCGCTACGTCATAAAATGTGCTATTTTAGTTGAAAAGGAAATTACAGAAACTGTGCCTACGGTATTTTATATAACATTTCACATTACTATTATTTATATTATTTTACTATTTTGAAGTTTTCTTATTTCTATGTATTCATCAGTGTCATGTCTAAATGTCCATATATGCCTTGATGATACGCAGAAACGTGTATTTACCACATCAAAATCTCAATATTTTACATTATTTTAGGAATTATCTTAATAACAAGCATACATGGTTCACATATGGGAAAAATCATCAATATCAATTGTAATTTAATACACCTTTTCCAATTTTTTTTTTTGCGTGATGGGAATGACTTAGCGTTGTGGTAATGACAGAGTGTGGTGGAAATGACATTTCATCTAAAACAGCTGATAAAAAATACCATTGAACATTTTAATGTCACAACGGACATGTTTCAGTTGATTGAAGATATAGAACACACCATTTAAAACCCCAATCATTTTTGGATTCAATGCATTAGGCAGAAATACATGTAAAGGGTTGGAAACACTGGTTGACATTAAACAAATTATTTGTCACTGGCTGCGGTCTATTGATTCAGACTCATGAGACAGGTGTGTGCTCATTCAAGATTAGGTTTGCCCTTAATACATTTTATTGCTTAACGAGAGAGCAAATTTCCTCCCAGACTGTGCCATCAAATCAAATCAAACCAAATCCTATTGGTCACGTACACATGGTTAGCAGATGTTAATGCAAGTGTAGCGAAATGCTTGTGCTTCTAGTTACGACAGTAAAGTAATATCTAACAAGTAATCTAACAATTTCCCAACAGCTACCAAATACACACAAATCTAAAGGGGTGAATGAGAATATGTACATATAAATATATGGATGAGCGATGGCCAAGCGGCATAGGCAAGGTGCAATAGATAAATACAGTATATACATATGATATGAGTAATGTAAGATATGTAAACATTATTAAAGTGGCATTATTTAAAATGGCATTTATTAAAGTGGCCAGTGATTGGGTCTCATTGTAGGCAGCAGCCTTTCTGAGTTAGTGATTGCTGTTTAGCAATCTGATGGCCTTGAGGAAGAAGCTGTTTTTCAGTCTTTCGGTCCTAGCTTTGATGCACCTGTACTGACCTCGCCTTCTGGATCGTAACAGTGTGAACAGGCAGTGGCTCGGGTGGTTGTTGTCTTTGATGATCTTTTTGGCCTTCTTGTGACATCGGGTGCTGTAGGTATCATGGAGGGCAGGTAGTTTGCTCCCGGTGATACGCTGTGCAGACCGCACCACCCTCTGTAGAGCCCTGCGGTTGAGGGCGGTGCAGTTGCTGTACCAGGCTGTGATACAGCCCGAGAGGATGCTCTCGATTGTGCATCTGTAAAGGTTTGTCAGGGTTTAGGGTGACAAGCCAAATATCCTCAGCCTCCTGAGGTTGACGAGGCGCTGTTGCTCCTTCTTCACCACACTGTCTGTGTGGTGGACATTTCAGTTTGTCTGTGACGTGTATGCCGAGGAACTTAAAACTTCCACCTTTTCCACTACTATCCCATCGATGCATTATATGCCGTTTTGTCGCTGGATGAGGCTCAGGGACAAGCCCAAGCACATTCTCTGGTTGGTACCATACAATGTTCTCTCTCATTGGCCAAAATAATTAGTTGGCTCCCACACGACTCATGGTCTTGACTAGAGCGCAGCTCTCTGCATCAACATCTTGTATAATACCAGGGTAACGGTCTTCATCATATTTCACAACACAACACTTTCCAAGTCCCTTATGTATGTCTGCAATTGGCTGTGTTGCGCTAGGAGATGGCTGTGTTGCGCTAGGAGATGGCTGTGTTGCACTAGGAGATGGCTGTGTTGTGCTAGGAGATGGCTGTGTTACGCTAGGAGATGTCTGTGTTGCGCTAGGAGATGGCTGTGTTGCGCTAGGAGATGGC
The DNA here is from genome assembly GCF_016432855.1 of Salvelinus namaycush. NCBI lineage: Eukaryota > Metazoa > Chordata > Actinopteri > Salmoniformes > Salmonidae > Salvelinus > Salvelinus namaycush. Next base: position 23,941,496 of record NC_052326.1, read on the forward strand.
TGTGTTACGCTAGGAGATGGCTGTATTGCGCTAGGAGATGGCTGTGTTGCGCTAGGAGATGGCTGTGTTGCGCTAGGAGATGGCTGTGTTGCGCTAGGAGATGGCTGTATTGCGCTAGGAGATGGCTGTATTGCACTAGGAGATGGCTGTGTTGTGCTAGGAGATGGCTGTGTTGCGCTAGGAGATGGCTGTATTGCACTAGGAGATGGCTGTATTGCGCTAGGAGATGGCTGTGTTGCGCTAGGAGATGGCTGTGTTGCGCTAGGAGATGGCTGTATTGCGCTAGGAGATGGCTGTATTGCACTAGGAGATGGCTGTGTTGCGCTACGAGATGGCTGTGTTGTGCTAGGAGATGGCTGTATTGCGCTAGGAGATGGCTGTATTGCGCTAGGAGATGGCTGTGTTGCGCTAGGAGATGGCTGTGGTGCTGTGCAGGTGGAAGTAGAAGGTTGTGCTTTGTCTGCCTCTGTTTGTTGAATGTTCACTGTTTGTGCATGGGCCAAAACAATCACATAGATGTGGAGTCATTTGAGTGGCAGTTAGGTCATCCTTCTGTAGGTGTAAGCCTTCAGGTGAGTGTGGTGGAGTGTTCCTTTACAGGTATGACTCCATAACCACAATGTTCTGGATAGTTGATATTCTGTTTCTTTGGTTTATTTTCTATGGCCTCCTTTTAAAAAGAAATTCTCGCTGGGAAGGTTGTGAGATGGATTTCAGTTCACCACTTTATTTTCTCTTGAGTTATCTTTCTTTTTGTTTCCTAAGATACTGCTGGTATCTTATAGGATCTTGTTTGATTCTGTTTATATACACTACATGACCAAAAGTATATGGACACCTGCTCGTCAAACATCTCATTCCAAAATCATGGGCATTAATATGGAGTTGGTCCCCCCTTTGCTGTTTTAAAAGCCTCCACTCTTCTGGGAAGGCTTTCCACCGGATGTTGGAACATCGCTGTGGGGACTAGCCTCCATTCAGCCACAAGAGCATTAGTGAGGTCGGGCACAGATGTTGGGCGATTAGCCCTGACTCGCAGTTGGCATTCCAATTCATACCAAAATGTGTTTGATGGGGTTGATATCAAGGTTCTGTGCATGCCAGTCAAGTTCTTCCACACCGATCTCTGTTGCTACAAGTTGGATACACAGCATCTAGAATGTCATTGTATGCTGTAGCGTTAAGGTTTCCCTTCACTGGAACTAAGGGGCCTAGCCAAACCATGAAAAACAGCTCCAGACCATTATTCCTCCATCAAACTTTACAGTTGGCACTATGCATTCGGGCAGGTAGCGTTCTCATGGCATCCGACAAACCCATATTCGTCTATCGGAATGTCAGATGGTAAAGCGTAATTCATCACTCCACAGTCCAATGGTTGCTAGCTTTACACTACTCCAGCCGATGCTTGGCATTGCGGATGGTGATCTTATGCTTGTGAGCGGCTGCTCGGCCATGGAAACCTGTTTCATGAAGCTTCCTACAACCAGTTGTTGTGCTGACGTTGCTTCCAGAGGCAGTTTGGAGTTCTGGTGTGGGTCTGATGTGGGCTGTAACCTATTTGTTTCAGGCCACTGTATTAGGTGAAAACTAGGCCCTCAAAATATAGGCCTCATGAACTATGTCTTGTATTGTCTTAAATAATACCATTTTAATTTACTTAGGATCTCACTTGGTGGAAGTCCACAGGACTGGAAAATGAATGAATGCAACAACCATATCTTTGTCAATAGCAAACACAGTTATGGGTGGTACTGGTAACTCTAAAATTCACTCGAAAGGCACCCTGCATATAAGGCTCAACACCCTACAACAGGGCTATTCAACTCCGGTCCTGGAGGGCTGAAACATTTCAGTTTTTTTGTTTCCATTTGTATATGGCTCTTCAAAGATCCATTCCATTTAAAGTTCATCAGATAACCTAAAATTGTTCCCCTATGGCATTTCTCTGAAGAACCTTATTTGGTTCAATTTTAAACTTTATTTGTAAGAGTATGGAAGCTACATAATTTACTAGGTTGTCCCATACCACCAATACACTAACTCATGAACTGTGTTTTATCATGAAAATGTTTACTTTAAATCTAATGAAAAGAGCAGATCTCTCCATGTCAGTCTCACCCTTTTCATCTTATCCTCTTCCTGTTCTGCCAGATATTTTTCCTCCCATCTTCTGTTGCCTTTCATACCTCCTTTTTCTACCTCTCTCTCTCCTTTCACCCACGCTGTCACTGTTGCCCTTGGGCTGACAGCACTAAAAATAATTTAAATAGTGATACACTCTCAAGTGTTCCTAATGAGAGTGGATGTAGCTGCAGAAATATGTCTTTGTCTCCATTTCATCAGTGGGCACTGGAAATCCTTGTCTGTTTGAATGGACAGGGGAATAAGATAGCTATAATGATAATAACGGTAATGATAGTAGGGCATGCAGTGAATGGTACTGCTTCTCTGTCCTGCAGAGAGGGAGAATGTAACTGTAGAGTCTGTAATTATGGTGTTATATGTCAAAACAAACATTGTGTCACACCCTGGCCTTAGTATTCTTTGTTTTCATTATTATTTTAGTTAGGTCAGGGTGTGACATGGTGAAGTATGTGTTTTTGTATTGTCTAGGGGGTTGTATGGTTTAGAGGGTTTAGGAGAATAGATGGTTTAGTGTTGTGTGTAGGTGTCTAGGAAAGTCTATGGTTGCCTGAATGGGTTCTCAATTAGAGACAGCTGGTTATGGTTGTCTCTGATTGGGAGCCATATTTAAGGCAGCCATAGGCTTTAGCTGTTGTGGGTCATTGTATATGTCTAGTCTATGTTGAACGTAAGTAGTTTGTATGTGCACTTGCGTTTGTAGTTTCACGGTCGTTTGTTGTTTTTGTTAGTTTGAATAAGTGTTTCGTGTTCCGTCTTCGTATAAATAAAAAGAAGATGTATTCATATCATGCTGCGCCTTGGTCCAATCTCTCATATCAAGACGATCGTGACAGAATGACCCACCAAACCCGGATCAAGCAGCATGACAAGCGGCAACAGGATCAAGGCATCAAGGATTCATGGACATGGGAGGAGATATTAGATGGAAAGGGACCTTGGGCACAACCGGGAGAATATCGCCTCCCTCGTGAAGAGCTGGAGGCAGCGAAAGCCGAGAGGAGGCGATATGAGGAGGCAGCACGGAGGCAAGGCTGGAAGCCCGCGAGTACTACCCAAAAATTTCTTGGGGGGGGGCTAAGAGGTAGTGGGCCGAGGGCAGGTAGGAGACCTGCGCCCACTTCCCAGGCTAACCGTGGAGAGTGGGAGTACGGGCGGACACCGTGTTACGCAATAGAGCGCACGGTGTCTCCTGTACGTGTTCATAGCCCGGTGCGGATTATTCCACCTCCCCGCACTGGTAGGGCTAGATTGGGCATTGAGCCAGGTGCCATGATGCCGGCTCAACGCGTCTGGTCTCCAGTGCGTCTCCTCGGGCCGGCATACATGGCACCAGCCTTACGCATGGTGTCCCCGGTTCGCCTACATAGCCCGGTGCGGGTTATTCCACCTCCCCGCACTGGTCGGGCGACGGGGAGCATTCAACCAGGTAAGGTTGGGCAGGCTCGGTGTTCAAGGGAACCAGTACGCCTGCACGGTCCGGTATTTCCGGCGCCACCTCCCCGCCCCAGTCCAGTACCACCAGTGCCTCCTCCACGCACTAGCCCTATGGTGCGTGTCTCCAGCCCTTTACCACCAGTGCCTAAACCACGCACCAAGCCTCCTGGGTGTCCCCAGATTCCTGTGCGTCCTGTTGCTGCTCCCCGCACTAGCCCTGAGATGCGTGTCCCCAGTCCGGTACCACCAGTTCCGGCACCACGCACTAGGCCTAATGTGCGCTCCCAGGGTCCAGTATGCCCTGTTCCTTCTCCCCGCACTAGCCTGAAGGTGCGTGTCCTTAGCCCGGTGCCTCCAGTTCCGGCACCACGCACCAGGCCTACAGTGCGTCTCATCCGGCCAGAGCCATCCGTCTGCCCAGTGCCATCTGAGCCATCCGTCTGCCTAGTGCCATCTGAGCCATCCGTCTCCCCAGCGCCATCTGAGCCATCCGTCTCCCCAGCGCCATCTGAGCCATCCGTCTCCCCAGCGCCATCTGAGCCATCCGTCTCCCCAGCGCCATCTGAGCCATCCGTCTGCCCAGTGCCATCTGAGCCATCCGTCTGTCCCGAGCCATTAGAGCCGCCCGTCTGTCCCGAGCCGTCAGAGCCGTTAGTCAGTCAGGAGCCGCTAGAGCCATTCGTCAGACAGGATCTGCCAGAGCCGCCAACCAGACAGGATCTGCCAGAGCCGCCAACCAGACAGGATCTGCCAGAGCCGCCAACCAGACAGGATCTGCCAGAGCCGCCAACCAGACAGGATCGTCCAGAGCCGTCAGCCAGCCATGAGCGTCCAGATCCGTCAGCCAGCCATGAGCGTCCAGATCCGTCAGCCAGCCATGAGCAGCCAGATCCGTCAGCCAGCCATGAGCAGCCAGATCCGTCAGCCAGCCATGAGCAGCCAGATCCGTCAGCCAGCCATGAGCAGCCAGATCCGTCAGCCAGCCATGAGCAGCCAGATCCGTCAGCCAGCCATGAGCAGCCAGATCCGTCAGACAGCCATGAGCCGTCCAGCCAGGATCCGCCAGAGCCGTCCAGCCAGGATCCGCCAGAGCCGTCCAGCCAGGATCCGCCAGAGCCGTCCAGCCAGGATCCGCCAGAGCCAGCCAGCCAGGATCCGCCAGCCAGCCAGGATCCGCCAGAGCCAGCCAGCCAGGATCCGCCCTTCAGTCCGGTGCTGTCCCTCAGTCCGGAGCTGCCGTCCCTCAGTCCGGAGCTGCCCCTTATCCTGGTGCTGCCCCTTATCCTGGTACTGCCCCTTATCCTGGTGCTGCCCCTTAGTCCGGTACTGCCCCTTAGTACGGTGCTGCCCCTTAGTCCGGTGCTGCCACTTAGTCCGGTGCTGCCCCTTATTCCAGTGGGGTTAAGAAAGCGGGTAGTGACTATGGTGGGGTGGGGACCACGACCAGTGCCAGAGCCGCCACCGTGGACAGACGCCCACCCAGACCCTCCCCTAGACTTTATGCTGGTGCGCCCGGAGTTCGCACCTTAAGGGGGGGGTTATGTCACACCCTGGCCTTAGTATTCTTTGTTTTCATTATTATTTTAGTTAGGTCAGGGTGTGACATGGTGAAGTATGTGTTTTTGTATTGTCTAGGGGGTTGTATGGTTTAGAGGGTTTAGGAGAATAGATGGTTTAGTGTTGTGTGTAGGTGTCTAGGAAAGTCTATGGTTGCCTGAATGGGTTCTCAATTAGAGACAGCTGGTTATGGTTGTCTCTGACTGGGAGCCATATTTAAGGCAGCCATAGGCTTTAGCTGTTGTGGGTCATTGTATATGTCTAGTCTATGTTGAACGTAAGTAGTTTGTATGTGCACTTGCGTTTGTAGTTTCACGGTCGTTTGTTGTTTTTGTTAGTTTGAATAAGTGTTTCGTGTTCCGTCTTCGTATAAATAAAAAGAAGATGTATTCATATCATGCTGCGCCTTGGTCCAATCTCTCATATCAAGACGATCGTGACACATTGAGATTGATGAGAGGCTGTTGTGTCAAAGGAGGCATCTCACATACAAGATCCAATCTACACTATATTATGCATATCACCATTATATTGATTATATTGACTAACTATGGGAATGATTTTGATCAAACTTTACTATATACTTTTCAATTGTCTTACTGACCACATACCATGTGTATTTAGGTCAAAGGTGAAAAGAAGACGAAATTCCCTTATGTTGATGCCTTTTTGCAAATCCAATCAGTTTTCTATGTTAATTCAATGTCATCACATATAATTTTTTGGTTTAAATTACGTGGAAACAACCATTTAGAAGACTAAAATAGATTTATGGTCAAACAGAGCTTTGACATTTAACTCATCACCAAGAGCTTAATAAAGCGTGTCTGTGTTGTTTCTAAATGCTCACCTGGTGATTAAGAAATAATTGCAATTGAGTCTCTGCCTCTAGGCACGTAATGAGTTGGAGGTGTGATGCATGAAGGAAGTTATGACCATGCTTTGCGATGCATAACGGGGTGGTGCGGCGACGGCGGGTAGCGTCAGGTAAACTACCCAGGAATAACTGGGAGTGTGGTTATGGTTCTGACAGATCCCAACCTGTGCTGGGGAGGACAGAGACAGACACCTTGAGGGTCAGACTGTGCCAGCTGGTCTGTTTCTAAAAACAGACACCCCCGCCTCCTTTATTATCCACAGCAGATACTAAGTCCTGTCTGTCTTCAGAGGAAGGCAATTACTTGACTCAGAGGGAAAGAAGCTCCTCGCTCTAATAAACCAGCATCAAATCACCCGCTGAGTGACAGACTCATTGACTGACTCATGTGTGGATCGAGAAGAGGAAAGGAGGGAAGGAAAGGGGGAGAGATGGAAGAAAAGAGTGAAAAGGTTAGAGGGAAAGAAAGAAAAGAGGTGAATTAAGGAGAAACATAAAGCTGCATTGATGAGGAGCAGTCATAAACTTCGTCCATGTCAACTTTCATCAGTTCTTGCCTCTTTCTCTACCTCTTCACCCTGCCTGTCAACCTGCATCCCTCCTCTCTGTCTCTCGCACCGTCTCTGTGCATGTCTGTTAGTGTACCTCCCTACCTCTCCCTCTTTTCCTGCCAGTCAGTCAGCCTGCCTCTTCTCTTACATAAAGCTGACCTGGTAAAATTCCACAGCTCACTCACTGACTCGCTCCCCCACTTCTTATGGCTTTGCCCTGTGGCGACAACAATTTGGTACTATTGAGAACCAGCCGCCCACTCACAGGATGTTTTTCCAGCTGCTCACAAACAGGGATACCTCAGTCTAAGTGAGGTCCGCATGGAGGAGGTTTTCTAGGGATCATTACCTGCTAATGCTTTAAGGCTATGATCTAAACAATGTATGTCATTGTAAAACTGTTCACTCCTGTTGCTGTTAAACTCGTAGAGGAACTTGTGTACAGTAGCTTTGTTTGAGGATGATTCGTACAGATCTGAAAGAGTAATCAAAGATTAAAAACATGCATTTTTCACGAGTCTCATGATTGATATGTCAAATATGCTATCTAATGTAGAATGCTAAGACTCTTCTCTCCTCTCTTTGGTGGCCAATAGTACCATCAACACCATCTATTTTGCCTGGAGACACAATGGTCCTTGGTTCACCTAACAGCTATGAGTCAATTTGATGTGATTTAATCCACCAGATGCAACAGGTTGGAAACCACAAGAGGATATCAGAGTGACTAATAAAGAGACTACAGATAGCCCTCCTTTATAGTCATGGGGCCAGAGGCTTACACATTACATCTGAGAACTCTTTAATATATATGGGGCATGCAGAGATACACAAATAAACGGGAATGATACATACATAATATGGGCAGCTTCAGGGATGTGACATAGAATATGGTAGTGCTTTATGGTAGTGCTGCACCTCTCTGACCTTCTCCACTTCTGAGAAATGTAATTTTCCTTTCATGTCAACATGAAATTAAAAAGTACTCTTGAAAAACAAATTTTCTATTAGATGTAATGGCAAACAGGTACAAACAAGTCCCCTGTCCTGGGTGTGATTGTGCAAGGAGTCTGTAATTAAGTGTGTTGCATCATTCAGGTCACATAGATGTCCTACAGTAAAAAGAACAGTAGTTCTGCCCATCATTTGTCCATAATGTCCCCAAAGTATGCACAGCTACTGATAACCTCAGCCAACATGCAGTATCAACAGTCAGGCATTCAACTTATAGGTGTAATATGCAGAAATTGCTCCGCCATTTCCTGGTTGCTAAAATTCTAATAGTTGACCTAATTTCAGTTTATGTGACAAAACAAGCAAGAGAGAATCATTGTACCATCTAAACCGCTGTGAAATATATTTTCAATAACCACAAATATTATATTTCCAGCTGTTTGAAGTTGGTGTACAAGACCGAAAGTAAAATACGCAAAAACAAAACTTAAAGGGGAATTTCACCCTGGGTGAATCTGTACGAGGCATTTCTAGGTCAGTGAGAAAGGCAGGTCTGGGCTTCACGTGCTGAATGATACACCCTATGACGGCTTCCGGTGTATTGATGGGGGGTGGGGGTATGGGGTGCGAGATCTGGAAATAAATGCAATCCTGCTTTGTGGCATTTCCCGAAGGCTCTATGTTATACTGATTGCACTATACGTTTTGGTGCGTGTAGATATGGTTGTCCTTGTTCGATAGCGCCATTGGACGTCTTTCAGCGATGTTCCTATCAGCGGATGAATTGCTAAATATACAAGCTGACACATTTTTTCCAATTTCTGAAAGACTACAAGTCATATGGGGCGGTGCTTCAGGCTCTGGTCCCATCCCTCCCCAAGGCATGCTTTTAAAAAAAAAGGAGGCGGACACTAACAACACAATCCTTTGTGCAAAACTGAAAGAACTGACCAGACCACAATGGCTTAAAGTGATTTCTCTCATCAACACGAATTCGACGATGGAGCATTCTTTAAGCTATATGGTGACATTCAACCACATGTTTCAACCGAAATGTAACAAAGAGGATTTGAAACAAAGAGTTGGATTTAGCTAGAAGCTCAGCTACAGCCGATGGATGCCAGCACCAAGAAGGCAGATGACAAATATGGTGGCTAGCTAAGTAAGTTAGTTTTCCTGCAAGCCACCTTTCTAGCTAGCTAACTTTAGTGTATCTACTGAAACCCATATTGTGTATTTCTGGCTAACATACTACTGTGTTACAGTGGGGTGAAATCAAATATTTTTTTCCGTTTGCTAACTTAGGTAGCTAGCCCTACACTATGCCCTGAATCTATCCTACCACACCCAGAAATCTGCTCCTTTTATTCTCTGTTCCCAAAGCACTGGACGACCAGTTCTTATAGCCTTTAGCCGTACCCTCATCCTACTCCTCCTCTGTTCCTCTGGTGATGTAGAAGTTAACCTAGGCCCTGTGCGTCCCCAGGTGCTCTCATTTGCTGACTTCTGTAACCGTAAAAGCCTTGGGTTCATGCATGTTAACATCAGAAGCCTCCTCCCTAAGTTTGCTTTATTCACTGCTTTAGCACACTCCGCCAACCCTGATGTCCTAGCCGTGTCTGATTCCTGGCTTAGGAAGGCCACCAAAATTTCTGAGATTTCCATCCCCAATTACAACATTTTCCATCAAGACAGAACTGCTAAAGGGGGTGGAATTGCAATCTACTGTAGAGATAGCCTGCAGAGTTCTGTCATACTATCCAGGTCTATGCCCAAACAGTTCAAGCTTCTACTTTTAAAGATCCATCTCTCCAGAAATAAGTCCATCACTGTTGCCGCTTGTTATAGACCCCCCTCAGCTCCCAGCTGTGCCCTGGACACCATATGTGAATTGATTGCCCCCCATCTTTCGTCAGAATACATACTGCTAGGTGACCTAAATTGGGATATGCTTAACATCCCGGCCGTCCTACAATCTAAGCTAGATGCCCTCAATCTTACACAAATTATCAAAGAACCTACCAGGTACAACCCCAAATCCGTACACATGGGCACCCTCATAGATATCATCCTGACCAACTTGCCCTCTAAATACACCTCTGCTGTTTTCAACCAGGATCTCAGCGATCACTGCCTCATTGCCTGCGTCCGTTATGGGTCCACGGTCAAATGACCACCCCTCATCACTGTCAAACGCTCCCTAAAACACTTCTGAGAGCAGGCCTTTCTAATCGACCTGGCCCGGGAAACTTGAAAGAATATTGACCTCATCCCGTCAGTAGAGGATGCCTGGTTGTTCTTTAAAAGTGCTTTCCTCACCATCTTAAATAAGCATGCCCCTTTCAAAAACTGTAGAACTAAGAACAGATATAGTCCTTGGTTCACTCCAGACTTGACTGCCCTTGACCAGCACAAAAACACCCTGTGGCGTACAGCACTAGCATCGAATAGTCCCCACGATATGCAACTTTTCAGGGAAGTCAGGAACCAATACACACAGTCAGTTAGGGAAGCAAAATCTAGCTTTTTCAAACAGAAATTTGCATCCTGCAGCACTAATTCCAAAAAGTTTTGGGACACTGTAAAGTCCATGGAGAATAAGAGTACCTCCTCCTAGCTGCCCACTGCACTGAGACTAGGAAACACTGTCACCACTGATAAATCCACGATAATCGAGAATTTCAATAAGCATTTCTCTACGGCTGGCCATGCTTTCCACCTGGGGAGACCCTCTAGACCCAAACTGTTACAGACCTATATCCATCCTGCCCTGCCTTTATAAAGTCTTCGAAAGCCAAGTGAACAAACAGATCACCGACCATTTCGAATCCCACCGTACCTTCTCCGCTATGCAATCTGGTTTCTGAGCTGGTCACTGGTGCACCTCAGCCACGCTCAAGGTCCTAAATTATATCATAACGGCCATCGATAAAAGACAGTACTGTGCAGCAGTCTTTATCGACCTGGCCAAGGCTTTCAACTCTGTCAATCACCGTATTCTCATCGGCAGAATCAACAGCCTTGATTTCTCTAATTACTGCCTCGCCTAGTTCACTAACTACTTGTCAGATAGAGTTCAGTGTGTCAAATCGGAGGGCCTGTTGTCCGGACCTCTGGCAGTCTCTATGGGGGTGCCACAAGGTTAAATTCTCGGGTCGACTCTTTTCTCTGTATATATCAATGATGTCGCTCTTGCTGCGGGTGATTCTTTGATCCACCTCTATGCAGACGACACCATTCTGTATACATCTGGCCCTTCTTTGGACACTGCGTTAACACACCTCCAAACGAGCTTCAACGCCATACAAAACTCCTTCCGTGGCCTCCAACTGCTCTTAAATGCTAGTAAAACGAAATGCTTGCTCTTCAACCGATCGCTTTCCGCACCCACCTGCCCACCTAAAATTACTACTCTGGACGGTTCTGACTTAGAATATGTGGACAACTATAAATACCTAGGTGTCTGGCTAGAGTGTAAACTCTCCTTCCAGACTCACATTAAGCATCTCCAATCCAAAGTTAAATCTAGAATCGGCTTCCTATTCCGCAACGAAGCCTCCTTCACTCATGCTGCCAAACTTACCCTCGTAAAACTGACTATCCTACCAATCCTTGACTTCAGCGATGTCATTTACAAATTAGCCTACAACACTCTACTCAGCAAATTGGATGCAGTCTATAACAGTGCCATCCGTTTTGTCACCAAAGCCCCATATACTACCCACCACTGCGACCTGTATGCTCTCTCTCGTGGTCCTCACTACATATTCGTCGCCAAACCCACTGGCTCCAGGTCATCTATAAGTCTTTGCTAGGTATAGCTCCGCCTTATCTCAGCTCACTGGTCACCATAGCAACACCCACCCATAGCACACGCTCCATCAGGTATATTTCACTAGTCATTCCCAAAGCCAACACCACCTTTGGTCCCCTTTCCTTCCAGTTCTCTGCTGCCAATGACTGGAACGAATTGCAAAAATCACTGAAGTTGGAGACATATCTCCGTCACTAACTTTAAGCGTCAGCTGTCAGAGCAGCTTACCGATCGATAGCCCATCCAACCAACTACCTACCTCATCCCCATATTTGTTTTTATTTTTCTGCTCTTTTGCACACCAGTATTTCTACTTGCACATCCTCATCTGCACATATATCACTCCAGTGTAAATTACTAAATTGTAATTACTTCGCCACTATTGGCCTATTTATTGCCTTTCCTCCTTACTTAATTTGCACACACTGTAAACAGATTTTTCTATTGTGTTATTGACTGTACGTTTGTTGATCCCATGTGTAACTCTGTGTTGTTATTTTTGTTGCACTGCTTTGCTTTATCTTGGCCAGGTCGCAGTTGTAAATGAGAACTTGTTCTCAACTGGCCTACCTGGTTAAACAAAGGTGAAATAAAAAAAAGTAAAATAAAAAATTACCTAGTCTAGCTAGCTAAGAAGTTAAACTACTACAGGTAGCCATTATAGCTTGCTGTATAGTAGCCATATCTATGGCAAAAAATAGAAGAGGTTGACAATCAGAGATCTATTGTATCTCGATTGTAAAACCTCTTATTTTTTTTGTCATAGATATGGCTACTAAACAGCAAGCTATAACGTAAAAACTAGTTATCTAAAGCTAGGTTTACCAGCAAATGTTAGCACATGCCTGAGTTTGCTAGCTAGTTAGCCTGGCACCTGCTAACTTGTTACTATGGCCAGGCCTCCTATTTGTAACTTTTTAACAAACATGTGTAACATCAGCAACAGTAACTACTTTTACTAGCTAGCGATGTACATAATTGATGAGGTTGACATTGGTTATGATTATGACTGCCAATATGCGGAAGCATTTCAAAATCACAAAATTATAGGCATGACGTAAGATAAGATTCCAAACAGATGTAAATAACAATTATTGGCTATCCAGCAAGCTAGCTAGAAACAATAATACAACATTTAAATGTGGTAAATCTCAAACTGATAAGATGGTTTTACTATAAAGTCTACCCTACTGGTGTTATGCTGGCACAGTTCAACTGTTGTTCAAACTGTGCAGTGGAGTATAATTTATCTTGTTTTGTCTTACATACAATACAGTGTGTTGCCTGGGCTTCTTCCTGGTGTGGATTCTCTAGATGGATTGGACATTATGGAGGATTTCAAACAGAAGATGACTCAAGAGGAGATAAACGGCAGTTTGATCATGACCAAACTCCCTGAACTTACTGTATGTTTCTTTGGAATGGCAATTTCCTCATGACCACCTCTCCCATCATCTGCTGATCATCATTTCGAATCCCTGAGCCGAATAGGTGAAAAATCTTCCGATGTGCCCTTGAGCAAGGCACTTAACCTTAATTGTTCCTGTAAGTCACTCTGGATAAGAGGGTCTGCTAAATGACTAAAATGTTTTTTTTAAAACATGTCAAAGCTACAGATTGTTATACCAGATAATGTGATTTAACCAAAGTTTTTTGGTATTCATTACTGGGAGTAACAGGATAGGTACTGTCTGTCTCTTAAAATATCCGTGTCTAGTTTGAATTTTGAAAATGCACAGTTATTAAAATAAATACCTGTTTTGCTCCATGAAGTAATCCAACAATGTGTACACCGCCATCTTGTCTATTTATAGTGTCTGTCATCATGACATGCGACACTTTGTGGTGGACATCAACGAGAGAAGACTTGAAATAGATACGATGGCAGTGTACACTTTTGGATTACTTTATGGAGCAAAAAGTATTTATTTTAATAACGTAGCATTTTCTAAATTCAAACAGACCCCGGCAAATGGACACGGACATTTTGAGATTCCTGTTTCCACGAATTGAGGACTAAGACAGTACCTATCCTGTAACTCACAGTAATTGACAATTCAAAACTTTTCTATTCTACAAGTGAAATGAAAATGCTCTAGCTTGTGGTTTGGATAATGTTGATGTTAATGACACAAATGTAATGTTGTTAACGTGGTAATGACCAAATGCCGTGGCAGAGCCAGGCTGCAAGTCCCCTTTAAGAACGGGAAGCATAGAAATAGTACACATAGAATATATCTACCGCTTTTTAGACTTGCTTTCAATGAGAATGACAGATCTATAATTCTCGAAAAATGTCTTTGTGAATTTGGTCAGGTATCCCAAGATTTGCATATTGCAGCTTTAATCATTGCTCATTGCTCTCTGACCTCATTGCTCTCTCTCTCTCTGAGAGAATGGGTAGTCTGGGTAGCCATTTGATTACCTCATTGCTCTCTCTCTCTGACCATCATTGCTCTCTCTCTGACCTCTCAACCCACTCTCTTCTTTCCACCATCTCATACACTCTCTCCTTCCTTTCATCCTCATGCATTCAATATCCACTCATGCAGCTTTAGACTTTCCCTCGTGCCTCTTCCGCATACATTCACTCTGTCACTGATATCTCTTTAGACACTCACAATTCCCGGTTCAACATTGCAGAGTGCATACTTCCTCTCGGGCTAAAGTATCAACTCACATCCTCTATACAATCTTAAAAATAAAGGTTAAACCATCTAGTGTTCAGCGAAATAACAACACAATGTCAAATACAGGTAGCCTAGTCAAATAATTAACATCCAATCACGTTAACCGTTACTCTCTCGCAGGAATTCCACTAACGGTCCGTATGTAACCAAACGTAGCTGCTGCTCATTCCATTTGCTCTAAAATTGATTAATGGTTAAAAAAAAGTAAGGCCCACGTCCATAGACACATACCAGCTCTACTGGTAGTATTACTACTACCAACAGTACTCCATCTGCACCTGTCGACAACACAAATTGTTCTCCTTCCACGAGCACATCCAATGCTAGCATCAGTAATTATACATTTGTTGTTAGCCCAGCTAGCATGGACACTGACAGTTGTGAATCTGATGCAGCCGAAGAGCTACTGCCCCCTTACCCGGGAAAGCACCGAACAACAGACAGGGACGTTGGACCATCGAAGAGGCGTAAATATGATGAGAACTACATTGATTTGAGGTTCACTTATATTGGGAGTAGTGTCTTTCCTCAGCCACAGTGTGTTATATGTGCAAAAGTACTATCTCACAACTCAATGAAAACTTCACTCTAGCGCAGACATTTAGAAACAAAACATGCCATTTTGAAAAATAAGCCATAGGAGTTTTTTGAGTGAGAATTAAGACAACTTTCAAGTAGTAAGACATGTATAAAAGCAACAGATATCATTAAGGCTAGAAGCGTCTTATATGGTGAGCTACCGAGTGGCTAAGACAGGCAAGCCCCATACTATTGTGGAGAACTTAATTCTTCCTGCTGCTGCAGATATGGCTGATACAACGCTGGGGGAAAAGACCCCAAAAAACTATACAGACAATGCCTTCATCAAACAACACCATTTCACGACGCATCAGTGACGTGGCAGGAGATGTTTTGAAACAATTACTGCTTCGTATACAAGCCAGTGAATTCTATGCGTTACAGCTGGATGAGTCAACAGATGTGGCGGGCCTGGCACATCTCCTGGTATATGTCCGTTATGTTTATGGGGGGTCAATTAAGGAAGACATCCTGTTCTGCAAACCACTGGAAACCAGGACAACAGAAGAGGATATTTTTTAAGAACTGGACAGCTTTGTGACATCAAATGGACTTTGGTGGTCAAGCTGTGTTGGTATCTGTACTGATGGCGCAAAAGCCATGACAAGGGGACATAGTGGAGTGGTAAAGCGTGTGCAAGCAGTTGCTCCCGACGCTACTTGGGTACACTGTCGTCACTTCCTCTTGAATTTGCAGACGTGTTGCTGTGCGTTTTGTTGCCAACCTTACTTTGCTAGCTGACAACTTTACGTTTTTTTTTTCTTTTTAATTACCGTTTATATTTTTTGTTTTTCCATCACAACTTTTTTCCCTCATTCAACTTTTTCACTCCGGACGCTTTATCTGGACATGGTTCGTCAGCACTTTCAACAGCCGAAGCTAAGTAGTAACATTAACATGATGTCTTCTAATTGCAGTCGCTGTACTCATAATATACAGGAGAACGATCGCCTTACGGCGAGGATAGCTGTGCTGCAAGCCCAGCTTCAGACGCAATCGTTAGGCAAGGGTAATTTCAGTGTAGGAAAGGATGAAACAGCGTCTGTGCCACCAGTAAGTACAGATAGTAACGTTAGTATAAATCCCCCCGCACAGTCCCCGCAGCCGGACAACTTTCTCATGGCTTCTGGAGGGAAATGCTGTAGGAATGCTCAACTGGTGTCGCTCATTCAGCCGACAGAAACTTTCAACCGGTTTTCCCCATTAAGTAGCGAGTCGGAGTCTGAGGCCGAGTCTTCTCTTGTCTCTACTCCTCCCGTTACGGGGTCTGAGACGCCGAAGGCTCCCACCATTAGCTCTGACAAATTGAAAACCCTAGTCATTGGCGACTCCATTACCCGCAGTATTAGACTTAAAACGAATCACCCAGCGATCATACACTGTTTACCAGGGGGCAGGGCTACCGACGTTAATTCTAATCTGAAGATGGTGCTGGCTAAAGCTAAAACTGGCGAGTGTAGAGAGTATAGAGATATTGTTATCCACGTCGGCACCAACGATGTTAGGATGAAACAGTCAGAGGTCACCAAGCGCAATATAGCTTCAGCGTGTAAATCAGCTAGAAAGATGTGTCGGCATCGAGTAATTGTCTCTGTCCCCCTCCCAGTTAGGGGGAGTGACGAGCTCTACAGCAGAGTCTCACAACTCAATCGCTGGTTGAAAACTGTTTTCTGCCCCTCCCAAAAGATAGAATTTGTAGATAATTGGCCCTCTTTCTGGGACTCACCCACAAACAGGACCAAGCCTGACCTGCTGAGGAGTGACGGACTCCATCCTAGCTGGAGGGGTGCTCTCATCTTATCTACCAACATAGACAGGGCTCTAACTCCTCTAGCTCCACAATGAAATAGGGTGCAGGCCAGGCAGCAGGCTGTTAGCCAACCTGCCAGCTTAGTGGAGTCTGCCACTAGCATAGTCAGTGTAGTCAGCTCAGCCATCCCCATTGAGACTGTGTCTGTGCCTCGACCTAGGTTGGGCAAAACTAAACATGGCGGTGTTCGCCTTAGCAATCTCATTAGGATAAAGACCTCCTCCATTCCTGCCATTATTGAAAGAGATCGTGATACCTCACATCTCAAAATAGGGTTACTTAATGTTAGATCCCTCACTTCAAAGGCAGTTATAGTCAATGAACTAATCACTGATCATAATCTTGATGTGATTGGCCTGACTGAAACATGGCTTAAGCCTGATGAATTTACTGTGTTAAATGAGGCCTCACCTCCTGG
The DNA here is from genome assembly GCF_016432855.1 of Salvelinus namaycush. Taxonomy (NCBI): domain Eukaryota; kingdom Metazoa; phylum Chordata; class Actinopteri; order Salmoniformes; family Salmonidae; genus Salvelinus; species Salvelinus namaycush. The sequence goes on from NC_052326.1 coordinate 23,958,328, forward strand.
TTACACTAATGACCATATCCCCCGTGCATCCCGCAAAGGCGGAGGTGTTGCTAACATTTACGATAGCAAATTTCAATTTACAAAAAGAAAATGACGTTTTCGTCTTTTGAGCTTCTAGTCATGAAATCTATGCAGCCTACTCAATCACTTTTTATAGCTACTGTTTACAGGCCTCCTGGGCCATATACAGCATTCCTCTCTGAGTTCCCTGAATTCCTATCGGACCTTGTAGTCATAGCAGATCATATTCTAATTTTTGGTGATTTTAATATTCATATGGAGAAGTCCATAGACCCACTCCAAAAGGCTTTCGGAGCCATCATCGACTCAGTGGGTTTTGTCCAACATGTCTCTGGACCTACTCACTGCCACAGTCATACTCTGGACCTAGTTTTGTCCCATGGAATAAATGTTGTAGATCTTAATGTTTTTCCTCATAATCCTGGACTATCGGACCACCATTTTATTACGTTTGCAATCGAAACAAATAATCTGCTCAGACCCCAACCAAGGAGCATCAAAAGTCGTGCTATAAATTCTCAGACAACACAAAAATTCCTTGATGCCCTTCCAGACTCCTTCTGCCTACCCAAGGACGTCAGAGGACAAAAATCAGTTAAACACCTAACTGAGGAACTCAATTTAACCTTGCGCAATACCCTAGATGCAGTTGCACCCCTAAAAACGAAAAACATTTGTCATAAGAAACTAGCTCCCTGGTATACAGAAAATACCCGAGCTCTGAAACAAGCTTCCAGAAAATTGGAACGGAAATGGCGCCACACCAAACTGGAAGTCTTCCGACTAGCTTGGAAAGACAGTACCGTGCAGTATCGAAGAGCCCTCACTGCTGCTCGATCATCCTACTTTTCCAACTTAATTGAGGAAAACAAGAACAATCCAAAATTTCTTTTTGATACTGTTGCAAAGCTAACTAAAAAGTTAGCTTTGCAACAGTTCCCCAAGAGATGATGGCTTTCACTTCAGCAGTAATAAATTCATGAACTTCTTTGAGGAAAAGATCATGATCATTAGAAAGCAAATTACGGACTCCTCTTTAAATCTGCGTATTCCTCCAGGGCTTAGCTGTCCTGGATCTGCACAGCTCTGCCAGGGCCTGGGTTCGGGAGAGACACTTAAGTCTTTTAGTACTATATCTCTTGACACAATGATGAAAATAATCATGGCCTCTAAACCTTCAAGCTGCATACTGGATCCTATTCCAACTAAACTACTGAAAGAGCTGCTTCATGTGCTTGGCCCTCCTATGTTGAACATAATAAACGGCTCTCTATCCACCGGATGTGTACCAAACTCACTAAAAGTGGCAGTAATAAAGCCTCTCTTGAAAAAGCCAAACCTTGACCCGGAAAATATAAAAAACTATCGGCCGATATCGAATCTTTCATTCCTCTCAAAAATTTTAGAAAAAGCTGTTGCGCAGCAACTCACTGCCTTCCTGAAGACAAACAATATATACGAAATGCTTCAGTCTGGTTTTAGACCCCATCATAGCACTGAGACTGCACTTGTGAAGGTGGTAAATGACCTTTTAATGGCATCAGACCGAGGCTCTGCATCTGTCCTCATGCTACTAGACCTTAGTGCTGCCTTTGACACCATCGATCACCACATTCTTTTGGAGAGACTGGAAACCCAAATTGGTCTACACGGACAAGTTCTGGCCTGGTTTAGATCTTATCTGTCGGAAAGATATCAGTTTGTCTCTGTGAATGGTTTGTCCTCTGACAAATCAACTGTACATTTCGGTGTTCCTCAAGGTTCCGTTTTAGGACCACTATTGTTTTCACTATATATTTTACCTCTTGGGGATGTTATTCGAAAACATAATGTTAACTTTCACTGCTATGCGGATGACACACAGCTGTACATTTCAATGAAACATGGTGAAGCCCCAAAATTGCCCTCGCTAGAAGCCTGCATTTCAGACATAAGGAAGTGGATGGCTGAAAACGTTCTACTTTTAAACTCGGACAAAACAGAGGTGCTTGTTCTAGGTCCCAAGAAACAAAGAGATCTTCTGTTAAATCTGACAATTAATCTTGATGGTTGTAAAGTCGTCTCAAATAAAACTGTGAAGGACCTCGGCGTTACTCTTGACCCTGATCTCTCTTTTGACGAACATATCAAGACTGTTTCAAGGACAGCTTTTTTTCCATCTACGTAACATTGCAAAAATCAGAAATTTTCTGTCCAAAAATGATGCAGAAAAATTAATCCATGCATTTGTTACTTCTAGGTTAGACTACTGCAATGCTCTACTTTCCGGCTACCCGGATAAAGCACTAAATAAACTTCAGTTAGTGCTAAATACGGCTGCTAGAATCCTGACTAGAACCAAAAAATTTGATCATATTACTCCAGTGCTAGCTTCCCTACACTGGCTTCCTGTTAAGGCAAGGGCTGATTTCAAGGTTTTACTGTTAACCTATAAAGCGTTACATGGGCTTGCTCCTAACTATCTTTCCGAGTTGGTCCTGCCGTACATACCTACACGTACGCTACGGTCACAGGACGCAGGCCTCCTAATTGTCCCTAGAATTTCTAAGCAAACAGCTGGAGGCAGGGCTTTCTCCTATAGATCTCCATTTTTATGGAATGGTCTGCCTACCCATGTGAGAGACGCAGACTCGGTCTCAACCTTTAAGTCTTTACTGAAGACTTATCTCTTCAGTAGGTCATATGATTGAGTGTAGTCTGGCCCAGGAGTGTGAAGGTGAACGGAAAGGCTCTGGAGCAACGAACCGCCCTTGCTGTCTCTGCCTGGCCGGTTCCCCTCTCTCCACTGGGATTCTCTGCCTCTAACCCTATTACAGGGGCTGAGTCACTGGCTTACTGGTGCTCTTTCATGCCGTCCCTAGGAGGGGTGCGCCACTTGAGTGGGTTGAGTTACTGACGTGATCTTCCTGTCTGGGTTGGCGCCCCCCCCTTGGTTTGTGCTGTGGTGGAGATCTTTGTGGGCTATACTCGGCCTTGTCTCAGGATTGTAAGTTGGTGGTTGAAGATATCCCTCTAGTGGTGCGGGGGCTGTGCTTTGGCAAAGTGGGTGGGGTTATATCCTTCCTGTTTGGCCCTGTCCGGGGGTATCATCGGATGGGGCCACAGTGTCTCCTGACCCCTCCTGTCTCAGCCTCCAGTATTTATGCTGCAGTAGTTTATGTGTCGGGGGGCTAGGGTCAGTTGGTTATATCTGGAGTACCTCTCCTGTCTTATCCAGTGTCCTGTGTGAATTTAAGTATGCTCTCTCTAATTCTCTCCTTCTCTCTTTCTTTCTCTCTCTCGGAGAACCTGAGCCCTAGGACCATACGTCAGGACTACCGGGCATGATGACTCCTTGCTGTCCCCATTCCACCTGGCCTTGCTGCTGTTCCAGTTTCAACTGTTCTGCCTGCGGTTATGGAACCCCTACCTGTCCCAGACCTGCTGCTTTCAACTCTTAATGATTGGCTATGAAAAGCCAACTGACATTTATTCCTGATTATTATTTTACCATGCTTGTCATTTATGAACATTTTGAAAATCTTGGCTCTCTCTAATTCTCTCCTTCTCTCTTTCTCTCTCTCTCTCGGGGGACCTGAGCCCTAGGACCATACGTCAGGACTACCGGGCATGATGACTCCTTGCTGTCCCCAGTCCACCTGGCCTTGCTGCTATTCCAGTTTCAACTGTTCTGCCTGCGGTTATGGAACCCCTACCTGTCCCAGACCTGCTGTTTTCAACTCTTAATGATCGGCTATGAAAAGCCAACTGACATTTATTCCTGATTATTATTTGACCATGCTTGTCACTTATGAACATTTTGAACATCTTGGCCATGTTCTGTTATAATCTCCACCCGGCACAGCCAGAAGAGGACTGGCCACCCCTCATAGCCTGGTTCCTCTCTAGGTTTCTTCCTAGGTTTTGGCCTTTCTAGGGAGTTTTTCCTAGCCACCGTGCTTCTACACCTGCATTGCTTGCTGTTTGGGGTTTTAGGCTGGGTTTCTGTACAGCACTTCGAGATATTAGCTGATGTACGAAGGGCTATATAAAATAAACTTGAAACTTGAAACTGCAGCATCCACCGAGAGGCTCTTGCTGCCAAGGGAATGCCTGACAGCTTGAAAGACGTTTTGGACACTACAGTGAAAATGGTTAACTTTGTTAAAGCAAGGCCCCTGAACTCTTGTGTATTTTCTGCATTATGCAATGGTATGGGCAGCGACCATGTAATGCTTTTACAACATACAGATGTGTGCTGGTTATCAAGGGGCAAAGTATTGACATGTTTTTTTAAATTGAGAGTTGAGCTTAAAGTTTTCTTTACTGACCATCATTTTCACTTGTCTGACCGCTTGCATGATGACGAGTTTCTCACATGACTGGCCTATCTGGATGATGTTTTTTCTCGCCTGAATGATCTGAATCTAGGATTACAGGGACTCTCGGAAACTATATTCAATGTGCGGGACAAAATTGAAGCTATGATTAAGAAGTTGGAGCTTTTCTCTGTCTGCATTAACAAGTACAACACACAGGTCTTTCCATCATTGTATGATTTTTTGTGTGCAAATGAACTCAAGCTTACGGACAATGTCAAATGTGATATAGCGAAGCACCTGAGTGAGTTGGCTGCACAATTACGCAGGTACTTTCCCGAAACGGATGACACAAACAACTGGATTCGTTATCCCTTTCATGCCCTGCCTCCAGTCCACTTACAGATATCTGAACAAGAGAGCCTCATCGAAATTTCAACAAGCGCTTCTGTGAAAAGGTAATTTAATAAGAAGCCACTGCCAGATTTCTGGATTGGTCTGCGCTCAGAGTGTACTGCCTTGGCAAATCGCGCTGTTAAGACTCTGATGCCCTTTGCAACCACGTACTTATGTCAGAGTGGAATCTTGGCCCTCACTAGCATGAAAACTAAATACAGGCACAGACTGTGTGTGGAAAATGATTTAAGACTGAGACTCTCTCCAATACAACCCAACATTGCAGAGTTATGTGCCTCCTTTCAAGTACACCGCTCTCATTGTCCTGTGGTGAGTTATTCACAATTTTCGATGAACAAATAAGGTTTTATATGTAAGATGGGTAAATAAAGAGCAAAATTATTGATTATTATTATATTATTATTTGTGCCCTGGTCCTATAAGAGCTATTTGTCACTTCCCACGAGCCGGGTTGTGACAAACTCACACTCATTCTTATGTTTAATAAATGTATTGTATGTTTTTTTTAACCTTTATTTAACTAGGCAAGTCAGTTAAGAACAAATTCTTATTTTCAATGACAGCCTAGGAACAGTAGGTTAACTGCCTAGTCAGTTGTCCAACTGAAATGTGTCTTCTGCATTTAACCCAACCCCTCTGAATCAGAGAGGTGCGGGGGGTTGCCTTAATTGACATCCACATCTTCAGCGCCCAGGGAACATTGGGTTAACTGCCTTGCTCAGGGGCAGAACAACAGCTTCTTACCTTGTCAACTCAGGGATTCAATCCAGCAACCTTCCAGTTCCTGACCACTAGTACCACCCATGACTGTGTTTGCAAGTGACAGTGACATGGTTGTTGCATTAATTAATATTTAGTCCTGTGGCCTTCACCCAAATGTGATCCTAAATTAATATATTTTCATTAAAATTGCACTCTTTAAGACAATACATAGAGTATTTCATAAGGCCTTCTTTTGAGGGCCTACTTTTACCCTAATACAGTGACCTGAAACTCATACATTAGTCCTGCAAGTCACATTATGCTGGTTTGCAAAGGTATGTGTAATTCCTATTGGAATCCAGCCACAGTGGGCATTATCCAACATTTGGAATTTTTATTCACCTGAAACCGGTATTCAGAATGAATGCCAGAGTTGGGAAAACTAAATATGAGACTGCCTTAAACATCTAAACTGGAACAAACATTTCAGTAATGGGTGCAATAAGTCCAAGTAATAGATTGGAATAGTTTAGAAAAATGTATGTTATATATATTTGAGTAGCATAAGATTAATTAATCAATCAATGTACATGCAAAAAAAAAGAAAAAAAAAGAAATATGATAATGAGGGTGTGGTTTTGGTTCATCCTTAAGATTAACCAAAATCCTTAAGAGTCTAAATGAACATATGGAATTGTTTTAAGATGGTCATACCAAGGATAATTTAGCCATTTGATTTAGATTTTAGGACATTGAATTTGGCCTTACTGCTATTAGCCCATAAACACATTGAATAACATATTCATACATGGAAAAACAGAAGAAAAAAAGTATTCAAACGAAGTTTGTTTTAAAGTGTCTGAGAAATATAAGAAAGATCAGGATCCCCCCCCCCCCCAAAAAATGCACTAAACCACTTCCATATAAACTCAGCAAAAAAAGAAACGTCCTCTCACTGTCAACTGCGTTTATTCTCCGCAAACTTAACATGTGTAAATATTTGTATGAACATAACAACATTCAACTACTGAGACAAACTGAACAAGTTCCACAGACATGTGACTAACAGAAATGGAATAATGTGTCCCTAAACAAAGGTGGTGTCAAAATCAAAAGTAACAGTCAATATCTGGTGTGGCCACCAGTTGCATTAAGTACTGCAGTGCATCTCCTCCTCATGGACTGCACCAGATTTGCCAGTTCTTGCTGTGAGATGTTACCCCACTCTTCCAACAAGGCTCCTGCAAGTTCAAATCAAATCAACGTTTATTTGTCACGTGCGCCGAATACAACACTGTGTAGACCTTACAGTGAAATGCTTAATTAAAGGCTCTAACCAATAGTGCAAAAAAGGTATTAGGTGAACAACAGGTAAGTAAAGAAATAAAAGCAACAGTAAAAAGACAGTGAAAAACAGTAGCGAAGCTATATACAGTAGCGAGGCTATAAAAGTAGCGAGGCTACATAGAGACACCGGTTAGTCAGGCTGATTGAGGTAGTATGTACATGTAGATGGTTAAAGTGACTATGCATATATGATGAACAGAGAGTAGCAGCAGCGTAAGAGGGGTTTGCAGGTGGTGGGTGGCGGGACACAATGCAGATAGCCCGGTTAGCCAATGTGCGGGAGCACTGGTTGGTCGGGCCAATTGAGGTAGTATGTACATGAATGTATAGTTAAAGTGACTATGCATATGTGATAAACAGAGAGTAGCAGCAGCGTAAAAGAGGGGTGGGGGGGCACACAATGCAGATAGTCCGGGTAGCCATTTGATTACCTGTTCAGGAATCTTATGGCTTGGGGGTAAAAACTGTTGAGACGCCTTTTTGTCCTAGACTTGGCACTACGGTACCGCTTGCCATGCGGTAGAAGAGAGAACAGTCTATGACTGGGGTGGCTGGGGTCTTTGACAATTTTTAGGGCCTTCCTCTGACACCGCCTGGTGTAGAGATCCTGGATGGCAGGCAGCTTAGCCCCAGTGATGTACTGGACCGTATGCACTACCCGCTGTAGTGCCTTGCGGTCGGAGGCCGAGCAATTGCGTACCAGGCAGTGATGCAACCAGTCAGGATGCTCTCGATGTTGCAGCTGTAGAACCTTTTGAGGATCTCAGGACCCATGCCAAATCTTTTAAGTTTCCTGAGGGGGAATAGGCTTTGTCGTGCCCTCTTCACGACTGTCTTGGTGAGTTTGGACCATTCTAGTTTGTTGGTGATGTGGACACCAAGGAACTTGAAGCTCTCAACCTGCTTCACTACAGCCCGGTCGATGAGAATGGGGGCATGCTCGGTCCTCCTTTTCCTGTAGTCCACAATCATCGCCTTAATCTTGGTTACGTTGAGGGATAAGTTGTTATTCTGGCACCACCCGGCCAGGTCTCTGACCTCCTCCCTATAGGCTGTCTCGTCGTTGTCGGTGATCAGGCCTACCACTGTTGTGTCATATGCAAACTTAATGATGAAGTTGGAGTCATGCCTGGCCATGCAGTCGTGGGTGAACGGAGTACAGGAGGGGACTGAGCACGCACCCCTTGGGGGCTTCAGTGTTGAGGATCAGCGTGGCAGATGTATTGCTACCTACCCTCACCACCTGGGGGCGGTCCGTCAGGAAGTCCAGGATCCAGTTGCAGAGGGAGGTGTTTAGTCCCAGGATCCTTAGCTTAGTGATGAGCTTTGAGGGTACTATGGTGTTGAACGCTGAGCTGTAGTCAATGAATAGCATTCTCACATAAGTGTTCCTTTTGTCCAGGTGGGAAAGGGCAGTGTGGAGTACAATAGAGATTGCATCATCTGTGGATCTGTTTGGGCGGTATGCAAATTGGAGTGGGTCTAGCGTTTCTGGGATAATGGTGTTTATGTGAGCCATTACCAACATTTCAAAGCACTTCATGGCTACAGACGTGAGTGCTACGGGTCTGTAGTCATTTAGGTAGGTTGCCTTTGTGTTCTTGGGCACAGGGATTATGGTGGTCTGCTTGAAACATGTTGGTATTACAGACTCAATCGGGGACATGTTGAAAATGTCAGTGAAGGCACCTGCGAGTTGGTCAGCACATGCCCGGGAGCACATGTCCTGGTATCCGTCTGGCCCCGCAGCCTTGTGTATGTTAACCTGTTTAAAGGTCTTACTCACGTTGGCTACGGAGAGCGTGATCACACAGTCGTCCGGAACAGCTGATGCTCTGAGTGTTGCCTGAGTGTTGCTTGTCTCGAAGCGAGCATAGAAGTGATTTAGCTCATCTGGTAGGCTCATGTCACTGGGCAGCTCGCGGCTGTGCTTCCCTTTGTAGTCTGTAATAGTTTGCAAGCCCTGCCACATAAGACAAGCGTCGGAGAAGGTGTAGTATGATTCAATCTTAGCCCTGTATTGACGCTTTGCCTGTTTGATGGTTCGTCGCAGGGCATAGCAGGATTTCTTGTAAGCTTACGGGTTAGAGTCCCGCACCTTGAAAGTGGCAGCTCTACCCTTTAGCTCAGTGCGAATGTTGCCTGTAATCCATGGCTTCTGGTTGGGGTATGTACGTACAGTCACTGTGGGGACGACGTCCTCGATGCACTTATTGATAAAGCCAGTGACTGATGTGGTGTAATCCTCAATGCCATCGAAAGAATCCCGGAACATGTTCCAGTCTGTGATAGCAAAATAGTCCTGTAGTTTAGCATATGCTTCATCTGACCACTTTTTTTATAGGCCGAGTCACTGGTCACTGGTACTTCCTGCTTTAATTTTTGATTGTAAGCAGGAATCAGGAGGATAGAGTTATGGTCGGATTTACCAAATGGAGGGCGAGGGAGAGCTTTGTACTCGTCTCTGTGTGTGGAGTACAGGTGATCTAGAATGTTTTTCCATGTTTTCCAAGTATGCTGTTCTATCTTGCCGGTGCAGCGTATATCCCGCTAGCTGAATATCCATGTCGTCATTCAGCCACGATTCCTTGAAACATAGGATATTACAGTTTTTAATGTCCCGTTGGTAGGATATTCGTGATCGTACCTCGTCTAATTTATTGTCCAATGATTGTACGTTGGCGAGTAATATTGACGGTAACGGCAGCTTTTCCACTCGCCTTCTGCGGGTCCCCACGAGGCATCCCGCTCTGTGCCCTCTGTACCTGCGTCTCTTCCATTTGCAAATAACGGGATGTTGGCCCTGTCGGGTGTTTGGAGAATGTCCTGTGTGTCCTGCTTGTTGAACAAAAAATCTTTGTCTAATCCGAGGTGAGTGTTCGCTGTCCTGATATCCAGAAGCTCTTTTTTGCTGTAAGATACGGTTGCAGAAACATTATGTACAAAATAACACGAAAAACGCCCACATAATAGCACAATTGGTTGGGCACCCGTAAAACTGCTGCCATTTCTTTCGGCGCCATTTTAATATCCCGGACATTTCTGGCGGGAATGGCCCTAGCCCTCACCCTCCGATCCAACAGGTCCCAGACGAGATACGGGCTCTTCGCTGGCCATGGCAGAACACTGACATTCCTGTCTTGCAGGAAATCACGCACAGAACGAGCAGTATGGCTGGTGGCATTGTCATGCTGGAGGGTCATGTCAGGATGAGCCTGCAGGAAGGCTACCACGAGGGAAGAGGATGTCTTCCCTGTAACACACAGCGTTGAGATTGTCTGCAATGACAACAAGCTCAGTCCGATGATGCTGTGACACACCGCCCCCAGACCATGATGGACCCTCCACCTCCAAATCGATCCTGCTCCAAAGTACAGGCCTCGGTGTAACGCTCATTCCTTCGACGATAAATGCGAATCCGACCATCACCCCTGGTGAGACAAAACCGCGACTCGTCAGAGAAGAGCACTTTTGCCAGTCCTGTCTGGTCCAGCGATGGTGGGTTTGTGCCCATAGGTGACATTGTTGCCGGTGATGTCTGGTGAGGACCTGCCTTACAACAGGCCTACAAGTCCTCAGTCCAGCCTCTCTCAGCCTATTGCGGACAGTCTGAGCACTGATGGAGGGATTGTGCGTTCCTGATGTAACTTGGGCAGTTGTTGTTGTCATCCTGTACCTGTCTCGCAGGTGTGCTGTTTGGAAGTACCGATCTTGTGCAGGTGTTGTTACACGTGGTCTGCCACTGTGAGGACGATCAACTGTCCTTCCTGTCTCCCTGTAGCGCTGTCTTAGGCGTCTCACAGTACGGACATTGCAATTTATTGCCCTGGCCACATCTGTAGTCCTCATGCCTCCTTGCAACATGCCTAAGGCACATTCACGCAGATGACAGGGACCCTGGGCATCTTTCTTTTGGTGTTTTTCAGAGTCAGTAGAAAGGCCTCTTTAGTGTCCTAAGTTTTCATAACTGTGACCTTAATTGCCTACCGTCTGTAAGCTGCTAGTGTCTTAACGACCGTTCCACAGGTGCATGTTCATTAATTGTTTATAGTTCATTGAACAAGCATGGGAAACAGTGTTTAAACCCTTTACAGTGAAGATCTGTGAAGTTATTTGGATTTTTTCGAATTATCTTTGAAAGACAGGGTCCTGAAAAAGGGACGTTTATTTTTTAACTGGTACCGGGCTACCTTCAAACGAGTCTTGTGAGGCTTAACAGATATCTCTAGCTTAAACAGATGGATTTTGATGGGGATTGTTTAATTATACACCAACACTGGGGTCACACACACGTGTCACACACATATCCCTGGTTTGAATGCAAACTGTTTTGTGAGGTTAGCGCCAAGGGCAACCTCTCCCTAACCAGCAGGTTAGCCACTATAGTCCAAACAGGATTTGTTCTAGGTCGTGGACATGATGTAACAACTTCAGGCAAAGTGGATTTTAAGAATTTGGTTAATTTGTATGGTTACAGCTTCGCTTCAAGTTAAAACAACAAGCTGTCCCAGTATTTTTCCAACTCTATGTAAGAATGCATGCACGGGTATGCATTCATGTAGTACTAAATTAAAAGTATATTTAGCTTCGTGAATTTGCATATGAGACGTGCAAGTATGTGCAAATTCATATACACTTACTGCAGCTATACAGTATAATATATGATAAATATACAAACTCCAACACACACACAAACACTTTAAAGGCAGAAAAACAGGTTGAACCAATGAAGAAGAGTGGGGCAGGAAGCAGGGATGTTAACCCTTCGAGGCAGGGTAAAAGGCACAGTGTTAACCCTTCGAGGCAGGGTAAAAGGCACAGTGTTAACCCTTCGAGGCAGGGTAAAAGGCACAGTGTTAACCCTTCGAGGCAGGGTAAAAGGCACAGTGTTAACCCTTCGAGGCAGGGTAAAAGGCACAGTGTTAACCCTTCGAGGCAGGGTAAAAGGCACAGTGTTTAAGCCGTAGAGGCAGGGAAATAATGTTTAGCTTTTTTGTCAAGGACAGGCTGGTCTATACTGCTGGGCTGGTTTGATATACTGTTGTTGATGTAGTCAGTAGACGTGAGCAGTGTAATGTTAACTGCATGGCGTATACTACTCTACAGCACAGCTGGGTTGGTGTTGCATGGCCTCCCTGCCTTGGCATAGCAGGATCCCCTCTTTCCGACACTTTCCCCATGCAATGTTAGGCACTGGAGCTGATCAAGACAGATGGCATCATGTCCATTAGCACATTTTAGTATTCTGCTGCCTTTTTGGGCTGGCTGGCTGTCCTCTGCTATGCTCTGCTCTGCCTTGTTAATAATTGGTTAGGCCCTGTGGGGTATGAGGCCAGCATGTTGACAATGGGCACACTGTTTCTCTGGCCAACGAAGGAGATTAGAGCGAGGCTGATCCGGCCATTCTGAGGCCAGGGGGTGAGTGTGGGGGAGGGTGGGGGGAACGAGGGGGGAGGGCACTAAACCTGTTCCTGTCTCAGCTCACAGACGAGTAAACGGCACAGTCACAGTGTTTTGTAACACTCAAAGCCTTTGCAGAGCACTAGTGCCTTCGTATCTTTAGGCTAGCTATGTAAACACTGGTATGAACACACACATACTAGTAGCACACTAACACGTAAGGACACTTCATTTTAGTGAATACCAACTTAATTACTGATAAGTGTACCCATTCCTTAATTTTTATTTTCTATGTAAATGTACAATAATGTCTTCTCAGTAGCATTTGAATAGTTGCAAATTCCAAAACGCTATATATCAATTTTTTAAGAAATGTTAGTAAATTTGATTTTATTGTTTAAATAATTTATGAAAGATTGGTGTGTGGTTTCACTATCTAATCATAGCATGGGGTTGTTCAATGACAGACATGTACATGTATTTGTTGAAAATCTATCACTTGAGACAATGACACAATGCTATATACGTGCTTCACTCTCAGAGAAATAAGTAGTACTCTTATGTTTTACCCAGTCAAATGCAACAAATAACTAAACGTTTAATAAAGAACTGTACAAAAGATACATTTGAGACATCAATATTTATTAAATGTTTTGAAAAATCTGAGAACAGTAATATTTTACACACACGTGAAGATACCCATAAGCAATCATTTCTGATGAAGAAACACAAATGTGAGAAATTGGTGGATATAGTGTTTTGTAAATAAACTCTTTATCTGTAAAACATGTCTGCAATAAACCAATAGCCACAATCCTCTTATGCAGGTCATAAAGTTGACCAATGGAAAACAACAGACTAATCAAAACATGTTTTCCTTTGGAGGACCATTGTTCAGAACAACCAGAGGAACCAGTGAGGAGGAACGACCATAGATTCCCAGTAGGCAGGTTCAATCACCTCTGTTATCAACTGTTCAAACAGCCTGCATATCCACTGTGTACCCACTACCCACACAGACAGCGACCCTGGGAAGCCCCGTCAACCTCCACACCACCACCACATGGACTCGGATTCTCGTACCACATCAGGGCTCTGGCCCGTAAGAAAAAGAACAATATCATACGTCTGTGAAAATGAAAAATACTGTCCACATCAAAACATGTTACAGGCAATTCTCCCTACATAAAGAGTTCGTAGTGTTTTTCTGTGGACGGTCAGTGTGTTGTAACCCACATCTGACACCTAGTGTTAAAACTGCATGCCGTGTTGTGTTAAAATACACTGTATATACAAAAGAATGTGGACACCGCTTCAAATTAGTGGATTCGGCTATTTCAGCCACACCCATTGCTGACAGGTGGATAATATCGAGCACACAGCCATGCAATCTCCATAGACAAACATTGGCAGTAGAATTGCCTTACTGAAGAGCTCAGTGATTTTCTAAGTGACACCGTCATAGGATGCCACCTTTCCAACAAGTCAGTTCGTTAAAAATCTGTCCTGCTAGAGTTGCCCTGGTCAACTGTAAGTGCTGAAGGGGAAACATCTAGGAGCAACAACGCCTCAGCCGCGAAGTGGTATGCCACACAAGCACACAGAACGGTACAGCCAAACGCTGAAGCGCGTAGCGTGTAAAAATCGTCTGTCCTCGGTTGCAACACTCACTACCAAGTTCCAAACTGCCTCTGGAAGCAACGTCAGGCCAATAACTTTTTGTGAGGAGCTTCATGAAATGGGTTTCCATGCGCAATGCCAAGTGTGGTGTAAAGCTCTCCTCCATTTGAATCTGGAACATTGGAAACGCGCTCTCTGGAGTGATGAATCAAGCTTCACCATCTGGCAGTCCAATGAACGACTCTAGGTTTGGTGGATGCCAGGTGGATGCCAGGAGAACGCTCCCTGTCCAAATGCATAGTACCAACTGTAAAGTTTGGTGGAGGAGGAATAATGGTCTGGGGCTGTTTTTCATGGTTCAGGCTAGGCCCCTTAGTTCCAATGAAGGGAAATGTTAATGCTAAAGCATACAATGACATTCTAGACGATTCTGTGCTTCCAACTTGTGGCAACAGTTTGGGAAAGGCCCTTTCCAGTTTCATCATGACAATGACCCCGTGCACAAAGCGAGGTCCATACAAAAATGGTTTGTCAAAATCTGTGTGGAAGAACTTGACAGACCTGCACAGAGCCCTGACCTCAACCCCATCGAACATTTTTGGAATTAATTGGAACGCTGACTACCAGCCAGGCCTAATCGCCCAACATCAGTGCCCAACCTCACTAATGCTCTTGTGGCTGAATGGAAGCAAGTCCCCGCAGCAATGTTCCAACATTTAGTGGAAAGTCTTCCCAGAAGAGTCGAAGCTGTTATAGCAGCAAAGAGGGGACCAACTCCATATTAATGTCCATGATTTTGGAATGAGATGTTCAACGAGCAGTTGTCCACATACTTTTGGTCATGTAGTGTATGCAGCTACAGATTTGTCAGACAAGGCGGGCCTGGAATTATGAGCAGTCTGATATTAAAGGAACAAGTTTACATCTGTAAGTCATGTTATTTTGGTGGAAATGTGATACACAATTATAATAATAATAATAATAATAATGTGTGTGTGTGTGTGTGTATGCAAATTAGTGTCTGTGTATGTGTTTGCTCACGCACGTGTGTATGTATGTGTCCTGGAGCCTTAGCACAAGAAAGTTTTAGGAAGGCTGGAGGTGGATTCATGGCTTAGGCTACCGAAGAACCAAACAAAAACGTACATTCACGAAGTGTTTATCTGAGTCTACTGCCCAAACAATGTCTTGTTGCAACAAAGGAACACTGTGCACAGAAGCACACACATAAAACCCACCTCATAGGAGTGAACACTCGCAAACATCCCAAAATATATACAGTGCACTTGGAAAGTATTCAGACCCCTTGACTTTAACCACATTTTGTTACTTTACAGCCTTATTCTAAAAAGGGGTTCAAAAAAAATTCCTCATCATCTACATACAATACCCCATAATGACAAATAAAAAACTGTTTTTTAGGAATTTTTGCAAACGTAAAAACCAACTGAAATATCACATTTACATAAGTATTCAGACCCTTTACTCAGAGTTGAAGCACCTTTGGCAGCGATTACAGCCTCGAGTCTTCTTGGGTATGACGCTACAAGCTTGGCACACCTGTATCTGTGGAATTTCTCCCATTCATTGCTGCAGATCCTCTCAAGCTCTGTCAGGTTGGATGGCGAGCATTGCTGCACAGCTATTTTCAGGACTCTCCAGAGATGTTTGATCGGGTTCAAGTCCGGGCTGTGGCTGGGCCACTTGAGGACATTCAGAGACTTGTCCCGAAGACACTCCTGCGTTATCTTGGCTGTGTACTTAGGATTGTTGTCCTGTTGGAAGTTGAACCTTCACCCCAGTCTGAGGTCCTGAGCGCTCTGGAGCAGGTTTTCAGCAAGGATCTCTCAGTACTTTGCGCCGTTCATCTTTCCCTCGATCCTGACTAGTCTCCCAGTCCCTGCCGCTGAAAAACATCCCCACAGCATGATGCTGCCACCCCCATGCTTCACCGTAGGGATGGTGCCTGGTTTCCTCCAGACGTGACGCTTGGCATTCAGGCCAAGGACTTGGTTTCATCAGACCAGAGAATCTTGTTTCTCATGGTCTGAAAGCCTTTTAGGTGCTTTTTGGCAAACTCCAAGCGGGCTGTCACGTGCCTTTTACTGAGGAGTGGCTTCCGTCTGGCCACTCTACCACAAAGGCCTGATTGGGCGAGTGCTGCAGAGATGGGAGAACCTTACAGAAGGACAACCATCTCCACAGAGGAACTCTGGAGTTCTGTCTGAGTGACCATCGGGTTCTTGGTCACCTCGCTGGTCAAGGCCCTTCTCCCTCGATTGCTCAGTTTGGCCGGGCGGCCAGCGCTAGGAAGAGTCTTGGTGGTTCCAAACTTCTTCCATTTAAGAATGATGGAGGCTACTAGGTTCTTGGGGAACTCCAATGCTGCAGAAATGTTTTGGTACCCTTCCCCAGATCTGTACCTTGACACAATCCTGTCTCGGAGCTCTACAGACAATTCCTTCGACATCATGGCTTGGTTTTTGCTCTGACATGCACTGTCAACTGTGGGACCTTATATAGAGAGGTGTGTGCCTTCCAAATCATGTCCAATCAATTGAATTTACCACAGGTGGACTCCAATCAAGTTGTAGAATCATCTCAAGGATGACCAATGGAAACATGATACACCTGAGTTCAATTTGGAGTCTCATAGCAATACTTTTGTCAATATAGTATTTTTTTTATATTTGCAAAAATGTCTACAAAGCTGTTTTTACTTTGTCATCATGTGTGTAAATGGATGAGGGAAAACATTTATTTAATCAATTTTAGTATAAGGCTGTAACGTAACAAAATGTGGGAAAAGTGAAGGGGTCTGAATACTTTCCGAATGCACTGTATATGAACAGAAATGTAAAACATTGTTTTATAGCATTTTCACTTTAGTTTGCTTTATATCATAAACTGATTATAAAAACTAAATAGTAGCATGGCGTAAAAAAATTTAAACATGGGTGGAAAGTAGACGCACTGTACTAAAGTAAAACATCAAGTGTTTCATCACAAGCATTGGTATGTGTGTACTCACGTCAAGATCTCGGACAAGATAGAAGAAAGACTACAGTACCTGTTTTAACTAGGGTCCAAATACACCTATACACTGTCTGTCAAACAGATCCTCCGTCACCCAATTAAAGAGCTGAGAATAAGTACATTTAAGTTCAGCCCTATTAGGTGTAGTGATCATACTGAGTAACACTTTTTCAAAGGAGCGTGTTAAGGTTAAGTGTTTATTGTTTCATGCAAAATACCTGGAAGAACCTGGAAATGTGATGTTCTATCTCAATGCAAATGGACAAAAAAATGGCATGCAAAGGTTAATGCAAAATACTGTGAGTATCCGGGCTGAATACAAATATGCAAACATCAGATGAGAGAGAAAATATAATACATCTCAACTCTCAAACTACAGCTCCAGCTTAACTTTAAGATTATAATGGTAGAAGTGGATATAGAATGCTAATATAGATTTTGGCAAATGTTTAACAGCTTGTACTAACAGAGTGCTATCGGCAGCAGAAAAGGACAGGAGAGAGACAAATTGGCTTCTGTTGATTAGCCACCTGACACCTGATTTTCCGAAATATTATATGCCTATGAAATGGAGACACCACAGGAACTCAAACACACACAAGGCCACCTTTGAAGTTTAACTGTCTTATAAAAACTGTGCAAATCAGGCATGTGGTATTAAAGTGCTCGTCTCATCTAACCTCCCCTAACCACGCACAATACTGACAAGGCCTAATCAGCCAACCACAAGCAAATGTCAGGAAAATACTCTGGAAGTGTCTGACAGGAACCTGTCGCCTGGTAATTTCCATATGTTGGTGTCTTGTTTCAAACATCTTCAGGCGTACCACAAATGTAAATGCACCTCCGGCGTCATGTTGAAAGCAACAGCACACCTCTGGTGAGACTTGTACTCTGGTACAGGGCAGCCTGATCCGCAGTACTTTATTCACTACCCATCAAAACACAGGAGACACAGGTACAGACAGACAGAGTACAGCTCTCCCCATCGACTCGCTGGGCTGTGAAGGTACTAGTACAGGTGAGCTTCTCCATTACTCGGTAACTGGTTGTATGGCAAATTACCTTTCAAATGACTTTCTACTGGCCTCTGTCCCTTCTTTTTCTTTCCCTCTGACCCTCTCTCCTTCTCTCAATGCATCGTTCTACACTGGCATTCGCCGATGCCTGCTTTAAGTTCTCTCTGATGTTTGCCATGACCCCTAGCCTGTCTCTACCTGCCCTCAGCAGCATGGCGGTGCCATTGAGACTGCTGGTTCTATGCTGGGTGTTAGGAGCAGGGCGTAGTCAGAGCTCTCCACCATGGTTCCAGAATATCACTACCAACCTGTTTAACTCTTCGGGAGACATCCTCCTCGGGGGGCTCTTCCCTATCAACGAGCTCACCAGCAACCTGAGCCACAGAGTGAAGCCAGACAACATTAGCTGTGACAGGTACAGTAACTCAAGACCCACTGTACTTTTTGCTGAATATGTCAAGTGTCTTTATACTGTAATCATATTAGCTGATTATGCATATCTCATTCGAATCAGTGCTTGCTTCTCATTCGTTTGAATTATTGAATTATAGTACAGCAGTAACCACCCCTCCCTGTCTGTGCTTCGCCTGGCAGGATGAATGAGCATGGGCTAGGTATGGCTCTTGTGATGAAGTACACAGTGGATGAGATCAACGCCAACTCCACTCTACTCCCTGGCATCAGGCTGGGCTATGAGATCTTCGACACCTGCAAGCAGTCTGCCGTCATCGTGAAGCCCACACTCTTCTTCCTCACTGAGGACTCCAGCCGAGAGCTGGCCGTCATGTGTAACTACACAGACTACGTGACCCGTGTGGTGGCTGTCATCGGCCCATCCACCTCAGAGATGGTCTCAGTCATAGGAAAACTACTGGGATTCTTCCTCATACCACAGGTTAGTATGGTCACATGATGGAATGCTATCTTTCAATGCAAACAATGTCATCCTCATATAATGTAATGCAAAATGAAGATTTCCGATTGTCCATTGTTTGACAATCCCTCGAATATGATTTTGATTGAACTGTGTGGAACACAGAACTGGTGGAACACAGATGAACATTTGAGATACAACTGCAGTGGAGACATAATATCTACCGTTGCTACTTATGTCTCATTACCATCATCCCTCTGTCCTCTGTAGATCAGCTACCTCGCAACTAGTGACATGTTCAGTGACAAGAGTATGTACCCATCGTTCCTGCGCACCGTGCCCAGTGACAAGAGGCAGGTGGAGGCCATGGTGTATCTGCTAAACAGGTTCCAGTGGAACTGGGTGGCCGTGGTGGGCAGTGAGGATGAGTACGGACGCCAGGGCCAGCGCCAGTTCTCCACCCTGGCAGCAAGGAACTCCATCTGTGTGGGCTACGAGGGGTTAATCCCTATGTACCGTGACCCACAGCCAGTGGTCAGAGAGATCCTGGACCGCATCGCAGAGGCCAAGGTGGGAGTGGTGGTGGTGTTTTCCCTCTCCCAGCCTGCCAGAGCCTTCTTCACTGAGGTCAGTGAGATAGCAAGTCACATAAGAGTTCTAGAGGCAGACAAAATTGTAAAAAAAAACTCACAAGCTTTTCAAAAAGCTTTATGCAGCCATTGGTTTGACTGTTTTTGAAGTACATTAATTTAACTAATTTACAGTATCTAAATTCAGATTAGAACATTTATCTGTAAGTAGCAACGTGCATGCCCCGCCCATCTTAGGATCAGTTTTTTTCAGCTATCTGTTTCCTGTGTTTGAGGGGTGCAAAATCCACTTGTCACTTAAATCTCACTGGATTGATGAATAAAATGTACTCCTGCTACTCTTATACTCTTGCTTGTGCCTGTTGTTTTCCCCCGTTTATGTATGTTATGAAATGTTTGTAATGACCTGTCAAACACACCCCGGTAATGGCTGAAGTGGGCTCAATGGAATACGTTGGCTTTCCGTTGTATTTCTAAGAACCCTAAAGCTTCATCTAGGATCTAACGCACCATCTTGACACTTACATCACAACAAAGAGAAGAAAGATAACTTTATTTTGATGTGTGTTCCTTTTTTGTGGAATTGAAAAAAGTTAGAATTTAATACAGTGTTTACAAATGAGATTCGCTCAAATGAAAGCAACTCCCGAAAATGAACACTGACTATAGTGATATTATGTCTGATCTCGCAAACAATGTAAAGTATGTTAAGATAGGTGTAATCTAGAGCCAAGCGCATTGATTTTAAATCCGGAGGTATCCTGCTATTGACACACTTGTTGAATTATGAGAGAGAACATTGAAATCAACAGTATGAGAGAGAACATTGAAATCAACAGTAATTAATGGGCCAGTCTAGACAGAGCAGGTGAGTGCTGGTAGGGTAGACAGAGCAGGTGAGTGCTGGTAGGGTAGACAGAGCAGGTGAGTGCTGGTAGGGTAGACAGAGTGAGTGCTGGTAGGGTAGACAGAGTGAGTGCTGGTAGGGTAGACAGAGCAGGTGAGTGCTGGTAGGGTAGACAGAGCAGGTGAGTGCTGGTAGGGTAGACAGAGCAGGTGAGTGCTGGTAGGGTAGACAGAGTGAGTGCTGGTAGGGTAGACAGAGTGAGTGCTGGTAGGGTAGACAGAGTGAGTGCTGGTAGGGTAGACAGAGTGAGTGCTGGTAGGGTAGACAGAGCAGGTGCTGGTAGGGTAGACAGAGCAGGTGAGTGCTGGTAGGGTAGACAGAGTGAGTGCTGGTAGGGTAGACAGAGTGAGTGCTGGTAGGGTAGACAGAGTGAGTGCTGGTAGGGTAGACAGAGTGAGTGCTGGTAGGGTAGACAGAGTGAGTGCTGGTAGGGTAGACAGAGCAGGTGCTGGTAGGGTAGACAGAGCAGGTGAGTGCTGGTAGGGTAGACAGAGTGAGTGCTGGTAGGGTAGACAGAGTGAGTGCTGGTAGGGTAGACAGAGTGAGTGCTGGTAGGGTAGACAGAGCAGGTGAGTGCTGGTAGGGTAGACAGAGCAGGTGAGTGCTGGTAGGGTAGACAGAGCAGGTGAGTGCTGGTAGGGTAGACAGAGCAGGTGAGTGCTGGTAGGGTAGACAGAGCAGGTGAGTGCTGGTAGGGTAGACAGAGCAGGTGAGTGCTGGTAGGGTAGACAGAGCAGGTGAGTGCTGGTAGGGTAGACAGAGCAGGTGAGTGCTGGTAGGGTAGACAGAGCAGGTGAGTGCTGGTAGGGTAGACAGAGCAGGTGAGTGCTGGTAGGGTAGAAAGAGTGAGTGCTGGTAGGGTAGACAGAGCAGGTGAGTGCTGGTAGGGTAGACAGAGCAGGTGAGTGCTGGTAGGGTAGACAGAGCAGGTGAGTGCTGGTAGGGTAGACAGAGCAGGTGAGTGCTGGTAGGGTAGAAAGAGTGAGTGCTGGTAGGGTAGACAGAGCAGGTGAGTGCTGGTAGGGTAGACAGAGCAGGTGAGTGCTGGTAGGGTAGACAGAGCAGGTGAGTGCTGGTAGGGTAGACAGAGCAGGTGAGTGCTGGTAGGGTAGACAGAGCAGGTGAGTGCTGGTAGGGTAGACAGAGCAGGTGAGTGCTGGTAGGGTAGACAGAGGAGGTGAGTGCTGGTAGGGTAGACAGAGGAGGTGAGTGCTGATAGGGTAGACAGAGGAGGTGAGTGCTGGTAGGGTAGACAGAGTGAGTGCTGGTAGGGTAGACAGAGTGAGTGCTGGTAGGGTAGACAGAGCAGGTGAGTGCTGGTAGGGTAGACAGAGCAGGTGAGTGCTGGTAGGGTAGACAGAGCAGGTGAGTGCTGGTAGGGTAGACAGAGCAGGTGAGTGCTGGTAGGGTAGACAGAGCAGGTGAGTGCTGGTAGGGTAGACAGAGCAGGTGAGTGCTGGTAGGGTAGATAGAGCAGGTGAGTGCTGGTAGGGTAGATAGAGCAGGTGAGTGCTGGTAGGGTAGATAGAGCAGGTGAGTGCTGGTAGGGTAGATAGAGCAGGTGAGTGCTGGTAGGGTAGATAGAGCAGGTGAGTGCTGGTAGGGTAGACAGAGCAGGTGAGTGCTGGTAGGGTAGACAGAGCAGGTGAGTGCTGGTAGGGTAGACAGAGCAGGTGAGTGCTGGTAGGGTAGACAGAGCAGGTGAGTGCTGGTAGGGTAGACAGAGCAGGTGAGTGCTGGTAGGGTAGACAGAGCAGGTGAGTGCTGGTAGGGTAGACAGAGCAGGTGAGTGCTGGTAGGGTAGAAAGAGTGAGTGCTGGTAGGGTAGACAGAGCAGGTGAGTGCTGGTAGGGTAGACAGAGCAGGTGAGTGCTGGTAGGGTAGACAGAGCAGGTGAGTGCTGGTAGGGTAGACAGAGCAGGTGAGTGCTGGTAGGGTAGACAGAGCAGGTGAGTGCTGGTAGGGTAGACAGAGCAGGTGAGTGCTGGTAGGGTAGACAGAGCAGGTGAGTGCTGGTAGGGTAGACAGAGCAGGTGAGTGCTGGTAGGGTAGACAGAGCAGGTGAGTGCTGGTAGGGTAGACAGAGCAGGTGAGTGCTGGTAGGGTAGACAGAGCAGGTGAGTGCTGGTAGGGTAGACAGAGCAGGTGAGTGCTGGTAGGGTAGATAGAGCAGGTGAGTGCTGGTAGGGTAGATAGAGCAGGTGAGTGCTGGTAGGGTAGATAGAGCAGGTGAGTGCTGGTAGGGTAGATAGAGCAGGTGAGTGCTGGTAGGGTAGACAGAGCAGGTGAGTGCTGGTAGGGTAGATAGAGCAGGTGAGTGCTGGTAGGGTAGATAGAGCAAGTGAGTGCTGGTAGGGTAGACAGAGCAGGTGAGTGCTGGTAGGGTAGATAGAGCAGGTGAGTGCTGGTAGGGTAGACAGAGCAGGTGAGTGCTGGTAGGGTAGACAGAGCAGGTGAGTGCTGGTAGGGTAGACAGAGCAGGTGAGTGCTGGTAGGGTAGACAGAGCAGGTGAGTGCTGGTAGGGTAGACAGAGGAGGTGAGTGCTGATAGGGTAGACAGAGGAGGTGAGTGCTGGTAGGGTAGACAGAGCAGGTGAGTGCTGGTAGGGTAGACAGAGCAGGTGAGTGCTGGTAGGGTAGACAGAGCAGGTGAGTGCTGGTAGGGTAGACAGAGCAGGTGAGTGCTGGTAGGGTAGACAGAGCAGGTGAGTGCTGGTAGGGTAGACAGAGCAGGTGAGTGCTGGTAGGGTAGACAGAGCAGGTGAGTGCTGGTAGGGTAGACAGAGCAGGTGAGTGCTGGTAGGGTAGACAGAGCAGGTGAGTGCTGGTAGGGTAGACAGAGCAGGTGAGTGCTGGTAGGGTAGATAGAGCAGGTGAGTGCTGGTAGGGTAGATAGAGCAAGTGAGTGCTGGTAGGGTAGACAGAGCAGGTGAGTGCTGGTAGGGTAGATAGAGCAGGTGAGTGCTGGTAGGGTAGACAGAGCAGGTGAGTGCTGGTAGGGTAGACAGAGCAGGTGAGTGCTGGTAGGGTAGACAGAGCAGGTGAGTGCTGGTAGGGTAGACAGAGCAGGTGAGTGCTGTTAGGGTAGACAGAGCAGGTGTTTGGTGGTTTCAGCCCTGTTCCACCCCTTTATGTTAATGTTTTCATATATGCAAATATAACCTGCATATTTATGGAAATGAGGCACATATGATTTTCTTTATTTTAACACAAAATATTTTAAAAAAATACCTGATACAATAAGAAAAAGTATATATGAGTGCATTCTAAGAAAAAAAGTTACCTCTGACAATAAATGTACTACTTGAATTCCCACCAAAATCCCTGAACTTCATTCATAATTTTTCCGTGTCAGTAAAATGTTTTATGTGCTATAATTCAGTCAATATCTGATAGATTATAAACAATTCTAAAAGTTTGGAGTTACTTAATCTATTTCCAACTATTTCATTTATTACAATAGTTTTAAAAACGTTTTAACAATTTCAATGACCATTGCTACGATACCAACATGCTGTTTGTGATCAGGTGATCAGGCGGAATCTGACAGGTGTGTGGGTAGCCAGCGAAGATTGGGCCCTGCACAGAGACGTATCAACTCTCCCAAACATCCACACTGTGGGCACTATCATCGCCTTCGCAGTCCAGAGCCAGACCCTGGACCTGCTCACACCCTACACCAGGGAACTCTTCTCCAGGATCAGAGAGGAAAGGGCCAGGCAGCCCTCACCAGATACAGAGTCAACCCGTGGTATGAACCAGTGCCCAGACTGCTGGAACCTGTCCCCAGACAATTTACATCTAGTGACAGAGCCCATACTGCTGAGGTCAGCTTTCAGTGTCTATGCTGCCATCTACAGCGTTGCACACGCACTGCATAATCTGCTCAGGTGCAATGCCAATAGCTGCCCGAGGGGCGCTAAAAGCAAAGTCTATCCCTGGCAGGTACATTCTCCCACAGTTACTTTTTTTCTCCATATAATGATAATGATTATGTGAGACTGTGCAAGGATACTTTTACAAATGTAAATAACAACACTTTCTCCCTGCAGCTGTTGGAGGTGCTGAAGAAGGTAAACTTCAGTCTAAATGGAAGTCATTTTGAGTTTGACAGTAATGGAAACCCAAACATTGGCTACAATGTACTACAGTGGGTCTGGAGAAACAACAGTCTGAGTTTCAAAGATGTCGGCACCTTCTATAAGAACCTGTCAATTAACAACACCCTCATCCAATGGCATACAGGCAGTACTAAGGTATTCGCCGCCCCATCTCCTCATCAAACATAATGTTGGATTTGATTGGCTTTTCACATTTTTACCTCTGGGATTAAGCCTTTTTAATGTGCCAGCTATGCTCCACAAAGTGGTAACGTTTCTAAGTTCCTTCAGCTAGAGTAGATTGCATCTTCCTTTTATGCACCAAACTCAATTTTCACCACTATTGGTTAAAGCTGCTCAAATGTTTGACATTAAAAAAGTCTTCATTTAAGTGTGTTTACCACAGGAGGTTGGTGGCACCTTAATTGGGGAGGACAGACTCGTGGTAATGGCTGGAGCAGAATTTGTGGAATTGTATAAAAAAACAACAACATGGTTTTCATGTGTTTGATGCCATTCCATTTGCTCCATTCCGGCCGTTATTATGAGCCGTCCTCCCTTCAGCAGCCTCCTGTGGTGTTGACCACCACATCCTGTCTGACCCCACCTCTGCTGCAGGCCCCTGAGTCTACCTGTTCCTCTGAGTGTGGCCCTGGCCAGGTGCGCAGAGTGAAAGGCTTCCATTCCTGCTGCTATGACTGTATTGAATGTTTACCGGGCACCTTCCAGAATGGCACAAGTGGGTGATTCACACTCACAGAAATTACATCCATCAATCTAGGCATTAAAAAAGCCATCACTCTTGTGATTTGGTTTTGTAGATTTCATTGAAATTTTCCTTGAGCAACATGCTGAAACTAACAGATGAACAGACTAACAGCTTTACACCTTTGTCACACACGGCCAACATTGTGTTTAAAAAATGCCCAATAAATTTACAAAATTGAAAGATGAGGTGAGTGGTGGTCTTATAAGACTTTGTACTCTTATCTGGTTCTATCATTCTATCATTCTAACCACGTCTCTGCTCCCTCTCTGTCTCCAGTGGACATTCAGTGTTCCCAGTGTCTAGAGGGCCAGTGGTCCCTGGTACGTAGCACCAACTGCACCGAGCCTACCTTTGACTTCCTGACTTGGGGCCAGCCTGAGTCCCTGGGGTTGCTGCTTGCCATGCTGGTGCTGCTGGCCTGTCAGGGGGCTGTGGGGGTCCTGCTCCTGCAGCACCGGGGGTCTCCACTGGTGAGGGCCTCTGGGGGGGCCCTGGGTGGTGTGGCCCTCCTCAGCCTGATGGGGGGCTGTGCCTGCCTGCTGCTGTTCCTGGGCCAGCCGGGGGAGCTGGTGTGTCGTCTGCAGCTGCCCGTCAGCTCTATTTTCCAAACGGTCACCCTGTCCACCATCCTAGCCATCTCACTGCAGGTAAGGCCTAGACCTGTGGAACACAAAACAAACATGAAACATTGGATATATTATATAGCTAAATAGGTTTTCTTTGATTGAAAAAATCCAACAGTTCAGGAGACATTTGGATGAATATGAGTGAGGAAGACGCAGAGTATCATGAATCCTGGAATAGCTAATTCTCTGTCCTCCCTCAGATTGTGTACGTGACAGAATTCCCTGGCAAGGCTCCTTTTCATCTGGATACACTGAGAGGCCCTGGAGGCTGTCTGCTAGTATTGGCCTGCTGTGGAGTGCAGGCAGGGATCTGTGGCTACTATGTCCAGGAAGGGCCCTCTCTATCCCAGTACCTGGCCAAGATGAGGGTGAACTTTGTGAGGAAGTTCCTGCGATGCCCTGTGGAACCCATTTTAGGTCTGGGCCTGATGCAGGGTTTCAATGGCCTCCTGGCCCTCACATCCTTCATGTGCACCTTCATGGCTGTGAAGACTGTTCGACAGTACAACCTGGCCAGAGATATCACCTTCTCCACCCTGACCTACTGCGTGGTTTGGGTGGTCTTCATCCCCATCTACACTGGTCTGAATGACAAAGACCGCTCCATCGTTCATGTATCTGTCAGTTTGCTCAGTAACATGGGACTGATGGTGGCCTACTATCTGCCAAAATGTCACCTGCTGCTGAAGAAACCTGAGCTCAACACAGAAGAGCACTTTCGTACCTTCCTCGAGGGGGCTGAAGCAACTCCTCAGGAGGAACATGACCAGGGACCTGCAGGGGAGGGTCAGGGATCTGCAGGGGAGGGACAGGGATCTGCAGGGGAGGGGCAGGGATCAGGGAAGGGACAGGGATCTGCAGGGGAGGGGCAGGGATCAGGGAAGGGACAGGGATCTGCAGGGGAGGGGCAGGGATCTGCAGGGGAGGGACAGGGATCTACAGGGGAGGGACAGGGATCTACAGGGGAGGGGCAGGGATCTACAGGGGAGGGGCAGGAATCTGCAGGGGAGGGACAGGGATCTACAGGGGAGGGGCAGGGATCAGGGAAGGGACAGGGATAAGGGAAGGGACAGGGACAAGACTTGGGACAGTGACCTTTATTCTGTTTAATGTTTAAATAATGTATTCAATTTAGTTTATAATGCACTGTTTCACAATTTTTGCAGAGACATATAACTACAATCTTTCAATCAAACTAGTCTACATGCACATGAAATGTATAACAAAGACTTGACAATTGAGGATGTGTGTGACTAAGTTCAACCAGATGTGCTAAAAGGTGCAACATGCTGCACTTGCCTGCTACGATCAGTGATGTAGTTTGCTAGATCACCACCAGGGGACGCAATCATACAATTTACAAGCCGTTTACAGACTGAAAAAGCCATCAGGTAAAACTATCAGTCAGTCAATGTGGCTTTTATTGAATAGTATGTAGGCCTAATGTATTTTACAGTAAAACAACATCCCGATTCCATTATAATGGGTTGGCCTGATTGTCTTATTCGTGAAAATACACAATATGCAGCAAAGGCATACTAGGCTAAGTCACAGTAATTTTTGCTATAGGCTACTATAACAATGTTATGCTCATAGACCAATGTGTAGCCTATAGGTATTATACTACGCATAGGCCTATAGCACTTTTGATGAACGAATTGTGTAGAGAATCAATTGAGTGATGTAGTATTTATGTATATGTAAATCTCAGTGAATTTGAACTAGGCAACAGATAATTGAATACGGAAGATATTTAATAAAGCCCACTAAATTGTTCTGATTAGACTGCCGTTGGCCTCGGGCATGTTTGACGTTTCCTTCGTCTATTTCAACCTGTGAGTGTGAAGATGCAAACGGTAAAATACGGAACCATCACACGTTTCCTAGTCTACTGATTAAATTAAACGACAAACCAAATTCGTCAACCATAAATGACAACACTAAGCGTTTTATTATTTTTTCTCCAAGTTCTGCAATGTCATGAGCTCACCTTGACGTTTTCTGCCGTTGAAAGGCAGGTGTAATGACTCTATGCGCTTATAGTCCAGTAGGCATACGTATGGTTTGGTGAAGCTAAAAAATGATACATCCTCTGGTTATTAACTGGGATAGGTCACCCCTGTGACCAACTCCACACATGACATTGATGTGGAAGCTGCGTAAAGCTGAAAGCCCGTGCCCTCGAACATAACCAGCTCTTGATAATCCGTCCATTAATATACAGTGTCATAGGCCTGACGTGCACAGTAATATCTAACGGTGTTAATGCATGATAAAGATTCACTCAATGAATCCGATTTCGTGAGCAATTTCGAATAATAAGCACTTGAAATTATTCATATTAAGAAGAAACCTTTTTATTGCTTTGAAAAAAAATGAAACTTACATTGAGGCCAGTGCTTAAATTAACTTCTGAATAATTGAACGAAATTCATTTCAATAGTGATAATATGATCATTTAAACACTAAGCACAACATGGAGTGGTTTGTACAAAATAATTCGCCTATAGGCATTGGAAAACTTTAATCCCTTATAGTAAGAATTATAAAAACACAATGTTGGTCTATAGCCTACTCTTGATAAAAGCATCCCCTAATTTCAAAATTGAGTTTTGGAATGAAGATGAACACACTATTTACCACATGGTTGCTGGTATGACTGTATTATGAAGTCTGGTATTGTGCTGAGCCATCTATTGTTACCCAAACATGACATAAGACAAAAGGAAAAACTTCATAGTCCGTATGTTCTACTCTTCTGGGCCCGCTGATTACGTTGCGTGATAAAAGTTGTGTCTTACAATAAACTAATGTGGGAATCAGAGAGCTCTAATGAAGCGGTTAGGGATAAAGCATCCTTTGCTCTGATGCGGCCCCTATCGCCCCGAACACTAAAGGCTTGGTTTCATTGGGTAGTCCGGTGGCGGCAAGAACCACCATCCACCGGGGAACTGGAGCAGCAGCAGGAGAGGTGCGACCATAGAAATGCCCTCTCTCCCTCCGTGCCTTTAGCGTGTTTAATTAAAGCTTGTTACTGTTTTGAATTTGAATAATAATCTTCCAAACTAAAGGCGACCTTTGTCTGGGCATAATGTATGGCCATTATCATTGCAATTATTTAATCAAGAGCTGCAGCTAATAGTTAAAAAAATAAAAATAATTAAACGGGCAAGAACGAGACGCTAAACTTGAACACTTGCCAAAATGTAGTATTTAACTTATGTCGCATTATAGCCCAGACAACTATTGTTAATGTGAGCGCAAAGACTGAGTACGTATGGTTTTTCTTGACCACCACAAGATGACCCAGGCTTTTTGACAAAAAACAGAATCTCAAAAAATGGAGGATATCAGCCGAATGATTTCTTCAGATAGACCAATATCGATTTATAACGTTTCATCAGCTATTTCACATCACACTGCACTTGAAGATTAATATTTACACTGAACAAAAATATAAACACACCATGTAACAGGTGTGGCATATCAAAAATATAAACACACCATGTAACAGGTGTGGCATATCAAAAATATAAACACACCATGTAACAGGTGTGGCATATCAAAAATGTGAGGTTTTGTCACACTTGGCAGAGTTCCTCTGTCCAGTGTCTGTGTTCTTTTGCCCATCATCTTTTCTTTTTATTGGCAAGTCTGATAACTTTCCAACTCTGCCTAGAAGGCCAGCATCCCAGAGTCGCGGGTACTATTTAATGAAGCTGCCAGTTGAGGACTTGTGAAGCGTCTGTCTCTCAAACTAGACCCTAATGTACTTGTCCTCTTGCTCAGTTGTGCACCGGGGCCTCACACTCCTCTTTCTATTCTGGTTAGAGCCAGTTTGCGCTGTTCTGTGAAGGGATTAGTACACAGTGTTGTACGAGATCTTCAGTTTCTTGGCAATGTCTCGCATGGAATAACCTTAATTTCTCAAAACAAGAATAGACTGACGAATTTTAGAAGAAAGTTATTTGTTTCTGGCCATTTTGAGCCTGTAATCGAACCTTCTAATGCTGATGCTCCAGATACTCAACTAGTCTAAAGAAGGACAGTTTTATTTCTTCTTTAATCAGGACAACAGTTTTCAGCTGTGCAACATAATTGCAGAATGGTTTTCTAATGATCTATTATCCTTTATAAATAATAAACTTGGATCAGCTAACACAATGTGCCATTGGAACACAGGAGTGATGGTTGCTGATAATGGGCCTCTGTACGCCTATGTAGATATTCCATTAAAAAATCTGCCGTTTCCAGCTACAATAGTCATTTACAGCATTAACAATGTCTATAATGTATTTCTGATCAATTTGATGTTATTTTAATGGACAAAAAAATGTGCTTTTCTTTCAAAAACAAGGATATTTCTAAGCGACCCCAAACTTTTAAACGGTAGTGTACATCACTTTTATTTTGAGCCGTCTTTGCCGTCAACCAAAACGGAGCACCGGGCTCACGCCCGGGAAGCAGCCCGGTTCTAAAACGAACGCAATAACCCGGGGCAGGCCCGGGACATTAATCAAATCCCCTCAATAGACGGGTTGGTTGTTTAGCAACAATACCGACACATGCACAATTATGGGACAAATCAGAAGGTGTTGGCTTAGATTGTTGACAACATGTAAACTATATTCCGTCTTCCATATTTATTGAAAACGTAAATATATTTGCACAATGAGCACTTGTTGTCTCTCAAATACATATTTACAGTTGTTGGTTAGCTAGCTAGCGAATTTTAACATGACTTTTAATGCAAAATTGTAACGGCTGTCGTAGTCGTTCTCCTCCTCAGACGAGGAGGAGCATGGATCGGACCAAGATGCGGAGTGGTAAGTAGTCATGTTTTAATGGAAAAACAACAAACACTACAAATTACAAAACCCAACAAACATGACTAACCTGAAACAGTCCTGTGTGGCCCAAACACTGACACAGGAACAAACACCCACAAAACACAAGTGAAACCCTGGCTGCCTTAGTATGACTCTCAATCAGGGACAACGATTCACAGCTGTCTCTGATTGAGAATCATACCAGGCCGAACACAAAATCCCAACATAGAAAATCAAACCTAGACCAACCCACCCAACTCACGCCCTGACCAACTAAAACAAATACATGACAAAGGAAAACAGGTCAGGAACGTGACAAAAATGTATGGTATTTAGCGGTTTATGTAAAGTAAGTGCTAAATAAAGTTTCATAAACCAAATGCTTGTGTGCGAGCACGGTGAAACCAACCTAACGTGTAGCCTAGGCCTATGGCCTAACGTGAAATAAGTTACGCATAGGCCTACTAGACCTATCTCCAACCAAAATATCGACGATATTAGTTAGAAAATGACTTTGTTAATAAAAGTTATATATACTGCCGTTAATTTATGTTCAGCATAATAGCTAATATGTAGGCACAGGCTACGTTCGATAAAAGGAAAACAATGCAATCGATGCAATAAGGGGGAACATGAATTCATGAAATCACCAAACTGTGCGAGGCCAGAACTAAGAACAATATGGCTGTTGAGAAAGGGAAAGTGAAGTAGACTGAGCTGTGTAGGATTAAAAGAAGCTGTTTCTGGGTCAATGGATGCATCTCAATAATCAAATCAAATGTTATTGGTCACGTACACATGGTTAGCAGATGTTAATGCGAGTGTAGCGAAATGCTTGTACTTCTAGTTTCGACCATGCAGTAATATCTAACAAGTAATCTAACAATTTCACAAAAACTACCTAATGCACACAAATCTAAGGAATGGAATAAGAATATATAAATATAAATATGTGGATGAGCAATGACAGAGCGGCATAGGAAAGATGTAATAGATGGTATAAAACACAGTATATACATATGAGATGAGTAATGTAAACATATGTAAACATTATTAAAGTGGCATTATTAAAGTGACTAGTGATCCATTTATTAAAATGGCCAATGATTTCAAGTCTGTAGGCAGCAGCCTCTCTGTGCTACTGTTGGCTGTTTAGCAGTCTGATGGACTTGAGAGAGAGAAGCTGTTTTTCAGTCTCTCGGTCCCAGCTTTGTTGCACCTGCACTGACCTCGCCTTCTGGATGGTAGCGGGGTGAACAGGCAATGGCTTGGGTGGTTGTTGTCCTTGATTATCTATTTGGCCTTCCTGTGACATCGGGTGCTGTAGGTATCCTGGAGGGCAGGTAGTTTGCCCCCGGTGATGCGTTGGGCAGACTGCACCACCCTCTGGAGAGTTCTGTGATTGTGGGCTGTGCAGTAGCCGTACCAGGCGGTGATACAGCCCGACAAGATGCTCTCAATTGTGCATCTGGAAAGGTTTGTGAGGGTTTTAGGTGACAAGCCATATTTCTTCAGCCTCCTGAGGTTGAAGAGGCGCTGTTGCGCCTTCTTCACCACACTGTCTATGTGAGTGGACCAATTCAGTTTGTTTGTGATTTGTACAGAGGGGGTGCTCCCTCTGCTGTTTCCTGAAGTCCACGATGATCTCCTTTGTTTTGTTGACGTTGAGTGAGAGGTTGTTTTCCTGACACCACACTCCGAGGGCCCTCACCTCCTCCCTGTAGGCTGTCTCGTCGTTGTTGGTAATCAAGCCTACTACTGTTGTGTCGTCTGCAAACTTGATGATTGAGTTGGAGGCATGCATGGCTACGCAGTCATGGGTGAACAGGGAGTACAGGGTGGGGGGGGGGGGGGGGGGGGGGGGGGGGGCTGAGCACGCACCATTGTGGGGCCCCGGTGTTGAGGATCAGCAAAGTGGAGATATTGTTTCCTACCTTCACGATCTGGGGGCGGCCCGTCAGGAAGTCCAGGACCCAAATGCACAGGGCGGGGTTGAGACCCAGGGCCTCAAGCTTAATGATGAGCTTTGAGGGTACTATGGTGTTGAATGCACAGCTAAAGTCAATGAACAGCATTCTTACATAGGTATTCCTCTTGTCCAGATGGGATAGGGCAGTGTGCAGTGTGATGGCGATTGCGTCGTCTGTGGACCTATTGAGGTGGTAAGCAAACTGAAGTGGGTCTAGGGTGACAGGTAAAGTGGAGGTGATATGATCCTTGACTAGTCTCTCAAAGCACTTAATGATGACAGAAGTGAGTGCTACGAGGCGATAGTCATTTAGTTCAGTTACCTTTGCATTCTTGGGTACAGGAACAATGGTGGCCATCTTGAAGCATGTGGGGACAGCAGACTGGGATAGGGAGAGATTGAATATGTCCATAAACACACCAGCCAGCTGGTCTGCACATGTTCTGAGGACGCGGCTAGGGATGCTGTTTGGGCCAGCATCCTTGCGAGGTTTAACACGTTTAAATGTCTTACTATCTTAATATCGTCTTTCTCCTGAAGTGTACACTTGTTATTTCCCACACATCAAAAAAAAACATTGGATTGGTGGAGACATGGGCTTGAGGATTTTTTTTCTTATGGCAGTCATTAAAAGGAAGTGAACAAGTGCACACTTTGGGAGTCACAGGACCATAAGCGTAGGCCTTCTGCAAACAGAAGACAGTACAGCTTAACATAGACAGAGGTCTCTCTCTCTTTCTCTATCTCTCCTTCCCACACAGTCAACACGCTGCTGCTTTTCAACCCAGATGATGTGTATGCATTTTTGTGTCTATTTATTCTACCTGAGTCCTCCTCAATGGCACCACAGTTCCATGCTCTCCCTACCTGTTTCCCTGCTCTCTTATGAGCATACTCCCAGCTCCAGTGATAATTGACCCAAGGCCTAGTTTTAATTTGTACCGATCGGGTGGCAGTGTGTGTGAGAGAGAGAGGGAGAGGGATGGAGAGAAAGAAAGTGGGAGAGAAATATGTGTCTCATGAATATGAAAGAGTAGACGTGGAGCAGTGTTGTTAATGGATGGTCAGTGGTACACATGTACACACACACATACACACACACATAAACACTAGTCCTGTACGTCCTACATCATTTGGGAGTGTGTGGATGGATGGATGATGGATGGATGGTGTTGGTGGGTGTGATTTTTCCTCTATTGTGGTATTAGGTTCTAGATATACACTTCTCCAAGCTAATGCCTAAACACTACTAAGTTCATAATTGTGAAGAATATTGTAAATAATATAAATTACTTACTTATAACTTAGAATAAATATCTTACTGAGATTAGTACAACTTTCTCACCTTATCATTACCAAAAAACTAAGGATAAACTGTATATTTTAGTCTTTTGTTGTCAGTCGAGAATTTATAAACAAATGATATGGGAAAAAACATTGTTGCTCCTATGGAAAGTCCTTCCTTGAGAATTAAAATTGTGTTGTTGTGTATGGTAATGTATTTACTCTGAATGTGTGTTGTTTAGTGGTTGCCTTTTCCCCTTTAAGACGAGGCTCTGAGGGGCTGAGGAATGCCCTCCCCTGTGTGTGTGCCTGTGTGTGTGTGTGTGTGTGTGTGTGTGTGTGTGTGTGTGTGTGTGTGTGTGTGTGTGTGTGTGTGTTTGTGTGTGTGTGTGTGTGTGTGTGTGTGTGTGTGTGTACTGGCTGAAAAATGCCCTCCTCTGTGGTATTGTCGGGGTGGCTGGGGGCTGAGGGGCCCGGGTCGGGGGCTTAGTGAGGGGCCCTGTGTTTTGTTCTGTTACACATCAATGGGACGTCAAGCCGGGTTTGGGCCTGACAGCCCCAGGATTAAAGGCTTTCTACTAGAGGCTGTACGGCCCTCCCCCTGACACACACACACGCTGAAGGAACATAGTCTTAACTCTTCAAGTACTAAGTTGTAATTTGCAGGTGGCTAAAGCCTGCAGGACTAGCCCCAAACTCTTAGAAAAAAGAGTTCCAAAAGGGGTTTTCAGCTGTCCCTATAGGAACACTTTTTTTGGTTCCAGGTAGAACTCTTTTGGGTTCCCACCCAAAATGGTTCTACCTGAACCAAAAGGGTTCTACCTGGAACAAAAAATGGTTCTTCAAAGGGTTCTCCTATGGGGACAGCTGAAGAACCCTTTTAGGTTCTAGATAGCACGTGATAAGGGGAAAGAGAGTACATGGTGGTGTGTGTGTCTCTCTGCTCCCCTCTCCTATTCCAGCCTGTCAGGAGTGGACTATAAATCCCAACTGGTCTATAAATCTAGCATGGGGAAATGATAATGATTAGAGCTCAAGTTTCCATCTCCTGATAAGAGGCCACATCTGGCCTGGCTGAGACAGAGGAGAGACAGAGGAGAAGGCAGGATCCTGGTCAGGCATCTATCTGAGACGTGTGTGTGTGTGTTCGTGTCACAGGCAGGGCCATGCACAGACCTTTCAGGGGACAGGTGCTCTAAAAATTCATAACATATCAAATGTAGCATTTTTTTTTGCATAGGCCTATTTATTTCTGCACCAACACACTCACTCATCATCATCACACATTGGAAGCTAGTTACAGTGCCTCCAAAGCCATGACTGACTTCAGGAAAAGAGGGTGGGCTATAAACAGATCATTGACGTTGATGATTGATGTAAATCTGCTGTTAGCTAGCTCCATTTACCTTACTGATTGATTTATCTTCAATGCTCCTTTCAAATAATAACCTCATAATATAATATTCATCATCTTCTAACTCATGATATATGGCTGGCTGGCTCGTGGCTTGCGTGGATATTGTAGTATTTGGTGGTTAGCGTGTAGACTAGCTGTGTTGCTGCTGCCCTGACACACATGTGCAACTCACGACTGAAGAAGGTCGTTGATGCAGCCGCTCGTCTCTATGTCCTTCTGCCTCTCAGTCTCTCTGCTGCGCATATCAGCCAACATATCAGCCAAGTGTTCTCAAGTGTTAATCAAATGGTATGCTTCTGTGGCGGTACTGTAGATATTTAAACTAGGTAGTTAGTTACACACACTGACCATTGACCGCATCTCTCAAGCCATGCAGATGGCAGGTACGGCTAACAATAAGACCCAGGAAACACTCAGGGATGGAAGTGTGTATCTGTGGTGACAACAACAGTTGTTATTGTCCTGCTGTTATGAAGATTCCTAGCAGTGAACTGTAGACAGTTCGAGGGAGGGAGAGAGAGGCAAGGAAAGAGGTAAGGAGAGAGGCAAGAATAGAGGCAAGGAAAGAGTCAAGGAGAGAGGCAAAGAGAGAGGGAAAGAGAGAGGCAAAGAGAGAGGAAAAACGAGAGAGAGAGGAGGGAGAGGGGAGAGAAAAGTAGAGGGTGAGAGGTAAAGGGAGAGAGGGTAGAGAGGGAGGGGAGGAACTGTGCATGCATGTTTTCTTATATGCATGTCTGGACAGAGAAAGAAAAATGACATACTGTATTGGGGGGGAAAGTGATAAGTTAAACTTTGAACTGGAACCGACTGGAGGCTATGATTGCATAAATACCTGTTTTTAGCCTGTTGTTATGCTTAGGATGGCCAAAAGGTGGTGCTGTGGGTAAGTGGTGGTGAAGAGTCAGTGGAGGGAAGGATGACAGAGGGCCTAAGTGTGAGTGAGAGTGGGAATCATTTTTACATACCAGCGGTTGAGAGGGATTCTTTGTGTCGTGGTTGCAGTTTGAGTTGAACGTCAACGTTTGTAACGCACTAGTGCTCCTCATGATGACAATCCTATAGGTAATGGTTCAAACTAGAAGTGTATTAAGACAGACAGACCAGAACAGACAAAGACATAGAGATACTAAACTTTTCACCAACTCACAAGCACTATTGGTACCCTGCAGTTTGGACTAGAGCCCTAGAGACTTTGGGCTTACTCTGATTGAGATACATCATTTTCCTGCACACCATGTTGGCTCAAAAAGCTCTAAGACAATTCAGTACTATAGTACGAACGTGAATCAGAATATTGTTGTCATGGAACAGTTGGCTGTTGTGGCCTGTACAAGCAGTCTGACTACAAACAGGTGGAGAGTTAGGTTTCAGGAGTTAGGGGTTAGTGGTCAGAGTTTATGGGCTAAATCAGGTGGCCCTACCTACAGCCCCAGATGTATAGAGGTGGTCCTCAGGCACAAATCTAGGATCAGTTTACCATCCCCAAATCCTAACCTTCACCATCAGGGGGAAAAGCCCAAACTGCATTTAGATCAGAGTCTAGGGGCAATGTGGTTCTGGGTTATAACATTAGAGGATGGAGGGCCAAAGACTGTCAGGAGTAAAGAAACATCCAACTAAGTGGACAGAGTTTGTTTTGCATTCGTAAGCAGTGTCACTGTAAAGGACAAACTACAACACACACTGTTTACTGGTTCAGACTGTGGCTACAATCTTTTAAGCAAAATCACTCCTGGATTTCCTCTGTTAAGTCAGAGTTTATTCGCCAGCTTTGAAATGCTGCATGCTTCCAATCTAGAATGTCAGAACTGTGGGCGAGCATCTCTCTGGCTCCGGCTCTGCTCCACACTGTTCCGGGCCGTCCCAACAAAAATGTTTATTGATGGGGGAAAGCGGTCCCGCCAACAGTGCCTATTAGCAGTAATTGCCCCTGCCTGGTCAATAGCATGTTTCAAAACCCCCCTCTGCAAAGTTGCGTTGTTTAAAAGCAGCCGTCGGCATCCACCTCCTTCTCCAACCCCTCACCTTCCAGCGCTCTCCTGTCACCACTAACGGAACACAGATGGGACATGGGGAAGCAATCAGGCCACTATTTGTCTTGGTGCTGATCAGGTTGTGTAAAGTGTCTGCAGTAGGACTAAGGGTGTTAAGAGTGTAGTGTGTGTGTTAGTGCCAGGGCTTTGCCAGGTGAGAAGCACTGGCATCAACAGGTAAAAGGCTCCATGTTCAAGTTACCCTTAACCACAGATCTAGGATCAGCTAGATCTCAGCTACCCTCCCCAAATCCTCACCTTAACCATTCAAGTTTTTAAATGCAAAACTCATCTAAGATCAGCATCTAGGGGCAACTTCATCCTACTTTGCTGACAGGTATTGTTAGAGCCAGGTAGATTTCAGGGCCAGGCCAGGTATGTACACTATGTACATGTGGAGGGCACAGCGGGAGGGCAGGCTCTGAGTTTTAGCTATTTAGTTTGGGACGTGGCCCAAAAACAGCTGGACGGCAGCTTGTCTGCTCACTGGGGTGAGATTCCTCCTCCGTAGTTTAATGTGCTAAATACTAGACTGTGATAGTCTATCAATGCGAGGCCACTGGATCTAACCTCTTAAACCCACTACTGACTGGAACGCCACAGGGTAAGGGTTAAGGTTAGGCTTATGGTTAGGCTAAAGGCTAAGGTAAGATAGTTAGTTGAAATGTTACTGATAGATAGAGCATCTACAGATGGACTGACTATTCAAATAACGTGTTAACATAGGTATTTCTGTGTAGTGAGGTCTGTCAGTTAGACACAGATGGTTTGTTTTAAAGCAGTGAAATTAACAACAGACCTGCATTAGTGACAGCAGGGGAACATAATCAGGGATGTCCACGAGCCTCGCCAAGCGAGTGACGGATTGCACCAAGAATTTACTCAAGGACTTTCAGCAAAGCATATTAGGTAGCCTCTTGTAAAAGCGGCCCTATAGAAGAAGGCAGGCTACTACAGAAGGGATTGGATTTATTGTACTGTGGAGTATTTCCATTCTCTCTATGGGGAAAGTTTCTATGTAGACAAGGATCAAGATGCTTTCTGAAAGAACCTCTCAGATAGCAGCTGTAGGCTTCAGAGAGGGGGAGAGAAGGAGGGAAAGATTCTGAGAGGATGAGTCAGAGAGAGAAGAAAAGAGAGAGGGAGAAATCATCATGTGAGTGAAACCTAATCCCACCTTCTCTGCTTCCCTCGGATTGGCTGGCCCTGCTGTGAACCCTGACCTCTAAGCCTGTCTGGATCTCTTTTCCCCTTTATTTTTCCCTTCCACCCATCTGTCTCCATAGAGTGGGTGAGAAAAGGGGAGAGGGGGGGTCTGCAGAAATGTCAGGGAGACATTAAACAAGGTGGGTCTGTGTGCTCACACATTACAATCTGTCTGCGTTTCCTTTTTCTCTCTATTTTCTTTTATTTTCTCTCCTCTAACCCATTCTCTCCCTCTCTCCTCCTTTTTCTCCCTCTCTCCTTCTTCTTCTCCCTCTTTCCTCCTTCTCCCTCTCTCCTCCTTCTCCCTCTCTCCTTCTTCTTCTCCCTCTCTCCTCCTTCTCCCTCTCTCATCCTTCTTCTCCCTCTCTCCTTCTTCTTCTCCCTCTCTCCTTCTTCTTCTCCCTCTCTCCTCCTTCTCTCTCTCTCCTCCTTCTTCTCCCTCTCTCCTCCTTCTTCTCCCTCTCTCCTCCTTCTTCTCCCTCTCTCCCACAGCACAGCCCGTCTGTTACGGTTAGGTATGGGACAGTATTGACTGTCGTATGAGTCACTGGAATAACTGCAACGCACACACACATACCCACCTTCACTATGGAGATGATTGGAGCTTGAGGGTGCACCTGTAGCTGTCTCCAGGGGTTATCTGTGGGTTTAACTATGTATTTGCCTTAATTGAGTGTGAGTTTTATTCCCCCTCTGAAGTGCTGCTTTAGTATGCTTCCCTTAGTGCTGGGCCAAGAGGCCTCCTCAAAGCCTTACAGGCATCTTCCATTATTGCTGTAACTTTATCTCTCTCTCTCTGTCTCTCTCTGTCACTCTCTCTATCTCTGTCTCTCTCTCTCTCTCACACTCTCTCTCTCTCTCTCTCTCTCTCTCTCTCTCTCTCTCTCTCTCTCTCTCTCTCTCTCTCTCTCTCTCTCTCTCTTTCTCTTTCTCTTTCTCTTTCTCTTTCTCTTTCTCTTTCTCTCAGCATTACTGTGTGTGTGTTTGCGGTGACCAAAAGAAACAGCTTTGAAACTCATCCAGCAGTGTTGTTTTCCCCGGCAGCACCAGAGGGGTTGACAGATGAGAGGGCGTACAGACAGACTCCTGGAAACCAGAGACCTCCACTCCAAAGCCACCCCACCCTGCACCCTTCG
Source organism: Salvelinus namaycush (assembly GCF_016432855.1). Taxonomy (NCBI): domain Eukaryota; kingdom Metazoa; phylum Chordata; class Actinopteri; order Salmoniformes; family Salmonidae; genus Salvelinus; species Salvelinus namaycush. Next base: position 23,997,928 of record NC_052326.1, read on the forward strand.
CCCCCTCAACAACCACCACCACCTCCTCCGCCAGCACCCCCACCTGAGGCTGAGACACAAAGGTAAGTGCCCCAAAACCACCAACCAACTCCCCCCCTCTCTCATGCACCACTCAGCCATCCTAGCCCAATGCAGCCCAGCCCAGCCCAGTGGAACCCAGTCTAGCCCAGTGCAGCCAGCCCAGTCCAGTCCAGTGCAGCCCATCTCATCCCAGTCCAGCTAAGTCCAGTGGAACCCAGTCCAGCCCAGTAGAGCCCAGTCCAGCCGAGTAGAGCCCAGTCCAGCCCAGTGGAGCCCAGTCCAGCCCAGTAGAGCCCAGTCCAGCCCAGTAGAGCCCAGTCCAGCCCAGTCCAGCTCAGTGGAGCCCAGTCCAGCCCAGTAGAGCCCAGTCCAGCCCAGTAGAGCCCAGTCCAGCCCAGCCCAGCACAGTAGAGCCCAGTCCAGCCCAGTAGAGCCCAGTCCAGCCCAATGGAGCCCAGTCCAGCCCAGCCCAGCCCAGTCCAGCTCAGTGGAGCCCAGCCCAGTAGAGCCCAGTCCAGCCTAGTCCAGCCCAGTAGAGCCCAGTCCAGCCCAGTAGAGCCCAGTCCAGCCCAGTCCAGCTCAGTGGAGCCCAGTCCAGCCCAGTAGAGCCCAGTCCAGCCCAGTAGAGCCCAGTCCAGCCCAGCCCAGCCCAGTAGAGCCCAGTCCAGCCCAGTGGAGCCCAGTAGAGCCCAGTCCAGCCCAGTAGAGTCCAGTCCAGCCCAGTAGAGCCCATCCAGCCCAGTGGAGCCCAGTCCAGCCCAGTGCAGCCAGCCCAGTCCAGTCCAGTGCAGCCCATCTCATCCCAGTCCAGCTAAGTCCAGTGGAACCCAGTCCAGCCCAGTAGAGCCCAGTCCAGCCCAGTAGAGCCCAGTCCAGCCCAGTGAAGCCCAATCCAGCTCAGTGGAGCCCAGTCCAGCCCAGTAGAGCCCAGTCCAGCCCAGTCCAGCTCAGTGGAGCCCAGTCCAGCCCAGTAGAGCTCAGTCCAGCCCAGTAGAGCCCAGTCCAGCCCAGCCCAGCCCAGTAGAGCCCAGTCCAGCCCAGTGGAGCCCAGTGGAGCCCAGTCCAGCCCAGCCCAGCCCAGTACAGCCCATTCCAGCCCAGTAGAGCCCAGTCCAGCCAAGTCCAGCCCGGTGGAGCCCAGTCCAGCCCAGTACAGCCCAGTCCAGCCCAGTAGAGCCCAGTCCAGCCCAGTCCAGCTCAGTGGAGCCCAGTCCAGCCCAGTAGAGCCCAGTCCAGCCCAGTAGAGTCCAGTCCAGCCCAGTGGAGCCCAGTCCAGCCCAGTGCAGCCAGCACAGTCCAGCTCAGTGGAGCCCATTCCAGCCCAGTAGAGTCCAGTCCAGCCCAGTAGAGCCCAGTCCAGCCCAGTGGAGCCCAGTCCAACCCAGTGGAGCCTAGTCCAGCCCAGCCCAGTCCAGCTCAGTGGAGCCCAGCCCAGTAGAGCCCAGTCCAGCCCAGTAGAGCCCAGTCCAGCCCAGCCCAGCCAGGTACAGCCCAGTCCAGCCCAGTAGAGCCCAGTCCAGCCCAGTGCAGCCAGCCCAGTCCAGCTCAGTGGAGCCCAGTCCAGCCCAGTAGAGCCCAGTCCAGCCCAGTAGAGCCCAGTCCAGCCCAGTAGAGCACAGTCCAGCCCAGTGGAGCCCAGTCCAGCCAAGTAGAGCCCAGTCCAGCCCAGTAGAGCCCAGTCCAGCCCAGTGGAGCCCAGTCCAACCCAGTGGAGCCTAGTCCAGCCCAGCCCAGTCCAGCTCAGTGGAGCCCAGCCCAGTAGAGCCCAGTCCAGCCCAGTAGAGCCCAGTCCAGCCCAGCCCAGCCAGGTACAGCCCAGTCCAGCCCAGTAGAGCCCAGTCCAGCCAAGTCCAGCCCAGTGGAGCCCAGTCCAGCCCAGTAGAGCCCAGTCCAGCCCAGCCCAGTGGAGCCCAGTCCAGCCCATTCCAGCCCAGTCCAGCCCAGTAGAGCCCAGTCCAGCCCAGTCCAGCCCAGTCCAGCTCAGTGGAGCCCAGTCCAGCCCAGTAGAGCCCAGTCCAGCCCAGTAGAGCCCAGTCCAGCCCAGCCCAGCCCAGTCCAGCCCAGTAGAGCCCATCCAGCCCAGTGGAGCCCAGTCCAGCCCAGTGCAGCCAGCCCAGTCCAGTCCAGTGCAGCCCATCTCATCCCAGTCCAGCTAAGTCCAGTGGAACCCAGTCCAGCCCAGTAGAGCCCAGTCCAGCCCAGTAGAGCCCAGTCCAGCCCAGTGAAGCCCAATCCAGCTCAGTGGAGCCCAGTCCAGCCCAGTAGAGCCCAGTCCAGCCCAGTCCAGCTCAGTGGAGCCCAGTCCAGCCCAGTAGAGCTCAGTCCAGCCCAGTAGAGCCATGTCCAGCCCAGCCCAGCCCAGTAGAGCCCAGTCCAGCCCAGTGGAGCCCAGTGGAGCCCAGTCCAGCCCAGCCCAGCCCAGTACAGCCCATTCCAGCCCAGTAGAGCCCAGTCCAGCCAAGTCCAGCCCGGTGGAGCCCAGTCCAGCCCAGTAGAGCCCAGTCCAGCCCAGTAGAGCCCAGTCCAGCCCAGTCCAGCTCAGTGGAGCCCAGTCCAGCCCAGTAGAGCCCAGTCCAGCCCAGTGGAGCCCAGTAGAGCCCAGTCCAGCCCAGTAGAGTCCAGTCCAGCCCAGTGGAGCCCAGTCCAGCCCAGTGCAGCCAGCACAGTCCAGCTCAGTGGAGCCCATTCCAGCCCAGTAGAGTCCAGTCCAGCCCAGTAGAGCCCAGTCCAGCCCAGTAGAGCCCAGTCCAGCCCAGTAGAGCACAGTCCAGCCCAGTGGAGCCCAGTCCAGCCAAGTAGAGCCCAGTCCAGCCCAGTAGAGCCCAGTCCAGCCCAGTGGAGCCCAGTCCAAACCAGTGGAGCCTAGTCCAGCCCAGCCCAGTCCAGCTCAGTGGAGCCCAGCCCAGTAGAGCCCAGTCCAGGACAGTAGAGCCCAGTCCAGCCCTGCCCAGCCAGGTACAGCCCAGTCCAGCCCAGTAGAGCCCAGTCCAGCCCAGTGCAGCCAGCCCAGTCCAGCTCAGTGGAGCCCATTCCAGCCCAGCCCAGCCAGGTACAGCCCAGTCCAGCCCAGTAGAGCCCAGTCCAGCCAAGTCCAGCCCAGTGGAGCCCAGTCCAGCCCAGTAGAGCCCAGTCCAGCCCAGTGGAGCCCAGTCCAGCCCAGTCCAGCCCAGTCCAGCCCAGTAGAGCCCAGTCCAGCCCAGTAGAGCCCAGTCCAGCCCAGTCCAGCTCAGTGGAGCCCAGTCCAGCCCAGTAGAGCCCAGTCCAGCCCAGTAGAGCCCAGTCCAGCCCAGCCCAGCCCAGTCCAGCCCAGTAGAGCCCATCCAGCCCAGTGGAGCCCAGTCCAGCCCAGTGCAGCCAGCCCAGTCCAGTCCAGTGCAGCCCATCTCATCCCAGTCCAGCTAAGTCCAGTGGAACCCAGTCCAGCCCAGTAGAGCCCAGTCCAGCCCAGTAGAGCCCAGTCCAGCCCAGTGAAGCCCAATCCAGCTCAGTGGAGCCCAGTCCAGCCCAGTAGAGCCCAGTCCAGCCCAGTCCAGCTCAGTGGAGCCCAGTCCAGCCCAGTAGAGCTCAGTCCAGCCCAGTAGAGCCATGTCCAGCCCAGCCCAGCCCAGTAGAGCCCAGTCCAGCCCAGTGGAGCCCAGTGGAGCCCAGTCCAGCCCAGCCCAGCCCAGTACAGCCCATTCCAGCCCAGTAGAGCCCAGTCCAGCCAAGTCCAGCCCGGTGGAGCCCAGTCCAGCCCAGTAGAGCCCAGTCCAGCCCAGTAGAGCCCAGTCCAGCCCAGTCCAGCTCAGTGGAGCCCAGTCCAGCACAGTAGAGCCCAGTCCAGCCCAGTGGAGCCCAGTAGAGCCCAGTCCAGCCCAGTAGAGTCCAGTCCAGCCCAGTGGAGCCCAGTCCAGCCCAGTGCAGCCAGCACAGTCCAGCTCAGTGGAGCCCATTCCAGCCCAGTAGAGTCCAATCCAGCCCAGTAGAGCCCAGTCCAGCCCAGTAGAGCCCAGTCCAGCCCAGTAGAGCACAGTCCAGCCCAGTGGAGCCCAGTCCAGCCAAGTAGAGCCCAGTCCAGCCCAGTAGAGCCCAGTCCAGCCCAGTGGAGCCCAGTCCAACCCAGTGGAGCCTAGTCCAGCCCAGCCCAGTCCAGCTCAGTGGAGCCCAGCCCAGTAGAGCCCAGTCCAGGACAGTAGAGCCCAGTCCAGCCCAGCCCAGCCAGGTACAGCCCAGTCCAGCCCAGTAGAGCCCAGTCCAGCCCAGTGCAGCCAGCCCAGTCCAGCTCAGTGGAGCCCATTCCAGCCCAGTAGAGTCCAGTCCAGCCCAGTAGAGCCCAGTCCAGCCCAGTAGAGCCCAGTCCAGCCCAGTAGAGCACAGTCCAGCCCAGTGGAGCCCAGTCCAGCCAAGTAGAGCCCAGTCCAGCCCAGTGGAGCCCAGTCCAACCCAGTGGAGCCTAGTCCAGCCCAGCCCAGTCCAGCTCAGTGGAGCCCAGCCCAGTAGAGCCCAGTCCAGCCCAGTAGAGCCCAGTCCAGCCCAGCCCAGCCAGGTACAGCCAAGTCCAGCCCAGTGGAGCCCAGTCCAGCCCAGTAGAGCCCAGTCCAGCCCAGTAGAGCCCAGTCCAGCCCAGTCCAGCTCAGTGGAGCCCAGCCAAGTAGAGCTCAGTCCAGCCCAGTGGTGCCCAGTCCAGCCCAGTAGAGCCCAGTCCAGCCCAGTAGAGCCCAGTCCAGCCCAGTCCAGCCCAGTGGAGCCTAGTCCAGCCCAGTAGAGCCCAGTCCAGCCCAGTAGAATCCAGTCCAGCCCAGTAGAGCCCAGTCCAGCCCAGTGGAGCCCAGTCCAGCCCAGTGGAGCCCAGTCCAGCCCAGTGGAGCCCAGTGGAGCCCAGTCCAGCCCAGCCCAGCCCAGTCCAGCTCAGTGGAGCCCAGCCCAGTAGAGCCCAGTCCAGCCCAGTCCAGCCCAGTACAGCCCAGTCCAGCCCAGTAGAGCCCAGTCCAGCCCAGTAGAGCCCAGTCCAGCCCAGTCCAGCTCAGTGGAGCCCAGTCCAGCCCAGTAGAGCCCAGTCCAGCCCAGTAGAGCCCAGTCCAGCCCAGCCCAGCCCAGTCCAGCCCAGTAGAGCCCAGTCCAGCCCAGTGGAGCCCAGTAGAGCCCAGTCCAGCCCAGTAGACTCCAGTCCAGCCCAGTAGAGCCCATCCAGCCCAGTGGAGCCCAGTCCAGCCCAGTAGAGCCCAGTCCAGCCCAGTAGAGCCCAGTCCAGCCCAGTCCAGCTCAGTGGAGCCCAGTCCAGCCCAGTAGAGCCCAGTCCAGCCCAGTAGAGCCCAGTCCAGCCCAGCCCAGCCCAGTAGAGCCCAGTCCAGCCCAGTAGAGCCCAGTCCAGCCCAGTAGAGCCCAGTCCAGCCAAGTCCAGCCCAGTGGAGCCCAGTCCAGCCCAGTGGAGCCCAGTCCAGCCCAGTCCAGCTCAGTGGAGCCCAGTCCAGCCCAGTAGAGCCCAGTCCAGCCCAGTGGAGCCCAGTGGAGCCCAGTGGAACCCAGTACAGCCCAGTAGAGCCCAGTCCAGCCCAGTAGAGCCCCGTCCAGCCCAGTGAAGCCCAATCCAGCCCAGTAGAGCCCAGTAGAGCCCAGTCCAGCCCAGTCCAGCCCAGTCCAGCTCAGTGGAGCCCAGTCCAGCCCAGTAGAGCCCAGTCCAGCCCAGTAGAGCCCAGTCCAGCCCAGCCCAGCCCAGTAGAGCCCAGTCCAGCCCAGTGGAGCCCAGTGGAGCCCAGTCCAGCCCAGCCCAGCCCAGTACAGCCCATTCCAGCCCAGTATAGCCCAGTCCAGCCAAGTCCAGCCCAGTGGAGCCCAGTCCAGCCCAGTAGAGCCCAGTCCAGCCCAGCCCAGCCCAGTCCAGCCCAGTCCAGCTCAGTGGAGCCCAGTCCAGCCCAGTAGAGCCCAGTCCAGCCCAGTGGAGCCCAGTGGAGCCCAGTAGAGCCCAGTCCAGCCCAGTAGAGTCCAGTCCAGCCCAGTAGAGCCCAGTCCAGCCCAGTGGAGCCCAGTCCAGCCCAGTGCAGCCAGCCCAGTCCAGCTCAGTGGAGCCCATTCCAGCCCAGTAGAGTCCAGCCCAGTAGAGCCCAGTCCAGCCCAGTAGAGCCCAGCCCAGCCCAGTGGAGCCCAGTCCAGCCAAGTAGAGCCCAGTCCAGCCCAGTAGAGCCCAGTCCAGCCCAGTGGAGCCCAGTCCAACCCAGTGGAGCCTAGTCCAGCCCAGCCCAGTCCAGCTCAGTGGAGCCCAGCCCAGTAGAGCCCAGTCCAGCCCAGTAGAGCCCAGTCCAGCCCAGCCCAGCCCAGTACAGCCCAGTCCAGCCCAGTAGAGCCCAGTCCAGCCAAGTCCAGCCCAGTGGAGCCCAGTCCAGCCCAGTAGAGCCCAGTCCAGCCCAGTAGAGCCCAGTCCAGCCCAGTCCAGCTCAGTGGAGCCCAGCCCAGTAGAGCTCAGTCAAGCCCAGTAGAGCCCAGTCCAGCCCAGTCCAGCCCAGTGGAGCCCAGTCCAGCCCAGTAGAGCCCAGTCCAGCCCAGTAGAGTCCAGTCCAGCCCAGTAGAGCCCAGTCCAGCCCAGTGGAGCCCAGTGGAGCCCAGTAGAGCCCAGTCCAGCCCAGTAGAGCCCAGTCCAGCCCAGTCCAGCTCAGTGGAGCCCAGCCCAGTAGAGCCCAGTCCAGCCCAGTAGAGCCCAGTCCAGCCCAGTAGAGCCCAGTCCAGCCCAGCCCAGCCCAGTCCAGCCCAGTAGAGCCCAGTCCAGCCCAGTGGAGCCCAGTGGAGCCCAGTAGAGCCCAGTCCAGCCCAGTAGACTCCAGTCCAGCCCAGTAGAGCCCATCCAGCCCAGTGGAGCCCAGTCCAGCCCAGTGCAGCCAGCCCAGTCCAGTCCAGTGCAGCCCATCTCATCCCAGTCCAGCTAAGTCCAGTGGAACCCAGTCCAGCCCAGTAGAGCCCAGTCCAGCCGAGTAGAGCCCAGTCCAGCCCAGTGGAGCCCAGTCCAGCCCAGTAGAGCCCAGTCCAACCCAGTAGAGCCCAGTCCAGCCCAGTCCAGCTCAGTGGAGCCCAGTCCAGCCCAGTAGAGCCCAGTCCAGCCCAGTAGAGCCCAGTCCAGCCCAGCCCAGCCCAGTAGAGCCCAGTCCAGCCCAGTAGAGCCCAGTCCAGCCCAGTAGAGCCCAGTCCAGCCAAGTCCAGCCCAGTGGAGCCCAGTCCAGCCCAGTAGAGCCCAGTCCAGCCCAGTCCAGCTCAGTGGAGCCCAGTCCAGCCCAGTAGAGCCCAGTCCAGCCCAGTGGAGCCCAGTGGAGCCCAGTGGAACCCAGTACAGCCCAGTAGAGCCCAGTCCAGCCCAGTAGAGCCCCGTCCAGCCCAGTGAAGCCCAATCCAGCCCAGTAGAGCCCAGTAGAGCCCAGTCCAGCCCAGTCCAGCCCAGTCCAGCTCAGTGGAGCCCAGTCCAGCCCAGTAGAGCCCAGTCCAGCCCAGTAGAGCCCAGTCCAGCCCAGCCCAGCCCAGTAGAGCCCAGTCCAGCCCAGTGGAGCCCAGTGGAGCCCAGTCCAGCCCAGCCCAGCCCAGTACAGCCCATTCCAGCCCAGTATAGCCCAGTCCAGCCAAGTCCAGCCCAGTGGAGCCCAGTCCAGCCCAGTAGAGCCCAGTCCAGCCCAGTAGAGCCCAGTCCAGCCCAGTCCAGCTCAGTGGAGCCCAGTCCAGCCCAGTAGAGCCCAGTCCAGCCCAGCCCAGTCCAGCTCAGTGGAGCCCAGCCCAGTAGAGCCCAGTCCAGCCCAGCCCAGCCAGGTAAAGCCAAGTCCAGCGCGGGGCACCAATGCAGAGCAGAGTGTAATGGTGTTTATTTTATTGGATGTTTATTTCACTCTGTAAAACACTCAGAGACCTGGGGAGTGATATGTGTATGCATTTCTCTGCTTTTCCCTCTTTCTCTACCTCCTTCTCCCTCTCTCTCTCTCTCTCTCTCTCTCTCTCTCTCTCTCTCTCTCTCTCTCTCTCTCTCTCTCTCTCTCCCCCTCTCTCCTCTCCCTCTCTCTCTCCTTCTCTCTCTCTCTCTCTCTCTCTCTCTCTCTCTCTCTCTCTCTCTCTCTTTCTTAACCCACATATCTTTCCACTCTCTCCATCTTCCCCTCCCCAGCTCTTTCTCCCTTCCCTCTCCATCTCTCTTCCTACCCCTATCTATCTATCTATCTATCTATCTATCTACTATCTATCTATCTATCTATCTATCTATCTATCTATCTATCTATCTATCTATCTATCTATCTATCTATCTATCTATCTATCTATCTATCTATCTACTCCCCTGTCATCTCTCTATCTTTCGCTCTCTCCACTCCCATCTCATCTCTCTATCTTTTGCTCTCTCCACTACCCCCTCATCTATCTAGCCCTCTCTCCACTACCCCCTCATCTATCTACCACTCTCTCCACTCCCCCCTCATCTCTATATCCCCCGTTCCCCTCTCTCTCTCCACTCCCCCCTCATCTATCTACCCCTCTCTCCACTCTCCCCTCGTATATCTACCACTCTCTCCACTCCCCCTCATCTCTCTATCACCCGTTCCCCTACTCTTTTCTACTCCACTCTCATCGTCCCCCGTTCCCCTTCCTATCCTCTTCTCCTCACCTTTTTCCCCCCGTCATCTCTCATCACTCGCCTCCTCCGCTCGCTCTCCCCTCATCTCTCTATCTCCCGTTCACCTCTCCCTCCACTCCCCCCTATCTCTTCTACCCTCCTGTTCCCCTCTCTCTCCTCCACACCCCCTCATCCCTCTCTACCCCATCTCTCTCCTCCCCCCTCATCTCTCACCCCTCTCTCCACTCCCCCTCATCTCTCTCTACCCCGTTCCCCTCTCTCTCCACTCCCCTCATCTCTACTCCCCCCGTTTCCCCCCTCTCTCTCCACTCCCCCCTCATCTCTCTATCCCCCCGTTCTCCCCTCTCTCCACTCCCTAATAGCTCTCTATCCCCCCGTTCCCTCTCTCTCTCCACTTCCCCTCATTCTCTATCCACCTCCCTCCCCCCCCCTCTCTCTCCACTCCCTTCATCTCTCTATCCCCGTTACCCTCTCTCTCTCCACTCCCCCTCATCTCTCTATCCCCCCGTTCCCCTCTCTCTCTCTCCACTCCCGCTCATCTTCTCTATCTCCCCCGTTCCCCTCTTCTCTCCACTCCCCTCATCTCTCTATCCCCCGTTCCCCCTCTCTCTCCATCCCCCCATCTCTCTTATCCCCCCGTTTCCCCTCTCTCTCTCTCCACTCCCCCTCATCTCTCTATCCCCCCCGTTCCCCCCTCCTTCCCACTCCCACCTCATCTCTCTATCCCCCCGTTCCCCTCTCTCTCTCCACTCCCCCTCAATCTCTCTATCCCCCCGTTTCCCTCTCTCTCTCCACTCCCCTCATCTCTCTATCCCCCGTCACCCCTCTCTCTCTCTCCACTTCCCCTCATCTATCTATCCCCGTTCCCCCTCTCTCTCCACTCCCCCTCATCTCTCTATCCCCCCATTCTCCTCTCCATCTCCTTGTGTAAGTACTGTATGTCTTGGGTATTTCCTCCAGCAGAGTGTTTATATCAGTAATCTGTTCAGCCAGACGTTTTAAATAACATCTCTACGTGTTTAGAAACACTGCCCAGACCCTCTAATGAATTTATGTTAATGCCTGACTCTACTGCTGCTGCTGTGTGTATGCGTGTGTGTGTGTGTGTGCGTGCGCATGCGTGTGTGTGTGTGTGTGTGTGTGTGTGTGTGTGTGTGTGTGTGTGTGTGTGTGTGTGTGTGTGTGTGTGTGTGTGTGTGTGTGTGTGTGTGTGTGTGTGTGCGTGTGAGTGTGAGTGTGAGTGTAATGTCACCACTGACGGTATACACATTCAAATTTGCACCAATAAAAGTCTGTTGTGGCAGTTGAAACAGGGGTCTAAACTTGGCTCAAGTACACATAGACAGTCATACAGTCACAGTCATACAGTCACAGTCACAGTCATACATTCATACAGTCGTACAGTCACAGTCATACAGTCACAGTCATACAGTCATACAGTCACAGTCATACAGTCACAGTCATACAGTCACAGTCACAGTCATACAGTCACAGTCATACAGTCACAGTCATACAGTCACAGTCATACAGTCACAGTCATACTCACAGTCACAGTAGATACGTCAGTCATACCAGTCTACAGTCACAGTCATACAGTCATACAGTCATACAGTCATACAGTCATACAGTCACAGTTCATACAGTCACAGCATACAGTCATACAGTTATACAGTCCGTTACAGTCACAGTCAACAGTCACGCACAGTCATACAGTCACAGTCATACAGTCACAGTCATACAGTCATACAGTCACAGTCATACAGTCACAGTCATACAGTCACAGTCATACAGTCACAGTCATACAGTCACAGTCACAGTCATACCGTCACAGTCATACAGTCATACAGTCACAGTCACAGTCATACAGTCATACAGTCACAGTCATACAGTCACAGTCATACGCACAGTCAACAGTCACATCATCATCACAGTCACAGTCATACCGTCACAGTCATACAGTCATACAGTCACAGTCATACAGTCATACAGTCACAGTCATACAGTCACAGTCACAGTCATACAGTCATACAGTCACAGTCATACACGTGGAGTGTATGTAATGAACAATGAATCCCAATAAACAGGAGAGAACGTGCAGGGAGTTCAAGTACAGCTTTCCTGTTAGATGATGTAATGTTATCCTACAGTGTGACTCAACTGAGCCATTACTCTTGGGGGAACATAGGCTATCATGTACATGTACATCATCTAATGATATTTACGATTTTCCTTTCAATTTCAATGTCACAATTGTTCTATTAATTACTTCAATATACGATTCCAAAATGGTAATATGTCAATGTAAGATATAGAAGAGCAATATCAATATCATCACAAGCACAAGGTACAATTACTCATGGGACGAGCGTGGGACTTGGGAGGTGTGTGAGTTGAGAGAGAGGAGAAAGAGAGTCTGACACACAGGCAGATTGCAGAGTACCCTGATGGTAGATGAGAAGCTCTTCAGCCAATGAAGGCCCCTCGTCTGTGCGTGTGCTCTCTCTCCCTCTCTGACTAACCCGTCATTTGTCGGCCCAGTCTCATCAGGACAGACAGGTGTGATTATATTCAAATGAGATAGCTGTCACTGTGATGACTTCCTCTGTAATGTTTACCTGTTTTCATACGCCTGCTGAAACATGATGTAGGAATTCTTTAGCGTTCAAATATGACAAGATAATAGACCTATCAGGCAATATCAAGTGTAATTCATTCATTTGACGGTGTAGAGTAATGTAAGAAACTGCAATGGAAGTGTGTGTGTGTGTGTTTTGAGTGTGTCTGTGCTCCATACATTTGAGAGGAACAAAGGTGAATCAAGTGATTTGTTGCAATCGCATGTAATGCTGCTGGCCATGGCCCGTATCCACACAGCGTCTCAGAAAACGGCCCTAGCAATCCTGTTAACACCTGGTTTAAGACTAAAACAAGTCCCAGCTGAGAGTAGGTTTTAGGATGATGTTAACAAACTCTGAGCCAGAAGTAAATCAACTCATAAAAGTTTACATACTGTATGCCGTAGATGCTTTCAATTGCCCAATTTATAGGCATACCCAAAATAGGCATATTTTGTGCTTCATAACTTGAACATTTAAGTTTAAAATGATCAAAAGAAAAATATGTGATTATTAGCCTTGTGGTTATAAGTATTTAGGCATATCATTTGAATTATGCCTAATTTGAAATAATTGTAAAAGCGCAAGAAGTAGGCTACTGTCACATGCAGGTCCAGATGAATTATGGGTTGATCACATAAAAACAACCAAACATTCTTTCAACAACTATCCTGCAGGAACCACTGACTTGCTGCCTTTTTCTATTATCAAGACACCAGCTGGCAACGCTTAAATGGTTAGGACAGCTCACAAGTTCTCCTAATTATTGGTTGACGAGGTGGAAGTCACGACTAAAGAGGATTCATGCATAGCTTTTATTTTTACACACAAGAGTAGGAGTAAAATCCCTCTATTATCAGCACTTATGACAAATGTTCTACTCTGAGACGTTTTGTTTATATGGCCCCAGATCTCCACACACACTGCCAGGTCTTCTGAACAGGCTGTTTATTCATATCCAATTTAACCAGCAGGAGGGCTGAAGTCCCTCACATAAACCCCTCTCTGGAGAAATATGATTTTCCAACCCTACTTCACCCCTCACTGGCTGGTGACTGTAAATTCCTGTTTGTGTGTGTGGCTGACAATATACAGTATGTATGTCTGACTGAGTGTATAGTGAGACAGATAGAAAAACTATTCATTTCCACCTCGCACAAATTTACCCAGAGTACCAACTTTTCAAACAACTGGTCTGGATCTGTGCGTGCTTGTGTGTATGTGTGTGGGCATGTGTGTGTTCGTGGGCACGTGTGTGTGTGTGTTCAGCCCCTAAATAAGCGGTCTGGACTGTCATGTAGCTGTTACTGCGGCTTCCATGCAGTATAGCCATAAAACACAGAGAATCAGCCCCTAAGACATAAATGACACCTTTGTTTGTTGGCTGGAGAGAACATAACATATCAGAGACATAGAGAGAGAAAGAGAGAAGGAGAGTGGGAAGGGCAGAGAGAAAGAGAGGAGAGGGAAGGGGCAGAGAGAAAGAGAGAGGGAAGAGGAAGAGAGAAAGAGAGAAGGGGAAAGGGAAGGGGCAAGAGAGAAAGAGAGAAGGAGAGAGGGAAGGGGCAAGAGAAAGAGAGAAGGAGAGAGGAAAGGGCAGAGTGAAAGAGAAGAGGAAGGGAAGAGAGAAAGAGAGATGGGGAGAGGGAAGGGGCAGAGAGAAAGAGAGAAGAATAGAGGGAAGGGAAAGGAGAGAAAGGGAGAAGGAGAGTGGGAAAGGGCAGAGAGAAAGAGAGGAGAGGGAAGGGGCAGAGAGAAAGAGAGAGGGAAGAGGAAGAGAGAAAGAGAGAAGGGGAAAGGGAAGGGGCAAGAGAGAAAGAGAGAAGGAGAGAGGGAAGGGGCAAGAGAAAGAAAGAAGGAGAGCGGGAAAGGGCAGAGTGAAAGAGAAAGAGGGAAGGGGAAGAGAGAAAGAGAGAAGGGGAGAGGGAAGGGGCAGAGAGAAAGAGAGAAGAATAGAGGGAAGGGAAAGGAGAGAAAGGGAGAAGGAGAGTGGGAAAGGGCAGAGAGAAAGAGAGGAGAGGGAAGGGGCAGAGAGAAAGAGAGAGGGAAGAGGAAGAGAGAAAGAGAGAAGGGGAAAGGGAAGGGGCAAGAGAGAAAGAGAGAAGGAGAGAGGGAAGGGGCAAGAGAAAGAAAGAAGGAGAGCGGGAAAGGGCAGAGTGAAAGAGAAGAGGAAGGGGAAGAGAGAAAGGAGAAGGGGAGAGGGAAGGGGCAGAGAAGAAGGAGAAGGAGAGAGGGAAGGGGCAGAGAGAAAAGAGAAAGGAGAGCGGGACGGGAGACGAGAAAGAGAGAAGGAGAGCGGGAAGGTGCAGAGAGAAAGAGAGAAGGGGAGCGGGAAGGGGCAGAGAGAAAGAGAGAAGGAGAGAGGGAAGGGGAAGAAGAGAAAGAGAGAAGGAGAGCGGGAAGGGGCAGAGAGAAAGAAAGAAGGAGAGCGGGAAGGGGCAGAGAGAAAGAGACGGAGAAAGGGAAGGGGCAGAGAGAAAGAGAGAAGGAGAGAGGGAAGGGGAAGAGAAAGAGAGAAGGATAGAGGGAAGGGGAAGGAGAGAAAGAGAGAAGGAGATTGGGAAAGGGCAGAGAGAAAGAGAGGAGAGGGAAGGGGCAGAGAGAAAGAGAGAAGGAGAGAGGGAAGGGGAAGAGAGAAAGAGAGAAGAGAGAGGGAAGGAGAGGAGAAAGAAGAAGGGGAGAGGGACGGGGCAGAGAAAAGAGAGAAGGAGAGAGGGAAGGGGCAAGAGAAAGAGAGAAGGAGAGTGGGAAAGGGCAGAGAGAAAGAGAAAGAGGGAAGGGGAAGAGAGAAAGAGAGAAGGGGAGAGGGAAGGGGCAGAGAGAAGAGAGAAGGAGAGAGGAAGGGAAGAGAGAAAGAGAGAAGAGGAGAGGGAAGGGGCAGAGAGAAAGAGAGAAGGAGAGCGGGAAGGGGCAGAGAGAAAGAGAGAAGGAGAGATGGAAGGGGCAAGAGAAGGATAGAGGGATAGAGGGAAGGGGAAGGAGAGAAAGAGAGAAGGAGAGCAGGAAAGGGCAGAGAGAAAGAGAGGAGATGGAAGGGGCAGAGAGAAAGAGAAAAGGAGAGAGGGAAGGAGAAGAGAGAAAGAGAGAAGGAGAGAGGGAAGGGAAGAGAGAAAGAGAGAAGGGGAGAGGGAAGGGGCAAGAGAGAAAGAGAGAAGGAGAGAGGGAAGGGAAGAGAGAAAGAGAGAAGGGGAGAGGGAAAGGGCAGAGAGAAAGAGAGAAAGAGGGAAGGGGCAGAGAGAAAGATAGATGGAGACAGGGAAGGGGCAGAGAGAAAGAGAGAAGGAGAGCGGGAAAGGGCAGAGAGAAATTGAAAGAGGGAAGGGGAAGAGAGAAAGAGAGAAGGGGAGAGGGAAGGGGAAGGAGAGAAAGAGAGAAGGAGAGAGGGAAGGGGCAGAGAGAAAGAGAGAAGGAGAGAGGGAAGGGGAACAGAGAAAGAGAGAAGGAGAGAGGGAAGGGGAAGAGAGAAAGAGAGAAGGGGAGAGGGAAGGGGCAAGAGAGAAAGAGAGAAGGAGAAAGGGAAGGGGCAGAGAGAAAGAGAAAGACGGAAGGGGAAGAGAGATGGAGAGAAGGGGAGAGGGGAGGGGCAGAGAGAAAGAGAGAAGGAGAGAGGGAAGGGGAAGAGAGAAAGAGAGAAGGGGAGAGGGAAGGGGCAGAGAGAAAGAGAGAAGGGGAGAGGGAAGGGGCAGAGAGAAGGAGAGAAGGGGAGAGGGAAGGGGAAGAGAGAAAGAGAGAAGGGGAGCGGGAAGGGGCAGAGAGAAAGAGAGAAGGGGAGAGGGAAGGAGCAAGAGAGAAAGAGAAAGAGGGAAGGGGAAGAGAGAAAGAGAGAAGGGGAGAGGGAAGGGGCAGAGAAGAAAGAAGGATAGAGGGAAGGGGAAGGAGAGAAAGAGAGAAGGAGAGAGGGAAGGGGAAGAGAGAAAGAGAGAAGGGGAGAGGGAAGGGGCAATAGAGAAAGAGAGAAGGAGAGAGGGAAGGGGCAAGAGAAAGAGAGAAGGAGAGTGGGAAAGGGCAGAGAGAAAGAGAAAGAGGGAAGGGGAAGAGAGAAGAGGAAGGGGAGAGGGAAGGGGCAGAGAGAAAAGAGGCGATAGAGGGAAGGGAAGGAGAGAAAGAGAGAGAGAAGAGAGGGAGGGGCAGAGAGAAAGAGAGGATAGAGGGAAGGGGAAAGGAGAGAAGAGAGAGAGGGAGAGGGAAGGGCAGAGAGGAAAGAGAGAAGGGGAGAGGAAGGGGCAGAGAGAAAGAGAGAAGGGAGAGGGAAGGGGCAGAGAGAAAGAGAGAAGGGAGAGGGAAGGGGCAGAGAGAAAGAGAGAAGGGGAGAGGGAAGGAGCAAGAGAGAAAGAGAAAGAGGGAAGGGGAAGAGAGAAAGAGAGAAGGGGAGAGGGAAGGGGCAGAGAGAAAGAGAGGATAGAGGGAAGGGGAAGGAGAGAAAGAGAGAAGGGGAGGGAAGGGGCAGAGAGAAAGAGAGAAGGGGAGAGGGAAGGGGCAGAGAGAAAGAGAGAAGGGGAGAGGGAAGGGGCAGAGAGAAAGAGAGAAGGGGAGAGGGAAGGGGCAGAGAGAAAGAGAGAAGGGGAGAGGGAAGGAGCCAGAGAGAAAGAGAAAGAGGGAATTGGAAGAGAGAAAGAGAGAAGGGGAGAGGGAAGGGGCGAGAAAGAGAGGATAGAGGGAAGGGGAAGGAGAGAAAGAGAGAAGGAGAGAGGGAAGGGAAGAAGAAAGAGAGAAGGAGAGTGGGAAAGGGCAGAGAGAAGAGAAGAGGGAAGGGGAAGAGAGAAAGAGAGAAGGGAGGAGAGGGAAGGGCAGGAGAAAGAGAGGATAGAGGGAAGGGGAAGGAGAGAAAGAAAGAAGGAGAGAGGGAAGGGAAAGAGAGAAAGAGAGAAGGGGAGAGGGAAGGGGCAGAGAGAAAGAGAGAAGGGGAGAGGGAAGGGGCAGAGAGAAAGAGAGAAGGGGAGAGGGAAAGGGGCAGAGAGAAAGAGAGAAGTGGGTGAGGGAAGGGGCAGAGATAAAGAGAGAAGGGGAGAGGGAAGGGGCAGAAGAGAAAGAGAGAAGGGCGAGAGAGAGGAAGGGCAGAGAGAAAAAGAGGCGAGGAGAGAAGGGGAGAGGAAGGAGCAAGAGAGAAAGAGAAAGAGGAAGGGGAATAGAGAAAAGAGAAGAGGAGAGGGAAGGGGCAGAGAGAAAGAAGAAGATAGATGATGAAGGGGAAGGAGAGAAAGAGAGAAGGAGAGAGGGGGGAGGGAGAAGAGAAAAATAAAGGAAGAAGGAATGAAAAAGGAAGAGAAGAGAGAGAAAAGAGGAAGAGAAGAAATAAGGAAAAAGGAAAAAGAGAAAAGGAAAAGAAAAGAGAGAAAGAGGAAGGAAAAAAGAAGGAAAGAAAAGGAAAAGGACAAAAAGAAGAAAGAGAGAAGGAAAAAGAGAAAAAAAGAGGAAAAGAATGAAGAAGGGAAGAGAAAGGGAAGAGAAAGGAGGGAAGAGAGAGAAAGATGGAGAAGGAAAGAAGGAAGAGAGAGAAGAGAGAGAAGAGAGAGGGAAAGGAGGAAAGAGAGAAAAGAGAAGAGGGAAGGGGAGAAAGAAGAGAAAAGAAAGAAGAAGAAAAAGGAAAGAGGAAGGGAGATAGGAAAAAAGAGAAGGGAAAGAGAAAAAAAAAAAGATAAGAAGAGGAAGGGGAGAGAGGAAGAGAGAAGGGGAGAGGGAAGGGGCAATAGAGAAGAGAGAAGGAGGAGAGGGAAGGAAGAGAGAGAGAGAGGGAGAGGGAGGGGAAGAGAGAAAGAGAGGATAGAGGGAAGGGGAAGGAGAGAAAGAGAGAAGGAGAGAGGGAAGGGGAAGAGAGAAAGAGAGAAGGGGAGAGGGAAGGGGCAGAGAGAAAGAGAGGATAGAGGGAGGGGAAGGAGAGAAAGAGAGAAGGGGAGAGGGAAGGGGCAGAGAGAAAGAGAGAAGGGGAGAGGAAGGGGCAGAGAGAAAGAGAGAAGGGAGAGAGAGGGAAGGAAGAGAGAAAGAGAGAAGGAGAAGGGAAGAGCAAGAGAGAGAAAGAGAAGAGGAGAGGGAAGGGGCAGAGAGGAAAGAGAGGAAGGAAGAGCGGGAGGGAAAGGGCAGAGAGATATAAAGAGAGGAGAGGGAAGAGAAGAGTAAGAGAGGAAGGGGAAGAGGAGAAAGGGGAAGAGAGAGGAAGAGGAGAGAGAGAGAGGGAAAGGGGCAGAGAAAAGAGAGAAGGAGAGAGGGAAGGGGAACAGAGGAAAGAGGAGAAGGAGAGAGGGAAGGGGAAGAGAGAAAAGAGAGAAGGGGAGAGGAAGGGCAAGAGAGAAAAGAGAGAAGGAGAGAGGGAAGGGGAAATGAGAAAGAGAGAAGGAGAGGGGAAGGGAGAGGAAAGGGCAGAGAGAAAGAGAAAGGAGAGAAGGGGAAGAGAGATGGAAGAAGGGAGAGGGAGGGGCAGAGAGAAAGAGAGAAAAGGAGAGAGGGAAGGGGAAGAGAAGAAGAGAGAAGGGAGAGGGAAGGGGAAGAGAGAAAGAGAAGAAGGGGAGAGGGAAGGGGCAGAAGAGAAGGAGAGAAGGAGAGGGAAGGGGAAGAGAGAAAGAGGAGAAGGGGAGCGGGAAGGGCAGAGAGAAAGAGAGAAGGTAGGAGAGGGAAGAGAGAGGAGGAAGAGAGAAAGAGAGGGAAGGGAAGAGAGAAAGAGAGAAGGGGAGAGGGAAGGGGGCAGAGAGAAAGAGAGGATGAGGGAAGGGGGAAGGAGAGAAAGAGAGAAGGACGAGAAGGGAAGGGAAAGGAGAGAAAGAGAGAAGGGGAGAGGGAAGGGGCAAAGAGAAAGAAGAAGGAGAGAGGATATGGGCAGAGAAAGAGAGAAGGAGAGTGGGAAAGGGCGAGAGAGAAAGAGAAAGAGGGAAGGTGGAAGAGAGAGAAAGAGAGAAGGGGAGGGAAGGGGCAGAGAAGAGAAGAGAGGATAGAGGGAAGGGGAAGGAGAGAAAGAGAGAAGGAGAGAGGGAAGGGGAAGAGAGAAAGAGAGAAGGGGAGAGGGAAGGGCAGAGAGAGAAAGAGAGGATGAGGGAAGGGAAGGAGAGAAAGAGAGAAGGGAGAGGGAAGGGGCAGAGAGAAAGAGAGAAGGGAGAGGGAAGGGGCAGAGAGAAAGAGAGAGGGAGAGGGAAGGGCAGAGAGAAAGAGAGAAGGGGAGAGGGAAGGAGCAAGAGAGAAAGAGAAAGAGGGAAGGGGAAGAGAGAAAGAGAGAAGGGGAGAGGGAAGGGGCAGAGAGAAAGAGAGGATAGAGGGAAGGGGAAGGAGAGAAAGAGAGAAGGAGAGAGGGAAGGGGAAGAGAGAAAGAGAGAAGGGGAGAGGGAAGGGGCAATAGAGAAAGAGAGAAGGAGAGAGGGAAGGGGCAAGAGAAAGAGAGAAGGAGAGTGGGAAGGGGAAGAGAGAAAGAGAGAAGGAGACAGGGAAAGAGCAGAGAGAGAAGAGAGAAAGGGGAAGGGAGAGGAGAGGAAAGGAGAGAAGGAGAGCGGGAAGGACAGAGAGAAATGAGAAAGAGGAGAGGGAAGAAGAGGAAGAAAAGAGAGAAGGAGGGAGAGGGAAGGGGGGGAAGGAGAGAAAGAGAGAAGGAGAGAGGGAAGGGCAGAGAGAGAGAGAGAAGGAGAGAGGGAAGGGAACAGAGAAAGAGAGAAGGAGAGAGGGAAGGGGAAGAGAGAAAGAGAGAAGGGGAGAGGGAAGGGGCAAGAGAGAAAGAGAGAAGGAGAAAGGGAAGGGGCAAGAGAAAGAGAGAAGGAGAGTGGGAAAGGGCAGAGAGAAAGAGAAAGACGGAAGGGGAAGAGAGAAAGAGAGAAGGGGAGAGGGAAGGGGCAGAGAGAAAGAGAGGATAGAGGGAAGGGGAAGGAGAGAAAGAGAGAAGGAGAGAGGGAAGGGGGAGAGAGAAGAAAGAGAGAAGGGGAGAGGGAAGGGGCAGAGAGAAAGAGAGGATAGAGCGAAGGGGAAGGAGAGAAAGAGAGAAGGGGAGAGGGAAGGGGCAGAGAGAAAGAGAGAAGGGGAGAGGGAAGGGGCAGAGAGAAAGAGAGAAGGGGAGAGGGAAGGGGAAGAGAGAAAGAGAGAAGGAGACAGGGAAAGAGCAGAGAGAAAGAGAAAGAGGGAAGGGGCAGAGAGAAAGAGAGAAGGAGAGCGGGAAAGGGCAGAGAGAAATTGAAAGAGGGAAGGGGAAGAGAGAAAGAGAGAAGGGGAGAGGGAAGGGGAAGGAGAGAAAGAGAGAAGGAGAGAGGGAAGGGGCAGAGAGAAAGAGAGAAGGAGAGAGGGAAGGGGAACAGAGAAAGAGAGAAGGAGAGAGGGAAGGGGAAGAGAGAAAGAGAGAAGGGGAGAGGGAAGGGGCAAGAGAGAAAGAGAGAAGGAGAAAGGGAAGGGGCAAGAGAAAGAGAGAAGGAGAGTGGGAAAGGGCAGAGAGAAAGAGAAAGACGGAAGGGGAAGAGAGATGGAGAGAAGGGGAGAGGGGAGGGGCAGAGAGAAAGAGAGAAGGAGAGAGGGAAGGGGAAGAGAGAAAGAGAGAAGGGGAGAGGGAAGGGGCATAGAGAAAGAGAGAAGGGGAGAGGGAAGGGGCAGAGAGAAAGAGAAAAGGGGAGAGGGAAGGGGAAGAGAGAACGAGAGAAGGAGAGTGGGAAGGGGCAGAGAGAAAGAGAGAAGGAGAGAGGGAAGCGGCAGAGAGAAAGAGAGAAGGAGAGAGGGAAGGGGCAGAGAGAGAGAGAGAAGGAGAGCGGGAAGGGGCAGAGAGCAAGAGAAAGAGGGAAGGGGAGGAGAGAAAGAGAGAAGGGGAGAGGGAAGGGGCAGAGAGAAAGAGAGGATAGAGGGAAGGGGAAGGAGAGAAAGAGAGAAGGAGAGTGGGAAAGGGCAGAGAGAAAGAGAGGAGAGGGAAGGGGAAGAGAGAAAGAGAGAAGGGGAGAGGGAAGGGGCAGAGAGAAAGAGAGAAGGAGAGAGGGAAGGGGCAGAGAGAAAGAGAGAAGGGGAGAGGGAAGGGGAAAGAGAGAAAGAGAGAAGGAGAGCGGGAAAGGGCAGAGAGAAAGAGTGGGAAAGAGAAGGAGAGAGGGAAGGGGCAGAGAGAAAGAGAGAAGGGGAGAGGGAAGGGGCAAGAGAGAAAGAGAAAGAGGGAAGGGGAAGAGAGAAAGAGAGAAGGAGAAAGAGGGAAGGAGGCAGAGTGAAAGAGAGAAGGAGAGCAGGAAGAGGCAGAGAGCAAGAGGGAATGATAACTGTTTATGGCAGTGTTTGGGTTTTCCAGAACATATATATATATTTTTTTTACATTACCTCCAATCCCATCTTGGGTCTGTTTTCTTCCTTTTTCTCTCTTGCTTTCCCCCTTCTCACCTCTCTCTCTCTCTCTCTTTCTCTCTCTCTCTCTCTCTCTCTCTCTCTCTCTCTCCCTCTCTCTCTTCTCTCTCTCTCTCTCTCTTCTCTCCCTCCCTCTCTCTCTCTCTCTCTCTCTCTCTCTCTCTCTCTCTCACTAAACTCTCTATATTTCCTCAGGAAGTAAAGCCTTCATATCTGTCACGGTCTTCCGTGACTTTATCCTTCTGCTTCCTCCTCTCATTGTTACTCTCCGCTTCCTCCACCCTTTCGCTTGAACACTCTTTGACAAGTACTGTATATATATTATTATTTTCTCACAGAAAACTTTAATAAAATCACTGCCAGTTAGGGAATCCTGCTGTAGGATATCGTATTATATTGTGGTGGATACCAGAGGGTTGTGGGGTCTAGGCCTGTTCCCCCTGCCTTCCTCTCCTCTCCCAACTCTCATCTTCAGTGACCCCAGGTGTTCCCCACACTCCGTATAAACACTGAAGCTCTGTGTGTGTGTGTGTGTGTGTGTGTGTGTGTGCGTGCGTGCGTGCGTGCGTGCGTGCGTGCGTGCGTGCGTGCGTGCGTGCGTGCGTGCGTGCGTGTGTGTGTGTGTGTGTGTGTGTGTGTGTGAGAGAGACCTGTGAGCCAGTGCTGCACCTGTGTTTCAGTGGTAACAGTGTAGCTACAAGTCTGTATATGTGCTTAGGAGATCTATTATATCTTGTTTGTTTTATATTGACCACGCTCAGATTCTGCTGCAAGGGACGTGTGTTTGTGTGTGTGTGAGCGCTCGCATTGATTCTGCTGCAGAAGTTAAGTGGGTCAGTGTTTTTGCTGTACTTATTCATGCTGGAGCAAACAGGGTCTCAAGGGCCCGTTTGTGGGTGTGTGTTTGCAGGGTTCACTTGCACTTGATTTATCAATCAAAGTGATCGATCTGCTGTGTTGTCACCTCACCTGACCCACTTACTCTGTAAGGAAGACCAAGTTACATGTATCATTGGTGTGTAATGAGGTATTGAGTAAGATAATCTAGTGATTAAAACATTAGGAACCTTACTGAGGAGACTGTTTAACCCTTATGTCTAATTAGCATAATACAAACATTCGCATAATACAGTATACAAATCCCCATAAAAATCCATACATTTAAGATGCGTCTACATCCACCGCATCCGCCTGTGTCGCACCACATCTGTTAGAGCGGTGTTTCAAATCAAATGTATTTATTAGCCTCTTAATAGCTGATATATTAAGTGGTTACAGAAACCCAATAAAACCCAAAACAGCAACCAATGGAGGTGTAGAAGCCACGGTAGCTAGGAAAAAACTCCTAGAATGGCCAAAACCTAGGAAGAAACCTAGAGAGGAACCAGGCTATGAAGGGTGGCCAGTCCTCTTCTGGCTGTGCGGGTGGAGATTATAACAGAACATGGCCAAGATGTCAAATGTTCATAAATGACCAGCATGGTCAAATAATAATAATCACAGTAGTTGTCGAGGGTGCAACAAGTCAGCAGCTCAGGAGTAAATGTCAGTTGGCTTTTCATAGCAGACCATTGAGATTATCTCTACCGCTCCTGCTGTCTCTAGAGAGTTGAAAACAGCAGGTCTGGGACAGGTAGCACGTCCGGTGAACAGGTCAGGGTTAAATAGCCGCAGGCAGAACAGTTGAAACTGGAGCAGCAGCACGGCCACGTAGGAATGGGGCGAGCAATGGTCCTAGGGCTCAGGTCCTCCGAGAGAGAGAAAGAAAGAAAGAGAGAAAGAGAGAAAGAGAGAATTAGAGAGAGCATACTTAAATTCACACAGGACACCGGATAAGACAGGAGAAATACTCCAGATATAATAGACTGACCCTAGCCCCCCGACAGATAAACTACTGCAGCATAAATACTGGAGGCTGAGGCAGGAGGGGTCAGGAGACACAGTGGCCCCATCCGATGATACCCCCGGACAGGGCCAAACAGGCAGGATATAACCCCACCCACTTTGCCAAAGCACAGCCCCCACACCACTAGAGGGATATCTTCAACCACCAACTTACCATCCTGAGACAAGGCCGAATATAGCCCACAAGGATCTCCGCCACGGCACAACCCAAGGGGGGCGCCAACCCAGACAAGAAGACCACTTCAGCGACTCAACCCACTCAAGTGACGCACCCCTCCTAGGGACGGCATGGAAGAGCACCAGTAAGCCAGTGACTCAGCTCCTGTAATAGGGTTAGAGGCAGAGAATCCCAATGGAGAGAGGGGAACCGGCCAGGCAGAGACAGCAAGGGCGGTTCGTTGCTCCTGAGCCTTTCCGTTCACCTTCACACTCCTGGGCCAGACTACACTTAATCACATGACCTACTGAAGAGATGAGTCTTCAGTAAAGACTTAAAGGTTGAGACCAAGTCTCTCACATGGGTAGGCAGACCATTCCATAAAAATGGAGCCCTATAGGAGAAAGCCCTGCCTCCAGCTGTTTGCTTAGAAATTCTAGGGATAATTAGGAGGCCTGCGTCTTGTGACCGTAGCGGAAAGATAGGTAGGAGCAAGCCCATGTAATGCTTTGTAGGTTAGCAGTAAAACCTTGACATCAGCCCTTGCCTTAACAGGAAGCCAGTGTAGGGGGGCTAGCACTGGAGTAATATGATCAAATTTTTTGGTTCTAGTCAGGATTCTAGCAGCCATATTTAGCACTAACTGAAGTTTATTTAGTGCTTTATCCAGGTAGCCGGAAAGTAGAGCATTGCAGTAGTCTAACCTAGAAGTAACAAAAGCATTGATACATTTTTCTGCATCATTTTTGGACAGGAAGTTTCTGATTTTTGCAATGTTACGTAGATGGAAAAAAGCTGTCCTTGAAACAGTCTTGATATGTTCGTCAAAAGAGAGATCAGGGTCCAGAGTAACCCTGAGGTCCTTCACAGTTTTATTTGAGACGACTGTACAACCATCAAGATTAATTGTCAGATTCAACAGAAGATCTCTTTGTTTCTTGGGACCTAGAACAAGCATCTCTGTTTTGTCCGAGTTTAAAAGTAGAAAGTTTGCAGCCATCCACTTCCTTATGTCTGAAACACAGGCTTCTAGCGAGGGCAATTTTGGGGCTTCACCATGTTTCATTGAAATGTACAGCTGTGTGTCATCCTCATAGCAGTGAAAGTTAACATTATGTTTTCGAATGACATCCCCAAGAGGTAAAATATATAGTGAAAACAATAGTGGTCCTAAAACGGAACCTTGAGGAACACCGAAATGTACAGTTGATTTGTCAGGGGACAAAGCATTCACAGAGACAAATTGATATCTTTCCGACAGATAACATCTAAACCAGGCCAGAACTTGTCCGTGTAGACCAATTTGGGTTTCCAATCTCTCCAAAAGAATGTGGTGATCAATGGTATCAAAAGCAGCACTAAGGTCTAGGAGCACGAGGACAGATGCAGAGCCTCGGTCTGACGCCATTAAAAGGAAATTTACCACCTTCACAAGTGCAGTCTCAGTGCTATGATGGGGTCTAAAACCAGACTGAAGCATTTCGTATACATTGTTTGTCTTCAGGAAGGCAGAGTTTCTGCGGAACAGCTTTTTCAAAAATTTTAGAGAGGAATGGAAGATTCGATATAGGCCGATAGTTTTTTATATTTTCTGGGTCAAGGTTTGGCTTTTTCAAGAGAGGCTTTATTACTGCCACTTTTAGTGAGTTTGGTACACATCCAGTGGATAGAGAGACGTTTATTATGTTCAACATAGGAGGGCCAAGCACAGGAAGCAGCTCTTTCAGTAGTTTAGTTGGAATAGGGTCCAGTATGCAGCTTGAAGGTTTAGAGGCCATGATTATTTTCATCATTGTGTCAAGAGATATAGTACTAAAACACATGAGTGTCTCCCTTGATCCTAGGTCCTGGCAGAGTTGTGCAGACTCAGGACAGCTGAGCTTTGGAGGAATACGCAGATTTAAAGAGGAGTCCTGTAACGTCAGGAGAATGATGGGTGTGGAGTCAGGCGCAGAGAGCAGAAGTTAACGGGAAGAAACGCTTTAATGTCCACAGATAACAGGAACAGGTACAAAAATGGGTGAAGCCAAAACACAGGCGCAAACACAACCCAAAGACCACTGTTACAAAAACCGGACAGCGAAAACCCAAAATCAATAATACACCTCCTACGTACAAATAACAACAAGCCCGCACAAACACAAGCGGGCTAAACAAACTTAAATAGTACCCACCCCAAAACCCAAACAAGGAACAGGTGAAACCTGGTGAAACAGGTGAAACCCGAAAAAGGGATCGGTGGCAGCTAGTAGACCGGCGACGACGACCGCCGAGCGCCACCCGAACAGGAAGGGGAGCCACCTTCGGTAATATTCGTGACAAGTCCGTAATTTGCTTTCTAATGATCATGATCTTTTCCTCAAAGAAGTTCATGCATTTATTACTGCTGTAGTGAAAGCCATCCTCTCTTGGGGAATGCTGCTTTTTAGTTAGCTTTGCGACAGTATCAAAAATACATTTCGGATTGTTCTTATTTCCTCAATTAAGTTGGAAAAATAGGATGATCGAGCAGCAGTGAGGGCTCTTCGATACTGCACGGTACTGTCTTTCCAAGCTAGTCGGAAGACTTCCAGTTTGGTGTGGCGCCATTTCCGTTCCAATTTTCTGGAAGCTTGCTTCAGAGCTCGGGTATTGTCTGTGTACCAGGGAGCTAGTTTCTTATGACAAATGTTTTTAGTTTTTAGGGGTGCAACTGCATCTAGGGTATTGCGCAAGGTTAAATTGAGTTCCTCAGTTAGGTGGTCAACTGATTTTTGTCCTCTGACGTCCTTGGGTAGGCAGAGGGAGTCTGGAAGGGCATCAAGGAATCTTTGGGTTGTCTGAGAATTTATAGCACGGCTTTTGATGCTCCTTGGTTGGGGTCTGAGCAGATTATTTGTTGCAATTGCAAACGTAATGAAATGGTGCTCCGATAGTCCAGGGTTATGAGGAAAAACATTAAGATCCACAACATTTATTCCATGGGACAAAACTAGGTCCAGAGTATGACTGTGGCAGTGAGTAGGTCCAGAGACATGTTGGACAAAACCCACTGAGTCGATGATGGCTCCGAAAGCCTTTTGGAGTGGGTCTGTGGACTTTTCCATGTGAATATTAAAGTCACCAAAAATTAGAACATTATCTGCTACGACTACAAGGTCCGATAGGAATTCAGGGAACTCAGTGAGGAACGCTGTATATGGCCCAGGAGGCCTGTAAACAGTAGCTATAAAAAGTGTTTGTCAGACCATGAGACATCCCGAAAATCGGCCTTCTCACAAAAACTTCTGTAGCATCCAAACGGTTTGGCCTACAAACTTCTATTGCCTACAAACTATCCATCTATGGAAAGATGAGACTCTCTACAAGCGTCTGGAGACTCGTCTGAAGTAGGTTCAGCTGATCAGCCAACTTCTGTCTGTAGCATCCGAACCGCTTGGGCTACACACTAATATGACCCCTCTGTGCAAAGGTGAGACTCACAAGACTCCTCTGAAGGTCCCCCGGTACCAGTTGAAAAAATGAATGGAAGTATATATGGGACAAATATATGAGGTTAAATACATGTATACCATTTTTCCTGATCTCTCTTATATCTCTCAGATATAGGAGACACTTCAGAACAAACTACCTTTTTATAGGTTTTTGGAACAATCTGTTGTTCCATTTAAACATTCAAAATCAAATAGCAAAATGATCCTTAGTAGAAACGCCCCTCCCCTGGCTTAGACAGGGCTTACACTCTGATGGGTTAACGCTCTATGGTGGATCAATAACCTAGCTTTCTGCCAGATTGCAGGCTCCCACTACACACGTACGCACACACGCACGCAGGTTCATTGCCTGCTTTGAGAAATGCATGTAAAAGCCTACTTACTCCGTACAAAAGTCATCCATAGGGCTTTTACATATCTGTTCATGTTGGATATATAACTCTGACATCCTAATCATAATGGGTAGAGCAGTGTACCACCAAATCTCAGTACAGCATGCTGTCTGTCTGCAGCAGTCATTTCTCATTGATATTCAGAGGTTTGGCTTGTTCTGAAAGGCCAGGGTGGAACTAATTCTCTCTGTTTGTGTTGCGTGGAAATGCTTCCCCCACCCTCTAAAGCCCCACTCTCCTCAGTCTGGTATTTGCTGTTATGTCATTATCTCTTTTTTTAAAAGCAAGGCTCGCTTGCACGCTCAAGGAGTGCAGAAATTGAATATTATATTTAAAAATCAATTTCCATGATGGAATTACGCAAATAAAAGACGCTCTCTCTTTCTTTCTCTCTTTCTCTCTCTCTCGCTCTCTCTCCCTCTCGTCCTCTACCTTGATGCATCTGTTCATCTGTTAATTTGTTATGGTTTACTCTTTTCATTTACAGACATCTTTTTCACACTCCGAGGCCTGTCTCATGATTCCCCACTTTGCATGATTACGACGCCTCAGCCAAATGCAGGTATGTTTATCCCCGTTTCGCTCCGTTTGCTTCCGTTTAAGAAACTATTTTCAACAGAATCGTCGGAATGAATACACCCCTGATAACACGTAAACACGGTTAACTTTCATAGCAGCCACGTTGTATTCTTTCTTGCATCTACGCGCTCTCCTCCTCCACCCTTTGTCCTTCGCTTGTGGACTTCAATGCACAACACATCAGCTCTCTGTGACCAGGCGAAAAAATCTCTCCAAGCCAAACCATATCATAACCGCTACACACAGCCTACATTGTTGTCACCATATTAGCTAAAATAACATCATAGTCAGCATAGCTAATAGAACTAACGTGTTAGTAAACCCGCTACAATCATGCAGTACAGTGTACATTCAGTAAGCAGTTTAGTAGTTACACCAGCTGGCCCCCGGTGGCAATAAATGAGTAAAACCAAAAGCTTACCTTGACATTAAAGAGTTCCAGTGTTGGATAGTCATAGACAGCTAGCTAACATAGCATCCCTCTGTTTAAGCCAGGGTGTTTGAGTAGGCTAAACTAGCTAGGTGCAAATTTGCTAGCTAAGTAAGTGAATGTAAAAGTGAAGAAAAAAATAATGAATTCTTTCATTCTGAGTCAAGTACTCAACACTTTTTATGCACTGCAGTGCTAGCTAGCTGAACTTATGCTTTCAGCACTAGATTCATGCTCTGATCCTTTGATTGGGTGGACAACATGTCAGTTCATGCTGCAAGAGCTCTGATAGGTTGGAGGACGTCCTCTGGAAGTTATCATAATTACTGTGAGATAATTGTGGGTGAGAACCATGAAACTCCTAGGTTTGTATTGAAGTCTATGTACCCAGAAGTTAGCTGTCCTCCAGCTACACCATGGTGCTACCCTACAGAGTGCATTTGAGGCTTCTGTAGACCTTCATTGTAAAGTAATGTGTTTTAATCAATTATTTGGTGACGAAAATGTATGTCTTGTAATTTTATCTAAAATGGATAACTTTTTAAATGTTTGACTATTTAAAAAAAAAAAAAAAATTCACTGAGGAGGAGGGGGGGCGGTAGGAGGGGCAGGGGTAGCCTGACGGGTAGGAGTGTTGGGCCAGTAACCGAACATTTGCTGGATTGAATCCCCGAGCTGACAAGGTAAAAATCTGTTGTTCTGCACCTGAGCAAGGCTGTTAACCCACTGTTCCCCGGGGCCGAAGCCGTGGATGTCGTTTAAGGCAGCCCTCCGCACATCTCTGATTCAGAGGGGTTGGGTTCAATGTGGAAGAAACATTTCAGTTGAATG
Organism: Salvelinus namaycush; assembly: GCF_016432855.1. Classification (NCBI taxonomy): domain Eukaryota; kingdom Metazoa; phylum Chordata; class Actinopteri; order Salmoniformes; family Salmonidae; genus Salvelinus; species Salvelinus namaycush. The sequence continues at coordinate 24,026,176 of NC_052326.1, forward strand.
CATTCAGTTGTTCAATTGACTAGGTATCAAAATCACATCACTTCATTGGTGTGACATAATAGAGGGTGCAGAGCAAGCTTTAAACAGGAAGCTCACCCAACAAAGCACACGGTAGGATCAGTCATAACTTTTTTCTGTTTTGATGTTAAGGTTATAAAACTGTCATAAATAATGCACTGTACCAAATGTTTATGTAAATCTATGTACTGGTGCATCAAAATACACAAAGTTGCCAATATCATGTTTACATTTTCTAATTCAGTCCTTTTTTGCTGTTGTCCCACTTTACCAACCATAGCTAAAGTAGTTTTCTTGTGGTTGTCACGACTTCGACCGAGGCAGGCTCTCCTTCCCGTTCGGGTGGCGTTCGGCGGTCGTCGTCACCGGCCTATTAGCTGCCACTGATCCTTTTCTCCCCCTCCCTATGTGTTTATTGGGCGCACCTGTTTTGTATGAGGGTTAATTAGTTGGGCTTATTTAATCAGCCGGCATACACGTTTCTTTGTGCGGGATTGTTTGTATGTAAGTTGGTGTTGGTTTTGTGCTTCATGTTTCTGGACATTATTCATTCCCCACGTGTCTGGGGTAGTTTATTAGTGTACACCCAGTGTGTTAGTAGGGTGGCCTAGTTTGTCCGTGTTTCATTAAAGAGCATTTGTTTTGCAATTGCTGCTCCTGCGCTTTTTCCTTCACACTCCGACACCCAGGCCTTACAGAATCCCGCACCCACCCTGACCTATGGAGTCAGCAGGAGCAGCGGCCAACCCTCTCCCATCGATGGAGGAACGGGTGCTCCATCATACCACCGTTCTCCACCATATTGGAACAGCGATGGATTCGATGATGGAGCGAATGGACAGATGGGAGAGGAGTGGTCTCCTCTCTCCACCTTCGGCTCCTCCAGCCCAGGACTCTCCATCCCTCGGCTCCAGCGCTCTCCGTCTGACACTCCCGAGGGATTATGATGGATCGGCGGCAGGGTGCCAGGGGTTCCTACTCCAACTGGAGCTGTACCTTGCCACCGTAAGACCCAGTCCCTCGGGAGCGGAGAGGGTGAGTGTCCTCGTCTCCTGCCTCACGGGTCGTGCTCTGGAGTGGGCAAACGCAGTCTGGAATGGCCCAGACTCAGCGAAGGAGCACTACCCAGAGTTCACCCGCCGTTTTCGGGCCGTATTTGACCATCCTACAGAGGGCCGAGCGGCGGGAGAACGACTGTTCCACCTTAGGCAGGAGAAGAGGAGCGCCCAGGATTACGCGTTGGAGTTCCGGACCCTGGCTGCAGGATCTGGGTGGAACGACAGGGCCCTTATTGATCACTACCGGTGTAGTCTCCGGGAGGACGTCCGCAGGGAGCTAGCATGTCGGGACACCGCTCTTTCCCTGGATGAGCTGATTGACATGTCTATCCGTCTGGACAATCTGCTGGCTGCCCGCGGGCGTTCTGAGAGGGTCCTGTACGTTCCACCACCCAGTCCCTCCGCTCCTATTCCGATGGAGGTGGGAGGGGCTGGGCAGAGGGGTACCGGAGGAGGAGGCTCTCCCTGCACCAGCTGTGGTCGGAGAGGACACACGGCCGATCGGTGCTGGGGGGGTCCGTCTGGGAGTCGAGATGGCAGGCGGAACACTTCTCGATCACCCCAGGTGAGTCAGCACCAAACTCACCCAGAACCCCCTGTTAGTCACATGTTTGTCTTGATTTTTTTTTCTTACATTTTTCCCCTCTTCCCAGCATAGGGCGCTAGTTGATTCAGGCGCAGCTGGGAACTTTATGGATCGCGGACTCGCTCTTAGGTTAAGGGTTCCGCTTGTGCCGATAGATTCTCCCTTTCCCGTGCACTCCGTAGATAGCCGGCCATTAGGGTCAGGGGTGGTCAGGGAGACCACGGTTCCCCTGGACATGGTGACGCAGGGGAATCATAAGGAGCGTATTAGCTTTTATATTATTGATTCGCCTGCGTTTCCGGTGGTACTAGGGATTCCCTGGCTGGCCCGGCACAATCCTAAAATTTCGTGGAAACAGGGGGTTCTCCAGGGGTGGTCAAAGGAGTGTTCTGGAAGGTGTTTGGGAGTTTCCATCGGTGCCACGTCGGTGGAAAGTCCAGACCAGGGTTCCACGGTGTACATTCCCCCCCGAGTATGCCGATTTGGCAATCGCTTTCAGTAAAAAGAAAGCGACTAAATTACCACCTTATCGACCGGGAAGGGATTGTGCGATAGATCTCCAGGTAGACGCTGCGCTTCCCAAGAGTCACGTGTACCCATTGTCCCAAGAGGAGACGGTGGCTATGGAGACATATGTCACTGAGTCTCTGGGACAGGGGTACATTCGGTCCTCCATCTCACCCGCCTCCTCGAGTTTCTTTTTTGTGAAGAAAAAGGAGGGAGGTTTGCGTCCGTGTATTGATTATAGAGGTCTAAATGCCATCACCGTGGGGTTTAGTTACCCACTACCTCTCATTGCTACGGCAATGGAATCATTTCACGGAGCGCAGTTCTTCACAAAATTGGATCTCAGGAGCGCGTATAGTCTGGTGCGTATTCGGAAAGGAGACGAGTGGAAAACCGCATTTAGTACCACATCGGGCCATTATGAGTACTGCGTCATGCCGTATGGGTTAAAGAATGCTCCAGCCGTTTTCCAATCCTTTGTAGACGATATTCTCAGGGACCTGCACGGGCAGGGAGTGGTTGTTTATATCGATGACATTCTGATCTACTCAGCCACTTACATGTGTCTCTGGTGTGTGTCTCTGGTACGCAAGGTGCTTGGTAGACTGCTGGAGCATGACCTATATGTCAAGGCTGAGAAGTGTGTGTTCTCCAAACGAGCCGTCTCTTTTCTGGGTTATCGCATTTCCACCTCGGGCGTGGTGGTAGGGAGTGACCGCATTAAGGCCGTGCGTAATTGGCCGACTCCGACCACGGTAAAGGAGGTGCAGCGGTTTTTGGGTTTTGCCAACTACTACCGGAGGTTTATCCGGGGTTTTGGCCAGGTGGCAGCTCCTATTACCTCACTGCTGAAGGGGGTCCGGTGCGTTTGCAGTGGTCAGCAAAAGCGGACGGAGCTTTCAACAGGTTGAAGGCGCTGTTCACGGATGAGCCCGTGTTGGCACATCCGGATCCCTCTCTAGCATTCATAGTGGAGGTGGACGCGTCCGAGGCTGGGGTAGGTGCCGTGCTATCACAGCGCTCTGGTACGCCACCAAAACTCCACCCCTGTGCTTTCTTCTCGAAGAAACTCAGCCCAGCGGAGCGTAACTATGATGTGGGGGACCGGGAGTTGTTAGCAGTGGTCAGTGCCCTGAAGGTGTGGAGACACTGGCTTGAGGGGGCTAAGCACCCTTTTCTCATCTGGACCGACCACCAGAATCTGGAGTATATTCGGGCAGCTAGGAGACTGAATCCACGTCAAGCAAGGTGGGCCATGTTCTTTACCCGATTCCAGTTTACCTTAACGTATAGACCGGGCTCCCAGAACGTAAAGGCGGATGCACTGTCCCGTTTTTACGACTCGGACGATCGGCCCACCGAACCCACTCCCATCCTTCCCGCCTCTAGGCTGATAGCACCAGTGGTGTGGGAAGTGGACTTGGACATCGAGCGGGCGTTACGGGCGGAACCCGCTCCTCCTCAGTGTCCGGTGGGGCGGAAATACGTGCCGCTTGGTGTTCGGGACAAATTGATTCGGTGGGCTCACGTTCTACCCTCCTCGGGTCACCCTGGGGTGAAGAGGACAGTGGGGAGCCTTCGGGGGAGGTATTGGTGGCCTACCTTGGCGAGAGACGTTAGGGTTTATGTTTCCTCCTGTTCGGTATGCGCCCAGAGTAAGGCTCCTAGGCACCTTCCTAGAGGGAAGTTACAACCCCTCCCCGTTCCACAACGGCCTTGGTCGCACCTGTCCGTAGATTTTCTGACCGATCTTCCCCCGTCTCAGGGGAACACTACGGTACTGGTGATTGTGGATCGGTTCTCGAAGTCCTGTCGTCTCCTCCCGTTGCCCGGTATTCCTACAGCCCTACAGACTGCGGAGGCATTATTCACCCACGTCTTCCGGCACTACGGGGTGCCGGAGGACATTGTTTCTGATCGGGGCCCCCAATTCACGTCCCGAGTATGGAGGGCGTTTATGGAGCGTTTGGGGGTCTCGGTCAGCCTTACCTCCGGTTATCACCCTGAGAGTAATGGGCAGGTGGAGAGAGTGAACCAGGAGGTGGGTAGGTTTCTGCGGTCGTATTGCCAGGACCGGCCAGGGGAGTGGGCGAGATACATTCCCTGGGCCGAAATGGCCCAGAACTCACTACGCCACTCCTCTACTAACGTGTCCCCCTTTCAGTGTGTATTGGGGTACCAGCCGGTCCTGGCACCATGGCATCCGAGCCAGACCGAGGCTCCTGCGGTGGAGGAATGGGTGCAGCGCTCAAAGGAGACATGGAGAGCCGTCCAGGAATCACTTCAACAAGCTAGTGGACGGCAGAAGAGGAGTGCTGACCGCCACCGCAGTGAGGCCCCCGTGTTTGTACCGGGGGACAGGGTCTGGCTCTCGACCCGAAACCTGCCCCTCCGCTTGCCCTGCCGGAAGCTGGGTCCGCAGTGTGTAGGGCCCTTCAAAGTCCTGAGGAGAATAAACGAGGTGTGTTATCGATTACAACTCCCTTCCTATTATCGTATTAACCCCTCGTTTCATGTGTCTCTCCTCAGGCCGGTGGTAGCTGGTCCCCTGCAGGACGGTGAGGTACCGGAGGTCCCTCCTCCCCCTCTGGACATCGAGGGGACCCCGGCGTACAAGATACGGGCCATTCTGGACTCGAGACGCCGGGTGAGGGGCCTGCAGTACCTCGTGGACTGGGAGGGGTACGGTCCGGAGGAGAGGTGCTGGGTACCGGTGGGGGACATTTTGGATCCGTCT